>NW_026000185.1:10057932-10100453 GCF_001458135.2 Marmota marmota marmota | reverse complement strand
GCTGGCACCGATGAAGTTCTCTCCTCGGCCGCTCTCCGATGACATCAGATCTCTGCCATGCTGGCATCCCCTGCGAACAGCGGCATCTCATTCCCTCCGCCAGGCGACCAAAGCAACGGGTGAGTCCCGACTGGCCCCCACAGGCCCCGTCTCAGTCCTGCTGCCACTGCCCACGAAGGCTCGGTTGGCATCCACCTCCACAGTTCTCAGCAGGACCCGGACCGAGAAGCAGTCTCCGCGGGCTCCTCAGCCCTGGGCCAGCGCAGTTCCAGGAGCCGGAGCTCGGCCTCTCCATGCTCGGTGTATGCTCTGATAAGAGCAGGCTCCAAGAAGCAGTTTCCATGGGTTATTTAGCAATGAGCCTGAGTAATTTGTCTGCTAGCCGCAGGCGAATAGCAGCCTGAAATTACCTGTTCTTTGGCTGAATCCCATTTTCTTCTCTTCCAGTAGGTGGAGCTGTGCCCTCCGAGCCGAGCTTCTGCCCTCTATGTGCTGACAGAAATCCCTGTAAGGCGGCTCCTGGGAGTCTCTCAATCCTGATAGTCCAGAGCCCTTTCACTTATCCGGCCCCTCCCCCTGTTCCTCGTCTCTCAGCCTTTTGATGGACACTTAGGTTGTTGGCAGACTTTGTCTATCTGAATGAAGCTGCTGTGAACATTTGTGTACAAGTCTTTGGGTTGAGATATGCACCCGCTTCTCTTGACGGGACCTAAGAGCTATCAATTTCATATGTCATAGGGCATCTGTTGGGGTAGCTTTATGAATCAATGGTTTTTCAAAGTGATTGCTCTGTTTCCTGCCAACATTAACAGTATATAAGCATCTCTGCTGCTCTTCCTTAGACTTCCTAAGGTTCTCCAACCTCACAAGGACCTTGACTTAGAATCAGGATCTGCCACTCAATGACTTTGTAATCTGAGATGATTTATTTCTACGAGTCTCAGTTTTCTCATCTATAAAATGAGGTGAGATAATAGCTACCCTTGACAATGTCGGTGAAAATTGGAGACAGTATATAACAATTGATCTAGTAAAGATTCCAATAGTGGGAGCTGCTGTGATAATTGTCTACATGGTCTCGTCTTACCCACCCATGGATGATTCACGGCAATGTTTCCCAACATGGAACATGCCAGGTGCTGTGTTGTGGTGCTTGACATTCACTTCAATTATGAAATCCTGAATCACATAGTGAAAACTTATTTGATTCCAACATTCTTTAATCCCAATGATATCAAATGAGGAGTCTGAGTTTGGTGTTGGTCTGTATTAATCACCTGTCTAACACTTACAAATCTCTTTTGTTTAATATAAAGAGAATAGGATTACAGGCTCTTCACCTTCAGCAGGCAACAGTATCTGGATATAATTCAGTATTTTATCTGCATTGTTTAAGAATTTTTATTGTTAATAGAGTCGGTGGCAAGTGATACTGATAGTATTTATGGTAGTGATGTCCTATTTGAGTAAATTATTTGAACATCTGAAAGACAAAGATTATTAAGAAAACAGTGGTTCAGGGAGAGCTGGACGTGGTGGAAGTGGTGGACACGGTTGTTAGCGGCCGTTGTCTGGAACACTCTGCCTCTCAGCAGAGGCTCAGCAGCAATTTTCGAGACTGCTTTACAAAGGACGGACCTAAGACACTGGTGATGAACACCCTGAAGTTCCGACACCGACATGCTGTACGTTAATGAGGCACATTGTGACCTGGGTCAGCACCAGAGCCACTCTGGGCGTCAGCCTCTTGGCTCCTGTTCTTTCCTGGAGGTGATCAGTCCTGGAGACAGCTGGGGGCCTCCCCTCCCTGATGGTACCAGAAGCTGTTGATGAAGAAGTAAAGCCCTGCAGGCGGACACAGAGAGGGAAGAGGCTCCCTGAGTGCACCCCCCAGAGGCTGCCCTTGCCCACAGTGTAACAGGTCCTCCCTGCAGCGGTCACCGACCCTGTCACTCACTGGTTCCTGCACCTGATCACGTTTCACCATTGACGTGCTCACGGAGGAATCATCGATCCACTCCACGAATGTGAGTTCACCATCGAGTTCGTGCCAGCACTGCTGTAGGCACTGAAGATACAGAGGTGCGTGAAACAGAAAAAACACCCTCCCAAGGCTTCTCGTCTGCTTCCTTTTGTAAGCGTCTACACACGGGAAGATTTTTAAAAATGCTGCTACAGAACAATGTCATTGTACTACCCACTTTCAAAATTTGTAAATCATAAACATCTTTCTTATCAGCAGGCAGACCTACATCACCCACTTTTTATTTTCATAGATTGTTTTGCTGAAGTATAATTGCTTACCGGTTTGCTGTTGTTGGGCTTGGTTGTTTCTTTGCTGTCCAGGGTGACGTGGACATCATGTATGTGTAAAGGTTTGCATCTGTTTCTCTTATGACCCCTGTGCCCAATTGCAGTTCCACTTTGACCACTTATGTGGCTCACTTCCATGCCATCATCTGTCAAATGGGAGCAATACAATAAACTACCTCAGGGATTCAGCAAGGAGTAAATCGGTTGGTCTATTGGCAAGAATACCTTCAACACCAAATAACCACTAAATTAGCATGAAAATGCTGCCTATAGTGGTTCTTGCTTGCATTTTTATTATTTTCTTCTGTGTATACCTAATGGCTTGGGTTGATTTCATTGTCTCTTTTTCAGTGATTTAAATGAAGTAGTTGCTCAATAAAAGTGATCAATGAATATGGGATGAATAAGTTATAATGTGAATGGGATAGCAAAAATCACAAGGGTCTGATTAGGAGCCAGGGTTGATTGATCTGCATATGGGGGCTAACTTCAGGATCATTGTCGCCACAGGTGATGTCCCAGTCCATCTTCAGGTGCAGAGAGTAGTCAGAACAAGAGCTACCCTGTCCTAAGCTGGGTCTACTTCCTGCTGCCCTCCCCAGCCATGCAGACAGGCATTGAGTGTGCAGGGGTGTGAGTCACACAGAGAACACAGTGGATTACAATGTCAGGAGGTGGTGCTTTGTTAAAGCAGCCTGGGGCAGTCAAGCAAGACCACAGCAGGGAAGGCTTTGACTTTCTGGAAAGCATAAAGGGATAGCTTGAATACATTTTCATGCTATCCATCTTATTCACTAAGCAACGATAAAGACAGTGCCAGTTATTTTAGAGTCAAGCAGAATCAGGTTCAAATTATAATTTTGTGAATCATTAGCTGTGCAGCGTTGGGGAGGTGACCCCTCCTAGTCTCAGATTCCTTATTTGTAAAATGGGGGTTCTAATGCCTACTTGTTGGAGTTGTGGGGATGGAATGAGGTGCTCAGGTACACAATGCAGCTTAGTGAATGGTCACTGTGGTTTTGGAGATCTGGGGCAGAAGTTCCAGGTAGTAATGCATCCTTGTTTTCCCTCTCTCATCTGAAAATCAAGCCCAACCACCTCTTTGTGGCTGATGACTTTGATACCATGAGAGCAGCTTCTCCTACACCCTATCCTACTAAAGTTTTCCTCCAAAACTTACCAGCCAAACTTGCATCTCATTCCCTCAGGCCTCTGCTCTCCTACTACGGAGAGTTACGAATTAAACCTTGTGAATGACAGCACACCTGAGTCCGTAAGCTGATCCAGATGTCTGTCTCGGCTCTGCTGGGTTCTCGGAACCTGCACTGGTCACAGCCCTGATGAGGTCAGTTAAACTAGATTGTGAGCACCTTGAAGATGGGCACCATGTGTTGTTTGCCTCTAATTCTGGAGCACTCAGCACAAAATTAGGTGGTCAATAAGCACCAGTCAGACAAAACCTTGGAGCTTCACTGGTTTTCTTAATTCAATGTAAGGAGCCCAAAGGCAGAACCATATCTGCTGGTTGAATCACTTCTGCTTGGATGGCTGAACGAATGAATGAATGAATGAATGAGCCTAGGAGGAAGATAAGGTTTTGCTTTTCAGTGTAATGGAACAGTACTGAGCAGGTAACAGGATCCACATAGAAGAGGCTCCCCTCCAGCAGGGAGCTGTCGGTGGCTGGTCTGATGTGCCCTCTTCATTGGCGTACACTCTGCAACAGGCCCCCTCCAGCGCTCCTGCCTTGATTGATCATCTTCTTTGTGATAAACAGGAAGGAAAATCATTATGGCACAAGTGCCTTGTCATTCCACATGCCTCTGCCTTTGATGGATGTTCTCTGTTTATGGAGTTGTCGGCAGAAACCTAGAGGAGATGATTGCTATCCAGCCTTAACCTGGGGCAGGTTCATCATTAAACAACTCCTGGGATTTCCACTGCTCTGCATTCATCTTTTTCTCACAGGGCTGAGAAAGAACAGGGTTTTTGTGACTTCAAGACAGAGAGAGCTGCCACTAATTGCTCTTTTTATCATCTGTGCGAAGTAGATAAGAGGGATTGCCATCAGGTGGACGGGTGCGTGGAACTGCAGGAGACTTTAAACACCTTTGGTGGGAGAGTGTGGCATGAGGTAGCAGAGTCGATACATATTCAATAACCCAGCCATGAGAAACCTGAGAGTCTGCCTCGGAGAATCGCAGGCCTGTTACGTACCCGGAGACACGTGCAGGATACAAGGTTCTGTGTGTGGAATAGCTTGTTGAGGAATAATATATAAAAAGATCATTAGGTACAATCCTGCTCATATGAAATTCAAAACCAGACAAGATGGAATATATTGTTTGGGTATGCACACAGAGGAAGAAAAGCTATAAAGATCAGAAAATAAAAGAAGACCTTGGAAGTTAAAATAGTTATCATGTCTGGGGGAGAGAAAGGGCTTGTGGTCAAGGAATATTAGCCATATTCCATTTCTATCCCTGGGGGGGTGATTACATGTATGTTCATTTTATAAAATACTCAAAATGACCTCTGGGCTTTGTTTAATATGCGTATTGTCAGGTCCCTGGTGATTTGGACTTCATAGGTAAGAGACTAATATGATTCTTTGGATAGAAAAGTTTTTGAAAAAAATTATTTAGAGCATGTAATGTACTTGCTTAGCATCCGGATGGCATCTTGAGTGATAGCTGCCATTTTTAAGAAAAATTTCACTTTCCCACACAAGGGGGTTTCTAAGAGAGGCTCACCGCTCCCTCACACCAACTCCACCCTTAACCACCGGCATTAGGACCTGCCGCACTCTAATCCCTGAGCCATAAAAGTCCTGAACCCCAAGCCTGTTTTGCCTCTGTCTGTCTGTGGAGAGATGTGCCTTTGTCAGCTCTGACAAATAAACTCCGTGTGTAGCTCTGCCTGGTGTCCGTCTTTCATTTCTTGCCCGCCCACCTCCTGGTTCCTTGCTTTCCTTTCAGTTACAGCATGGACATTTGGATCTTTAAAGTCCCCCCAGTGGCTCTGATGCTCAGCTAAGTTGTGAAGCACTGGTTTAGGTTAGTGCTTCCTGAATTGTAGTGTGCATCTGGATTACCTGAGGATCCTATTAACAGGCAGGTGTGATTCTGGGGGGCTGAAGAGGGGCCTGAGACTCTGCATTTCTCACAGTTCCTAAGGGATTCTGATGCTATTCCTACAGAGTAAAGTTTGCACAGGAAAGGGTTAGCACCTTGGGAGTCAGACTGGAGTTTGAGTCCCACCTTTGACACTCAATCACTGTTCCCAAGGGCAGTAACTAAGCCTCTCTGAGCCTCAGTGTATTCATCTATACATTGTGAGTAATGATAATGGCCTCAACCCTCAGGGTGATTGTGAGGGTCCAGGGAGATGAGTTCCAGATAACACTGGAGCAGAATTTCAGGCAGGGAGCAATCTCCGGGAAGGCCTCCTCCTTGCAGTGGTCCATGCTTGCTGAAGACCTCCCTGTCCTGGAGTTGCTGAGGGAGGCATGTCACTCCCTCAGTGTACACACACACACACACACACACACGCAGGTGCATATACATGTACACCTGCACATAAAGGTGGTCCTTTACTTACGGTGGGTTACAATAGGCTCAACGTAGGTTGAAAATATCACAGGTCAACAAGGCACTTAGCAGGCCTGATCTGCCACACACGACAGCTTAGTCTAGCGTACCTTAAACATGTTCAGAACACTTAGATTGGTCGATAGTCAGGCATCTCAAGAGAGTATATATAGCATTGCATATCTCTAGCCCAGGAAAAGATCAAAATACCAAATTCAAAGTAGTTTCTCCTGAATGCATATCACTTTTGATTCATCATAAAGTTGAAAAATTGTTACATCAAAACATCATAAGTCAGGGACTACTTGCCTGTTTGTACATGTCTGTGTGTGTGTGTGTGCATAGTCAGTGCTCAGCAAAGATCGGTAATTGAATGAAAATATTTAGCCAGAGACAAACAGGCAAACTTACATACATATATGCATGCACACATACATACGTATACACACATGTGTATATATGCATGTATACATATGTGCCTGCTTGTTGTCTCTCCCTGGTCATAAATGAATACCACAGGCAGGTAACACACATAATAGTACCTGAGTGTTATGTGTGCATATATAATGACATGCAGTTGCACGTTTACACGTTCACATATACATGTGCACCTGTTCACCGTCTGCCACCTATGACTCCTCTGTTCATTCAACCCATCTTGCTGGCACCTGTTGTATTCCAGGCACTTCTCTAGTCCCTGGGGACACATCCAGGAACAAAAGAAGCAAAACATCCCTGTCTCCATGGAGCCTATGACAGAGTCAGGGGACAAAGTGAAGGACATTGTCCTAAAGTCACACGGGAGGTAAGAAGGTGATATGTGCAGGAGAAGCAGAGCGGAGGGAGGATATGGCAGGGTGTGTCTCGATAGGCGGCCAGGGAAGCCCCCCTGGGCACAGGACACTTGAAGAACTGAAGAGGAATGGTGCACTGGTATCCAGGGAGGGAGCTCCCCAGGCTCAGGGAGGTCGGGGAAAGGCCTGGAGTGTTTGGGGGGAAGGAGGAGTCCCGAGCAGCTGAGGGTCAGTGACAGGGAAGGGCAGAAGGTGCAGTCAGAGTGGCCGAGGAGGTTGACCCTCTCTCTGAAGGAGAGAGGGAGCCAGTGGAGGGTGTGGGCAGAGCACAGCAGGATCTGGATGTGTTTTCTACAGGGTGGGCCTGCTGTGCCGAGGAAGGACTCCAGGGGGACGGGAAAGACTAGCTGGGAGGTCATATAGCATCTGGTCCCTTAGCCCACGAGAGGAGCAGAGGCGGCACCCCAGGGCTGCTGTGTGCAGTTGGGCAGGTCGGGCGTGGCACATCTCGGGGACGGGATGTGGTGGGAATGGCACCCTGAGGGGCTGGCCACAAACAGCTGTATACAGGGACCCTGTCAGAAGTGGCAGGGATGTCGTGCTGCTCCATCCTCTGTTCCTGGTGCGCAGGCAGCGTGTTGCACGGAGTGGTATTCAATAAAAATGTGGTGTGTGAATGCTCTGCCTGCCCAGTCTCCTCGTGCTTGGAAACGCAGGGGAAGAGGTGACTCAGTGAAGGCTACAGGGTGTCTTGGCAGATTTGCAAATGTCTCCACTTTTCTTTGATGGCCACTCTGAGTGCCCCGGTATAAAAACCCCTTTGCACTTCAAAACACTATCATTTTATGTCACTGGGTGCCAACCAGCTTTTAACAGCATTCTTCGCAGAGAAGAAGGAGGAAATAAACTTTATTATACTTCGTCATCCCCTCCTCCCAAGTGTCACAGCTGAGTCACCTCTCACTCGATGATCTGTTCTGGATGCAATTAAAGTTAAATCGCCTTTGGGACCAGAACAGTCTCATCTTTATTTACAGGACCTGCAAATCAAGCAGCTCCTCCTGATTTTAACAGTTCCTTCAGTGGCAAGAAAAAAAAATCTCTTATTCAAAGGAACAGGTGGGGAAGTGATAAAGAGTGGTTACAGAATGTCTTCCTGGGAATCAAATGGAGGGAGACTAACTGACCAAGAGAGGTGCAGATTGGTGCCATGACAGTAGACACCCCACATATTCTGGGTTCAAATTCAGCAGCTGCCTCTGATTAGTTGCATGACCTTGAACAGGTCACGGAAACTTGCTGAGCCTCAGTTACCAATACAACGAAGAGGGAGCAAAGTCTGGTCGACCATGCAAGAGGACTGTGAGAACCAAGGAATCATGTGTGAGAAAGTTCTTGAAGTGAGAGGGACTACAGTATGTGAAATCGATAACCAATAATCAACTTATTATTTTAGTTGTCAAGCACATTGCATAGTTTGTTCAAAATCCTTCTCATTTTGCAGTATTATGCTAGGATGCCTTTACCTCCATGCCTTTCGCTCCTTCTCCATCAGATCCACTTAGTAAACACTTCCCATGTGCGTCTTCTAGTTGGGAACCTGGCCCATGTGGTTTCTGCCCTGAAGCAGCTTGCAAGCTAGTGGGAGAGAGGCAAGGAGGGAAAAGACCACACGCAGAGCTGTGTGACGGCCACTCTCCACATTATAGGGAGGGAACGTGTGGGACCGTGAACTAAATAGACTAAATAAGACCCAAGGGTCAGGGTGGCCTCCCTTGAGGGGTAGTGTTTACTCACAGAGGACGGATGGCTTGGAGGGAGCCTGGTGATGGATGGAGTGGTCTTCTAGACGGTGGGATAGCATGTGCAAAGATCTGGAGGGGGAGGAACGAATTAACGTAGCTCTTGACAAGGGGGGCGATCCAGAGTCCCACAGCAATAGCACAGGACCAAACGTCACCAAGAGAAAGCCAGCAGAGGGGACACCACTGAACAATGCAGGTTCTGCTCCCCTTGGATCATCAAGATGACTTCTCCAGAAGATCCAGGCTCGCACGGGCCTTAAATCCATTCTCTGACTTAGAACTTGATGTATGTCCAAAGGTCTCCCTCCTGGTTTAGAGAATAAACTGGTTCCTTGCTCTTCTGACTCTAGAAGGAAAGTTGGGGGAACAAAGTCTGCTTCCTGTCAGGACCACGCTGGGCCCCTCTCCTGGGTGAACAGAATCCCAGCTCTGCGGTGCACCCCTTCAACAAAATCCTTCGGATGACAGTCCTCTTTAGAAATCCCTATCAATCCATCACACGGTGACATTATTCCAATAAATAGAATCCCCCTGAGCTGGACCCCCTCAGACAGAAGGCTCTGCCTCCAGGGGACTGGCAGCCTCCCAGGAGTCACCATGAAAAGCTCATTAGCAAACCCAGGCAATCACATTTACATTGCTAATTGAGGAAGAAAGCCGCAACAAGCCCTAGAGTGAGAATTATTGAACAATATGAAGGAAAAACTTTGGCGTTCCTCTGGGAGCGTCAGTGTCGGCAGCCATAAAGGGCCGCTGGGCCTGATGCTGATAAAACAGAAGCTGGAAATGGGCACAGAAGAGCATCAAGAGACTCCAGAGGTTCTTGATGACTTCTGATGTGCAACTCTGAGGCATTTCAATGCAATGGGACTTGGTTGAAGTGGGGCAGGTGGCAGATAGGACTCATTTCTTGGATGAGTTCTCATAGAACCAACAAGGAGGTCTGACCTGAACTGGTTCTGCTGTTGTTCAAAGGACTGACTTGACTCAGGAAGATGCACTGGTCCCTCTTCTGCAGAACCTACACTTTTACCATCACCCTGGTTTGTCCTGTGATCCTATGGGGAGGTCAGATTATTCACTTATGTGTCATGAAAGATCATGACACAAGCTCTTCCCCTCCACCAAGAGCAGCAAAGCCAAAGGAAACCACTACCCTCTCCAAAAATGACCTGAAAACAAGCTCTCTTATGCTGATTATGGGCTCTGTATGACTTTGACCCGTGTCCCTTGTACATATGAAGGACCAAATGCAAAGTCTTCAGTGTGAGGGTGTTTGGAAAATCTTACTAGGTTCTCACTGAGTCCATTTTCCTTTGCTATAACAAAATACCAAAAGCTGGGAAATTTGCAAAGAAAAGAGGTTTATTTAGTCCAAAGTTCTGGAGGCCCTGGAGCATGGAATCAGCTTCTGCTTGGCTCTGGTAAGGCAGTTCTGGTTACATCACAACATGGCAGACAGCATTGAGGTGGGAGGACGTGTGAGAGGGAGGGAGCACATACTCAGCTAGGAAGCCAGAGAGCTGAGGGGCCTGGCTTGCTCCTTTATAATGACCTTCTCTCATGGGAACTGAGGTCCTATGAGAACCACATCAATCCCTTCCTAGAGTAGGGATTAAAGGGCTCTTAAAGGCCTTACTACCTCCCAACATCACCACTTTGAGGACCAAGATTACAACATATACACCTTTGGGGACACACCCCACTTCCAAACCATAGCAGGAGGTATGGGAGAATAGGACCAAGCCTGAGGTCAGAATCAGGTGTTCTATTTTGAGCATGGTAGATTTTTTATTATTTAGGGGGCTACTGGGGATTGAACTCAGGGGCACTCGACCACTGAACCACATCCCCAGCCCTACTTTGTATTTTATTTAGAGACAGGGTCTCACCGAGTTGCTAAGCACCTCGCTTTTTGCTGAGGTTGGCTTTGAACTCATGATCCTCCTGTCTCACCTCCCAAGCTGCTGGGATTAGAGGAGTGCCCCACCACGCTCGGCAAGCAAGGTATATTTTGATGATGTTTTCCTTAACTCTTTAAATTAAGCTGGACCATATAGAGAATTAAGGATTAATTAGAGTTATCCCAGATGGGGACTGTTGGAAAGAAGGGAGTCAATGGCTAGACATATGGCTTCCAGCTTCATTTTAACGTGAAGTGTCCCTTTCCCCTTCTTTAGCTTTAAACTATGAGAAACTTCAAACATAAAAATTTCAAGAAATCATAATGATCCTCACACTATCTCCATCCACCCTCAACAACACTGAACCATGGCTGGTCTTGTTTTATCAACACGCCTACTCACATCCCCCCCCCCCTTGAGAATAAGTTAAAACTAATCCAGGATATAATGCTATTTCATTAGTAAGATATTTCTATAAGACTCTCCAAAAGATGCATGCAAGATTTGATCCCTGCACCCTTTATGTATGCATGCGAATATCTCACTGAACCCCTTAATATGAACAATTAGTAGGTGAATAAAATTGTTTTAAAAATAAAACAAAAAGAACTATTTTAGAAAATATAACCACAATACCATTAACACACCCCCCCCAATTAGCAATAATTTCCTAATTATTATAATAAATTATATAATAATATAAATTATATAATAATTTCCTAATGTTTCCTGTTGTGTCATGTATTTTTTTTATATTGTATTCCTTTGAGTGAGGACTGATTCATTTTTCCTCATATTGACTCTCTGTTGGTGTGCAGCTCTGTAAGTTTTAGCATGTGTGCAGATGAGTCCTTGTGGCCACCAGCCTAATCAGGTTACAGACGATTCTATCAGCAGAGAAACCCTTGGCAACCACACATCCATTCTCCATTGCTACTGTTAGCCTGTTCCTGTGTCCTGTGAATGCAGACACACAGGATGCACCCATAGGAACACCACCCCAATCCAGGCATAGAATATTTCCACCATCTTAGAAAGTTCTCATGCTCTTGCTACTTAAAAAAAAAGTTTGGAAACCTCTGGAATCAAAGGTATCATATGCTCTTGATTTTTGATGGACAGTGAAATCTCTCATTTCCCAAATCCTCTACTGCTCGTGAGAGGCAAAGTGGACCCCTGAACAGGGCAGTGCCATGGAGACTGGACAGGGGGCTGAAGAGAGAGAGAGACTTGAGAGCAGTTCCTTATAGGGGGAAGGTGTTCTTCTGGGTTTGGGCGGGCAGGCCTCCTGGCAGAACCCTGTCGGCCAGCCAGCCAGACTGCAACTCCCCAGGAGTCTGTGAGCCTGCCAACTAAACAAACACAGTCAGAGACAGCAAGCATATTTCTTAAAAGTCAACTTGATCTACCTCCTGGAGGGGAGGCTGCATGTCCATGTGCCAGTCACATTAGAGTAGTCGATTTCCTGCCAGCAGTTGGTGGGGAATGAAACCTATGTGGGCTGTGAGGGGCTCCTACCTGCCAACCTCCCCACCCAGCCTCAGCTGCACCTCCCGTCCCTGCCTGAATCACACACAGCCTGGACCTCCCTTGAAAGCAGTCCCTCTCTCACTTGCCCAGGAAAATGTAAATTTAGAAGAATAAGCTGTTGGCTTAATTTAATTTGCCACGTATAGAACTTCTCCAGGTGTGATATGGTAGGGAACCATGTGTGGGCTGTTGGATCTTAGGGAGGCATAGTTGTTCTAATGTCTTTTGGCCACTTTAGAAGCAAATGGTTGCCCCTGGAAACAGCAATTAGTTTGAAAATAGTAAGTTATGAAGATTCCCAATCCTTCTTCATGTTTGAATTCATGAAACTGTTAACTTGACTTTAATAGTGGTTGATAATTCATGGTCACATAGAGGGTGTTAAGCTCCACAATGAACCCCTTCAGAGGAGAAGAGGGTGACACGCCCATCCACCATTTAGCAATCTCAATAGTAACAAATCACACGCATCTAGCCCAGAAGAGTACTTTAAAAAACATACCTTTTACAGCTCAAGTCTCAAATCTCAAACCATGCAAAAGCCACTGACGACCTGCACAGGTGGGGGGTTGCTTCTCTTTTCCTCTTAGTTTGTTACCAGCATCTCAACAGGGCCGAGTCCCCTAGTATTGGTGCAAATGCCTTCTCTTTGTGGTTACACAGAGAGGAATTCCTCACTGTTGGCTTTTCTCCGGGATCTTTCACCCCTCCCTTGGCTACCTTCCCCATTCTGTCTCTTAAACTCAGCATTTAAAAATGGGATGTCAGATGCCCAGCCATATTGGTTCTTCTGTGGTAAGGCTACCAAGGCTGAGTTAAAGGAAGGCAGTGGCTTTGGACCTTGTGGGTAGAGCATCTGTGGTACTGGACAGTTAAACCATTTATGCCGCCATCTTGGTCCTCTTGCCTCTTCCGTTTGGCATTATCATCTAAAAGAATTTCTCTCTCTCTTTTTTTTCCCACCTTGAATTACATTACCAAAGGAGCTTCTCCATTTGATAAATTATCTTTGGAATGTCCAGGACCAAGGAGAGAGGGTAAAGAGAGGAACACTACCTGTGCGCTGTGTTGACGTTAGCCCAGAGTAGAAATAAACTCCTTGGCAAGTGTAACTCTTTAAAAATGATAACAGCACAAGGGCTTTAAAATGAAATGTTTCTTCAACAACTTGAGAATCTATTTAAAAATATGGATTTGGGGTCCTTCTTTCATCTGGAAGCCAGGCCCAGATTTCTACATGTTTATCAGGTTCACTGGGTGATTCTTATTAGATTCAGGAACCACAGCTTTGGAGAACTCATCTGCTTTCCAGGTGAGAAAGACAAAAACCACTCCATCCAAGGAAGGGGTTAAAAAAAAAGAAACATTGAGCTAAGAAGGAAAGTTTATTCCCAAAGACCCAGTGGGAAGAGGGAAGCTGATTATAATCAGAGAAATCTGGAAAGTTACATTAACAACAAAATGCAGATAATGAATGAGCTATTTAAGAAAATTAGATTCTTCGATGCTGAATTAAGAATATTTGGAGGCAAGGAAAATCAACTGATTCCCAGCTGAAAACTAGGGAAACAATATTCAGATCATTGATAATTTTCCACAGAAGTGAGGAAAACAAGAAGGTATTTTCCCGTGAGCCAAGGCAGGGCGTAACATATGCCGCTCCTAGTAATAGAGACACATTTTTGGTGATTTGGAACCTTAATTCTTTCTAACTTTAGGCTTCTGTGCAGACAGAAATTTTGGTGATTTTTACAAGATAGACATAAACTTTTACTACTCTGTGGAGTAGAAATGAAAAGCTGTTCCATTGTTCCAAAGTGGAAGGTGATTATTTCATCAGTCAATCATTCAAAGATTCTACAAGTATTTATCGAGTGCCTACTAGCTGTTAGGTATAGGGCTAGCCCCTAGTGATGGACAATGGAGACTGAATGCCTGTATTAGTTATTAATTTCGATGTACCAAAGTATCCCCAAACATAGACTAACCCACTGACTGTAACTCACATCTTCTGTGCATCAGGTATGACAAAGCATTTTAGCTGCAGTGTTCCAGTTTAGGGACTTTCATGAGGCTGAAATCAAGTCATTGGTTGAGGATGGTCATCAGAAGGCTTTGTGAGGCTTGGGAGTTCCATTCCTAGATGGCTCGCTCCCATGGCTCTAGGCAGGAGACCTCAGGTTCTTGCTGAGCAGGCCTCTCCGTTGGGTGGTTTGTCCATACAGTGTGACAAATGACCTTTTCCAGAGTGAGTGATCCAAGAAAGGGCAAGAGGAAGCTGCAGTTACAGAATGACCTCAACTTAGAAGTCACCTACTGTGCTTGTCACTGCCATATTCTATGCCTTTCAAGTGAGTCGCCAAGTCCAGCCCATTCTCAAGGGAAGGAGCATTAGGCCCTAGCCTTCTTCTGGAGGAGTACCAAAGCACTTGTGGACATGGTTTTAGACCACCCCCCCCACACACTTTATACCTGCCTGGTGATGGATAGGTTCAAATACAACCATATTAGTGTACATAATCAGGCCGAGCCAACCAGCCCACCACTCTTAGGCCTTGTTTCCACAGTGATTATTATACAGTTGATTGTTGGCCATGGCCAAACATGAGCAATGCTTATGTTAGAATAACTAGGGAGCAGGTAGCTTTTAAAAAGTACTTGTATCTCCTACTTCCAGAAATTCTGATTCAGGTGGTCTGGCATGGACCCAGGTGGTCAATCACTGACCCCCATAAACTGAAAAATGATTGAACCATTAAAGCAGTTGGCCATTGGATACCATCTTAGTCTTTATTCCGTTGCATAATTTGGTGAGCTCCCCAGGTATTTTTGTGGCTTTTGTCACCATTTTATCCATTTTTAATCATTCTGTACATATTCTGGTTTAGTTTTCTTATTTACTTTGGATCCAGTTTCTCAACTATATTAGAGTTTGACATATCGATGTTTCCTTACAACTTCATCCTGCATTCACACATCTAAAGGAATAATCTTAACTCCAACAAAATTGGCTTGAAGCATGTGTGTGCTATGTGAAAATGTCAGGAATGCTATAATTATATTTTATCAGGTGAAGTTTAACATTTTAATAGGCAGTGTCTAAGACTGATTTGACAGGGTGTTTTTGGATGGTGAGATGGATGCTCAAAATAAGAAAACACCACTCAGATACTAAATGAATCATTTCTTCCAGACAAGTAGGATTGGAGCTATTTCGAAGGACATGTACATCTTTCTGAAGTGCTGTCCTCTTTTAATGTGTGTTCATTAAATCTGATTTGGAAGTTTGAGAAAATAACCCTTCTGTGACTTGTTAATCATTACAGAAGAGGAGTGAACGGTTGGCAGAGTTCCAAAAGTCCTTACCTGGGTGTTTATTTTATCTCACCATGAGTATAATTCACCAAAATAGCAAGAGTTTAAGCAACTTCATCAGCCGCACAGCTCCATCCATCCTGTTGTGTGTCAAGACATAATATCAACCAAATTGGATGAATGGGTTCATTATAGCCACCCTATTTATTATCATTATTCTCTCATGGGAGGGAATTTAATTTACTTGGTTTATTTGGCTGATGTGTGTTGTCTTTGTTTTGTTTATAAATGGGACAGTCATGATTCCCTTGCCTTAAGTTAAGTCTTTCATCGGAAGCATAATTTTGCACATTAGTTGATAAATAGACGAGCTAGGCATTTTATATGTGAATGCAGCCATGCCAGCTCTTTCATGAAATGCTGCTTTTTTAATCTCAAAGAAAGAGTGCTTTTTACCCCCATGGGATGCTATAAAGATCCCCCTAGGATATACTGATGATCAGGCTACAACATCTGCCATCCCAAGACTGCCAGGTTTGACTCAGTTGATCTCACTGCTAGCTCCTTCTTTCTCTACACAGCATTCTATGGGAAACAGAGCATAAGGTAAAGGGGTTGGAAGTTACACCTGAGTTTGAGCCTCACCTTGAAAGCTCACTGTATTTTATTCTGGGAAATTTACTTCTCTGCCTTTCATAGAAAATTATTAGCATTAGATTAGTGCATATATGTTGGTTTCTGTTTCTCTTGTGTATTTCCTCCCTATCTGGGGTCCTCTACTGGCTACAGCTCATGTTTTCTAGGGAAACTTTCATTCTGTAGTACCCAAACCCTCCACAAGGGTGGACATTGGGTCAAAGAAATTCCAAATAGTATTTTATCAATGGAACTTGATAAAATAGAGGTACTATTCCACTGTTTTATTATACAGTGATTGTTGGCCATGGCCAAACATGAGCAATGCTTATGGTTAGAATAACTGGGGAGAAGGTAGCTTTTTGGGAGTTCCATTCCTAGATGAAAAAAATGTTCATCATCTCTAACAATTAGAGAAATTCAAATCAAAACTACTCTAAGATGTCATATCACTCCAGTCCGGCTTCCATTGTTATTGCTAAAAAGTCATCAATAATTGTTATCTTTTTTTTAAGGTAACACTTCTTTTTCTTGTGACTGATTTTAGAACTTTCTCATGGCTGCTGGATTTTAGAAGTTTAACTATGTTGTGTCTAGGGTTTGTTGTTTGTTTGTTTGCTTTTTGTATTATTCCTACTCAGGGTTCTCAGAATTTCTTGGATTGGTGATGTGATGTCTTAGGTCAGTTTTGGAAAATTTTCTTCAAAAATGGCTTTTCTGATGCCCAAATAGTCTCTTTTCCTTCCCCTGTTGGCCATATAATTACCTAGGAATTAAACCAGAGACTCTGTGTCTAATAGAAAAAAAAGTAGGTCATAATCTTCATCATGTGGGATTAGGCCCCGACTTCCTTAATAAGACTCCTATAGTGCAAGAATTAAAACCAAGAATCAATAAATGGGATGGATTCAATTAAAAAGTTTTTTTCTCAGAAAAAGAAACAATCTGTGAGGTGAATAGAGAGCCTACATCTTAGGAGCAAATTTTTACCCCTCACACATCAGATAGAGCACTAATCTCTAGGGTATAGAAAGAACTCAAAAAGCTAAGCACCAAAAAAACAAATAACCCAATCAATAAATGGGCCAAGGACCTGATCAGACACTTCTCAGAAGAGGGTATACAATCAATCAACAAATATATGAAAAAATGTTCATCATCTCTAGCAATTAGAGAAATGCAGATCAAAACTACTCTAAGATATCATATCACTCCAGTCAGAATGGCAGCTATTACGAAGACAAGCAACAATAAGTGTTGGTGAGGATGTGGGGGAAAAGGTACACTCATACATTGCTGGTGGGACTGCAAATTGGTGCAGCCAATCTGGAAAGCAGTATGGAGATTCCTTGGAAAACTAGGAATGGAACCACCATTTGACCCAGCTATCCCTCTCCTTGGTCTATACCCAAAGGTCTTAAAAACAGCATACTACAGGGACATAGCCACATCAATGTGTTTAGCAGCACAATTCACAATAGCTAACCTGTGGAACCAACCTAGATGCCCTTCAGTAGACGAATGGATAAAAAAATGTGGCATATATAAAAAATGGAATATTATTCAGCAATAAAAGAGAATAAAATCATAGCATGTGCAGGTAAATGGATGGAATTGGAGAAGATGATGCTAAGTGAAGTTAGTCGATCCCAAAAAACCAAATGCCAAATGTTTTCTCTGATATAAGGAGGCTGATTCATAGTAGGGTAGGGAGGGGAAGCATGAGAGGAATAGATGAACTCTGATAGGGCAGAGGGGTAGGAGGGGAAGGGAGGAGGCAGGGGTTAGCAAGGATGGTGGAATGTGATGGACATCATTATCCAAAGTACATGTTTGAGGACATGAATTGGTGTGAATATACTTTATATACAACCAGAGATATGAAAAGTTGTGATATATATGTATAATAAGAATTGCAATGCATTCCGCTATCATTTATTTTTAAAAGTCAATTAAAAATTAAAAATAAATAAATGAATAAATAAAAAGAAAACATAAAATAAAATTAATTGTGATATAAAAAAGAAGTGTCATTAATTTATAATTAAACTATTCATCTTTCTATTTTTGTTCTTGAAAATATTGAAAGTTTTAAAACAGTTTCTCTCTGATAAGCTAGTATCTGTTTTGTTTAACCTCTTTCCTGTCTCTTTAAGTGCCTGGTAGCTTTTTATTAAGTGCCCAACAAGTGTAGAAGCTCCAGATGATGCTATCTTCTTCTAAAAAGATCTATTAAATAGATTATTGTGAGTCCCTTAGGTTTGGTTGGCTCTACCACCCTGGATTCCTACATAAGCCGATTGAAACCTAACTCATTGTGAATAGTAAAACAAATCTTAAGCATAATTAATTAGAAACCATCAATGAATCTTTACATGGGGACTTGCCACTGGAATGGTCTAAATAAGGCTGTGGCTTCACTGTAAACCAAGCAAATATTCTCTTTTGCCTTGCTCCTCCCTCACCCTATACAAGCCTTCCCCACATGCCCCTTTAGTGGACCCCAAACCCCATGAAGTCAGTTAATGCCTCAGTCACAAATCACCCTCTGTTCAAATCAACCCTTTAAAATTTTAATGTGCCTAAGTATATCTTTTGACAGGACATACTTTTGATTTGGGGAAGCTGTAAAAATAGAGGCAGATTCTCATGTTGAATACAAGATGGATCTGAATGGAAGCCGGGTTTGTTTTTGTAAGGACTGGTCCCTATGAAGGTTTCCCTTGATTCTAGGGTGGATCCCTTTAGAACCTTGGTGAAAACATGGAGGTACTGATCAGAGCCTCTGATTTCAGTCTGGCTAGTAGGAGACCTATTTTTGTCTCCCTACTGTTGTGAGACTGCTATCAACTGTGCTTAGCTTCTTGGGATTTTAGTTTCTGCTTGGCTTCTCAGTCTTCTGGTTACTGGATACAAATTTGTAACTACCTCAGGGGAAATGAAGGAGCCAGATGTGAAGCTCACACCCACCTTGTCTATGAGCTTGGTCCTCAGGTGACTGTTTCAATGCCTGAGTTCTGCTTTCACCTAACACCCTCAGCCACCTGAAAGAGCGACTCCTTTATTCTTCCATTGCTCTCTCTTGGGAGGGAATGACCTCCCACTTAGTTTTTTAGTTATCACTTTCAGCTCAGTTTTTCACCTTTCAGTTACTTCCAAATTGGTAAATGCCTCAAGTGGAGCTTTCCAATGGCTTCAAATATATATATATTTAAAGAATCCCCTGGTTTTCTTACTATCCTTGTTGGGATTATTGGTCTAGTAGAAGCTGGATTGTGATAGCTAGGAACAGCACTCTGTCCTAGAAATTTAATTTTGGTCTTGAGTCCCAGAAATGGAAAGATCAATGGTAATTTCCAGAGAACCAATTCTGGAACCTTCACTGCTGAGATATTTTATGATGCTCTACTTAGCAAATTTCCTTGGGGTGGATTACTTCTCCCATTGAACCTATCACTCACCCAGACCCAGTATATTTCCTGTAAAAACCCTCTCTTTCCCAACCTGGTCTGAGTTTCTTTATTCCCCCCAAATAAATATAAAAGACCTGTCAGATGACTACTCAGAATAAGAGGAGCAACTTGCATTCAGGCAAGGGCACAGTTGTGCAGTGTTCTGGGGAGTCAGGTGGCCTGTTGTTAACTAGATTTTAAAAATGGCCCTGTCACTAGGCTGCATGGTAACCTTGGGAAAATCATCCTCTCCTGTTTCTTGTGTAACAGGTTATGTTTGTACAAGATTACATCTGAAATTCCATAAGCTTAAGATCCTGTGAGTCTTGAAATAATTCCGAGGCTTATTTCACTCAGCATGATAGTATCCAGATCCATCCATTTACTGGCAAATGTCATAAAGTCATTTTTCTCTATGGCTGAATAGTGGATTTGGAATTAGCTGATCCACCTAGAAATTGAATTCCCAGACTTGCTCTTTGAAACAAGTTAAATTATCAATTAATTTGGCTAATATTCAACATAGGGTGTTTCTGATTTAAAAAAAAAACACAACACCTAGCTATAAGACTTCTGTCTTGCCCATCTAAAGCGAGGCACAAATGAACGGGAATAATCCTTGTTTGGATAGTATTGTGCAAGAGGTAGGTTTAGGTGGAAAGATCACTTTGAATGTCAGTGGTTCTACCTGACTTAGATGTCTCTGTAACAAAGCTTGAAAATGTTCTTTTAACCAAAGCACTTTAGAAAGATACCAAAAAGTAAAATTAATTGGGAAGATCTGTTTTATGTTTTGAAAAAACTATGTATCATTACTTATGATTAGCTTAAACATATGCATTTAAATATTTATACCTGGGATTCCAAATAACACTGGAGGGCACAAAGGGCACCACCCATCTCCTCTTTGAGAGGACCCACTCTGTCCCTTGAGAGTGTCCCTTTCCCCCTTTCCTATCCCTTCTAATAAACTCATGCCTGCTAACCTGAATATTTATACCAATATAAAAGTATGCAATTCTATGTAGCAGGACCTTTGACTTTTATTAATTTCCAACTAGTACAAGCTCCATGAGAACTTATGCATGTCCCTGTTGGCTGGGTGTCAGTCAGTATTCCAGTTCCTGGTAGATAGCTTATGATACTCCCCTGGAAGGCTCGATTATGAGATGCATTTGTGAATTATTACTGGTCCTGTCTTCAGATTCTCCAAGCTTTAGAATTCACAGAAGCCAGCTTATCTGAGAACTGTGTATCTGGCACAAGCTTTTTTTGCCCTCTGGGGAGAACCGTTTTGGCCCTATGATACTGAGTTACATCAGAAATGTGCCTGCCTTCTATTTTCGCATCATTACCATAGGCACAACTGCTGCCGTCTCTCATCTGGATTACTACAGCCCCTGTCCCTGCCCACTCACCTTCCCATGTCCTCTGTGCATCCCACACAGGTGGTTCTCTCTCAGAGGCCAAATGATCCTTTAAAAAATGGAAGTCTGAGGGCATCGTCCACTTGCTGCAGGCCCTTTGGCAGCTTCCCACCAGTATCAAGGCAAATGGTTGCTTTGCCTGGCTCTAGACTGTCTTTTCTTCCACCTGCCCCTCCACTTTGGCCATAGTGTTTTGACCTGACATAACAGCCCTCTTCCCTCTTCTCATGTCCTGCCCCTCCTGCTTGCAACACCCTCTCCTTTCGTTGCCTAGCAATGTCTATAGCCAACCTTTAGGTCCCGCTTACCCATGTTCTCCAGGGGCACAACTTCCCAATCCCGCTCCAGGAGAAGCATCCAGTAGTCTTGTGCATCCAGGTGCATCTCCGCTTCCCGGCACTTACACTATATTCCCCTGTGATTTGTTCACTCTTTGGAAGGTAAAATCGACAAGAGTGGAAATTTTATATATTCCTATGCATCATTGTTTTTGCTCCCCAGAGGACAGCATAGCTCCTGGAACATAACAGGGGCATAATAAATATTTTCTGGATGAATGATGAAGACAACCAGCTTAAATTCATCATTTCATTTGCTGTGGGTATGGGTTTTGGAATAGTTCATTAAAAATCTCTTTTTCATGAGCACATGATGTCGAAAATTTTCTCTTATTTCAGCACTAGACATTATCTGCCTCATGAATAATTAACTTATTTTATTTTGTCTATGGATACTGAGAATTAAATAACTGATTGTTTCCCCCTATTTTGTTTGGTTTTTAAACAGACCAGAGTGAAATTTAGCATTGAATTCCAGCTGGCTGTGTTGATTAACAAAAATCCATCTATTCAGCAAACACTAAGCATTTTCAATGTAGAAAACACTGTCCATGCACTAGAGGTTCAAGAGAGACCCAACCAGACATCATCTCCCAAAGGAGCTTGTAGTCTCTAGGTCAATTCAAGAATCACAAACATGTCTTGCAATTGCAACTTTAAGATGTGTTATTAAAATAAGTCTGTGGGCCAGGCATGAAGGCGCACACACATAATCCTAGTGACTCAGGAGGTCGAGGCAGGAGGATTGCAAGTTCAAAGCCAGGCTCAGCAACATAGTGTGGCCCTGTCTCTAAATAAGAAAATAAAAAGGGCTGTGGATGTTGCTCAGTGGTTAAGCACCCTGGGTTCAGATCAAAATAAATAAATAAATAAACAGATAATAAACAAACAAACAAATAAATCTGTTATGAGAAATTGGAATGGGGAGATTAGTTCTGGTCAAAATGACATTTGAGGAGCATCTGAAGAAGGGTGGGAAAAGCACCACAGGGGACAGCATGAGCACATATTTTCAATAGTAAGAAGTATGGTGAGCAGATGAGACCAAAATTAGGCCAGTGTGGATGGCATGGAAGGAAGAAGGAGGAATGTGTGGGAGATGAGGCTGGAGGAGTAAGCAGCAGTTAGATCGTACAGGGCCTCTTGCAATATTTGTCTAGAAAATTTGAATTTATCCAGAGAACAATGAGAAATCAAAATATTTTAAGGAACGGGTCAGATTTTTATGTCAAAGAAGAACATCATGACTGATCATAGAGACAGCATCCACTTGTTTACCTAGCCTTAGTATTTTGGACTCCACATCTTCACCTTTCTGATACTGTCTTTGGCAAGATTCCTTAGAAACAGAGCCCAAGATGGGTTCCTGTGCAGATGGTTAATTGAAAGTGTGCTCCAAAGAGGCATGAAAGGCAGAGGAAGAAAGTTCATCACAGTGTCCCAGGTGGGGGCTTCAGCCTTATCCCAGGGGGAGCCCTGGAGCATGTACCACATCACAGAGCTAACCCCACCGCCGCAAGACAGGGTAACCTCAGGGGCCACTGTGGTCCATTAGCAGCCAAACCCCAGCAGCTATGGGCAACTAGCCCGTTCAGGATCTGGGTAGGCCACCAGCAGTGGCCACCACAGCGCTTTATCTACCTTTTCTTGAATTGGAAGAGACTTTATTTAAAAATATTTATTGCTTTAGTAATAAAAACATTTTTTAAAAAAACTAGAAAGATGTGCAATGAGACTCTTGTTCTATTCCCCAGGGAAGAACATTGTTAAGAATTTCTTATATAGCCTTTCAAAGATCTGTATGTATTTATCTCTGCCTTTCTGTAAACCACATAATGGCATGATACATCTGCTTATCTGTGCCCATTCTTTTCACCTAGCAATGTAACTCACAGAACATTCTATATCAAAATACAGAGGCCTGTAGCATTTTTAATAGCTCTAGGAGGATTGCATTGTATATATGGACCATAGTATATTTACCTTAATTTTTTTCCACTTAATTTTCTTTATATGACTGTCCTATGCATATATATGCATACATAAAATGCATACACACACATTACCTCAAATACCTGAAATTAGAATAAAGTAAAAGGCAAATAACAAAACTCACATGTGGGTTCTCATGTCCTGTGAGAGTTCACCTGGATGGCCAGTTACTGGACCTGAAAATAGCCCTCTCAGAGAGGGAACCATATATTTTCGTGTATGACCCTATGAATCCCAATTAGTGACAGATACTCAATCAATTCACTGTAGCTGGCTGAAACTCTAGTCATTTCATCTGAACATGGCAGAATTCCCAAGCCAATTTCAGAGCAATTTCAGAGCATTTCATAGGTTATCAAGGGATCCATTATAACTACATCAAAAGCTCTCCAAACTTTGGTCCAGACTCTCTTTATTGATTTAATGTAAAGTCTAAATATATTCTACAGCTTTAAAATAAACCAGGCTGAGCTAGATTTGAGCTCAAAGGCAACACTGATGGTGCCTTTGTACATCTACATCTTTATCTTTAGAGATTTAATTATCTTTTCTAAGCCATGATTCAGTGGAGCTGAAGATCTGAAGCTGTTCCTGCTTGGTTGTGTTGCAAAGGGAACAGCTGACATTCTTACAAGATGAAGAGCTGCTTCAAAGGCTAAAGACAGAATCTTGGCTTCTCTCCCGAGGCCACCTGTGTAGCCACCAGTCACACACTGTGGGTACTATCAGGGACTTGAGTTAGGGTAGGGATGTTGGTGTTTTCCAGACCGAGCCTCCCTGGGTTCCTTTTCTTCATTCTTTCCAAAGAACAGATGCTCCATGGCCAGATTCTGTGGGTGAATCTTCCTGGTGGGTTCCTCAGGGAGCCTTGCAGATGGAGTTCGGATATCTGCTCTTACTCAAGTGAGAGTATCTCCCCAGGAAACAGCTGATACCTAGGGTATTTTAAAATGTGTGTTGCATTTGGCAATGCAATTTTTGTGGCCCAGTGTCCACTTAGAATGGAGGCACTTGGAATTCCCAGAATCTGCCCATCCTTGTCCGAGGATCATCAGGTGTTTGGTACCACTGTAGCAGTTGACAATGACTCCATCAGTTTCCTTTCATTTGCTCTTTAAAAAAAAGGTAGAACTGCATGTCAACTCCATTCTCCAATGCTGCTCAGTGAAGATGTTGAATGAGAGCCTCATTATTGGTGAAGCTGAATTTCAAGTTGGTAGAATGTTGCATTGATGGATTACTTATGTAAATGGATCATTTCTTCATTTCAGCTTATTTCATTGACAACCTGCTGGGAGCTGGGACCCGTCCAAGGCCTAATACTTCATAATGACTCATCCAGGGCCCCAGTTCCTCTGTTTCAAACAGTCAGGAGACTGTTGCATGGGCTCTGTGAGATGGTCCACGTAAAACCTTTAGAATTATGCTTGGGACATAGTAATCACTCATTCAGTATGTTTTCTTTTTCAAAAATTTACTTTTAAAATTTACATATAAAATTGTATTTGTTATGTAACAAATAATGTTTTGAAATACGTGTGTGTGTGTGTGTGTGTGTATCCTTGTGGGGCCTGGGGATGTGGCTCAGTGGTAAGAGCACTTGCGTAGCATGTCTAGAGCCCTGGGTTCCATCCCTACCACTGTAAAATAAAATTGGACTCTTTGTTGCTGTGGAATGGTGGAGTGTCATTAAGGATGCATTACCTCACATAGTAATTGTTTTTGTGGGACGAACATTTAGTACCCACTGTCTCAGAATTTGTCAGGAACACAATGTATTGCATTAACTGTAGTCACCGGTTGAACAATAGATCTCCTGAAGGTATTCCTCTTACCTAACTGTAATTATGCACCCATTGACAAACAGCTTCCCCCACAGCCACCTTGGCATCTGGTAGCCACCAGTCTATTTCAGACTTCCATGAGATCAACAGTGGAGTCCAGGAAGAGGTGAGAACAGTCCATATTTTTCTTTCCATGCTGGGTTTACTTAATATATGTCTTCCAGTTCCACTCACCTTGTTCCAAATGATGGGACTTTGTCCTTTTTTCTTTATGACTAAAGAGTACTTCATTCTGTCTTAATTAATTAATTAATTAAATCAAAAGGGGAGGCTCAGTGGTAGACACTGGCCTAGCTTTCATGAGGTGCTTGGTTTAATCCCGAGGACAGCAAAAAAAACAAACATCTAAAGAGAGACCAAGAAGGTCATTAGATAATAAAGGGGTCAATTCAGCAAAACAAATTAGCCCCAAATTAGTAGTGTAAAGGTTGGGCGAGCGTCGGAGGAAGAGACCACCAAGAGACTGTCTCATGCAACAGCAAAGGGTTTATTGGGGGTCCAGCATGCTGGGGCTCAGAGCTCACTTGAATAGAGCAGAGAGAGCCCCGGGAACAGCTTAAGCAGAGCTTATATACTTTCCTTGGAGAGGGCAGGGACTTCACATACAGCATAGCCAATCATTGCACGGTTTCTGGGAGGGGTTGTTTTCGTAGAGCAACCAGATGATCAGGGGAGATTTCAACATACATTTAGTGGGCATTTCCGGGAGTTGTTTTCAACTTCTACATGAGTTTCAGGTTCCAGGAAAACAGAACTTAATTCTTACATTCTTAACCTTTTCAGTAGAAGATAGGAAATAAATATCAGAATAAAGATAAGTGGTAAAAAATGTTTTTTAAAGATAAATGAAACAAACTGTTGGGTTTTTGAAAACATTAATAAAATTGATAAACCTTTGGCTAGATGAAGAAAAAAAGAAGACTCAAAGAAACAAATTAGAGATGAAAAGGGAGAGATAACAATTGATACTAGAGAAATACCAGTTATCATGAGAGATTATTATGAATTAACTTAGAAGAAGTAGATAAGTTCCTGGGTACATACTACCTATCAAATTAGGAAGTTATTAAATTTTAAATTATTAAATAAATAAATAGAAAATCTGAACTGATCAATAATGATTAAGGATATTAAAATAATCATATAATTAAATTCCAGGACCCATGCCTTCACCATGTTAATTCTACCAAACAATTTAAGAATACCATATCCTTTCAATCTTTTCTCTTCCAAAAAAATTGAAGAGGAAAACTTTCAAACTCATTCTACACGGCTAGCATTACCCTGGTTCCAAAACCAGACTAGGACAAAACAAAAAGCAAAAAAAAGAAAGAAAACTACCAATCAATATTTCCCATGCACACAGATGCAAAAATCCTCAACAGGACATTTGCAAACCTAGTTTGATACCACATGGAGAAGTGGATTCACCGCCATCAAGTGGGATCCATTTCAGAGGTGATGCCAGGATCCTTTGCCATGACATCAACTTATTAAAGGAAACGCCATTATTTGTGCCAACACAGATGAACTTGGAGGATGTCATATTCAGGGAAATAAGCCAGGTGCAGAAAACGAAACACAGCCCCACTTGGGTGGAACCTTAAACTGTTGTTTTCATAGGAGTTGAGAGTAGAATGGCATTTACCAGGTTTGGCAACTGTTGGGTGGGTGGGGAGAAGGTTGGTCACGTGCACTAAGTCACATTTACCCAGGAGAAGTAAATTCTGCTGCTCTACTGACCCACAGGGAGATGTTAGGTAACAATGGACAGTTTCACCAACAGGTAGAAGAAAGGATTTTGAGAATTTTCACCATAAAGAAATATACATGTTTGAGGAGATAAATACAATTTGAACATTACTCAAAGTATACATGAATCAAAACATCTCATAGTATCCCATAAATATGTATGATTTTTATGTGTCAGTTTTTAAAAGCACACACACTCAGAGTGACTGTTAGACTTTGAATTTTTTCTTGATGGAGAAGACTAAGGGGGTTACAGACTTGTTGAACATGTTTGAGAGGCTTGACATCTAAATGGAACCATCACGTAGGTAGCTGTACATCATATTTGGAGCTTAAGGGAAAAGTCATGATTAGAAGCCAGACATGGAGATCAACAGCACGATTCCAGGAGAACGGTTATCAGGAGGAAGGACAGATAGACAGAGAGGTCACAATGATGACTGTTACTACTGCAGTTTGTTATTGACATTGTTATTTTATGATGATTATTACCATGTAACAAGCTTTCTTACTTCCTCAAAATGAAAACATTAACCAAGGTTACAGACTTGCTAAGTTGGAAAAAGGGGAAGACAGAAATGAGCATGGCCGGTGGCAAAATGACCACTTCGTGCAGACATTTGGTGCATTCCAGTTGTCTTCTCTGTAGACCAGAGGGCCAGCTGGGGAGATGATAAGAGTGATGGACGGTCTGCGCAGCTATGCACATCGCCTCTCTGTGCCACTTTTCTGGAGAGAGGCCCAGGCCAGTGTGTTGCAGGTTAGTGAGTGAATCTGCTTCATATTCCTCGCTCGTAGTTGGACCATCTGTCCTGAATCCCCTTACATATGAACCTATTGTCAAGAATAAGACAGGTTGTGATGTGTACACGTGGTTGTGCAAAGACTTAGCCCACTTTGTTTTAAAAAAGAATTTTGAAACAGTTGTTTTTGAGATCAAACCAGTTCTTTGCAGAAAATACTTCCACAATAAACCTAAGGAAATCTTATTTACTCCAAAGAAAAAGGGTAAAGCAAGACACAGTGTGCTTGTACATGATTCCTGATGCTTAGGTCATTGTAGGGCGACTCTCCAGGAGCCCATTTGCCTGCTGCTGTTGATAGGTAATGCCCCTCAGGGCTGGCCTGTGTGGAGGAACTTTGATAAGAGGAAATGCTTTGAAAGTTCACAGACTATGGAACTGGGAGTGACCTTGGTGTTAGCAAATGGAAGTCAAATATGCCAAAGGATAGCTCAGAAGCAGAGTCCACAAAACTGTTTCATTCTTCATTCAAGTCTTATTTTAATGCAAGTTGGAGTGCCTGTGCATGTCTTAAAAAATAACTCCTTTGGCAGTTCATTTTTTAAATGATATATTATCCCTGGCTATGTGAAATAGGAGCAGAGGCACCCAATGTTGCCCAACAAATAGCAACAAGAGGATGATCCAGGTGACTTTCATCTTCTCCAGTGCCAACTTCAGAGCTTGCCAGCCTTAGGGGTGACTTGGCAGTCTCCATAATACTGGTGACAAGCTAATTTTCCCACATGCCTAGATTAGGTTAATCACTCCCATTAAAATTCTGGACATTGAAATGTCGATGCTACCAGGAAGCCTGGACATGCTTCCCTTGTGCCTTGGGTGTGTTGTGAAGAAGCCTGATGGTGTCTCAGTGCTGTTGTTAAGCTCATGCATGCTGTTTGTTTTGATCCCTCTCATCTTCCTTCTATTGTAGACGTGGTGCACAATAATAGCTGCACATTCTTGGGGCAGAGCAGGGTGGTGGTAAAGAGCATAAATTAACACACGCAAGCCAGACTGGTTCACCGTGGGGCACACGTGATGTCATTTGGGGGTTTTGCTTGTTTTGAGCACTGGAGGTTGAAAGTGAATTCTGTAGTTGGTTCTTAGCATAGCAGTGTGTTTCACACTGAAATGGAGTGGGGGACTCTCAATTCTTGCTATAATTCTACAATGCCCCAACTGGTGTGGAGTTGGCATACATATAAACCAAGAGACCAAAGGAGCAGAAAAGAGCCCATGTGCAAGAAGTGGTCCTTGAGGTCAGTGGAGAAAAGATGAACATTTCAAGGAACGACACTGAGATATTTTTATACACATGGAAAAGCCTGGAATTGCACACCTGTCTTAACTGCACACGGAAAAAAGGAATTCCAAATACATTAAATAGCTGAATGAAAAAGGGAAAATTATAATTGTAGGCAGATATTTTCTTGAAGTTAAGATATGGATGGTTTTCTTAAATGAAGTACAAAAATTTACAATCCATAAAGAATGTGATTGATTTAATCCTATGAAAACTAGGTAGAATAACTCATAAAAAGACATCATATGAAGAGTAAAAAATGAAGACATTTGGTGCTGGCCTTTTTTGTTTCTCCTTGGGAATGTTGGTGTGTCCAGATCATCCGGAGCTATAAGAATGTGGGAGGACTGATGGCAGGCTGCCCAGATGTGAGGACTTGTGCTGTCTCATCTCTGTCGTCTCTGCCCCATTCCCCCTATTGATACAATTGCCTCGGAGGATGGATTCAGCATGTTGTTACTCCCTGATTGTTCTGCAGAGGGTTAAAACACTTTTGAACTACTCTAGTTAGAAGCATGCTTTATAGTACCTCTCACTGTTACCAGAACATGCAATTTCTTCAAAGAACAAGAGTTTGTCACTCAAAGGTGTGTGTGTGTGTGTGTGTGTGTGTGTGTGTATGTGTATTTAAGAAGCTTAAGGAATATTAAAAGTGAATTGCTACTCCAGGGTTTAAATGTAATATATGCTCATTACAGAGAAAATTTGGAGTACAAGAAAAAGCAAACAAGAAAACATAAATCACTCATAATCCTCTTATTATCCACACTCAAATATTACTAGCATTTAATGTCCATTTTCCCATGTGTGTTGCATTATAGGTACAGTATTGAATTCTGATCAACTCACTTAATATAATAACATAGGATTCCTCCTTATGTTGTTACAAATTTGGGGAAAATATAATTTTTAATGGCAGCCCACAGAATGAAGCATACCATAAGGATGAGGGTGACAGGCTCTGGGGCCACACTGCTGAGATTTGAATCCTGAATTCACTACTTATTAGCTAAAGGGTTGTGAGCAAATTATTGAACACCTCTTCCCTCAATTTCCCCACCTGTAAGATGGACTGATAACAGGTACTACCTCATAGGAAGGGCTGTTGTGAAGATGAAATTTGTTCTTCATAAAATGCTTAGAATTGTCCTTGGCAAGTAGTACATGATAATTGTTGTTTTTACTGTGTGTTTAAAAGGATAGGTTTCCCCACCCTTCAGTCACACTCAAGTACCAGTTCTGGGCTTTCTTTGGTATCTCATTATTCATCATCTGTACATCTACACTCTGGGCTGAGGGGCTCAGGCACTGGTCCATATGGAGCAGTTAGAGATCCTCAAAGGCTCAGGAAGGACATATGTGGTTGTCCTTCTCCATGACTGGGACACATGCAGGTAGCCATTGCTGGAAGGCCTTCATGGCAGTAGTGACTAATGAGTTCTCAGTAGCTCTCCAAAGACGGGTTTCTATAAGGAGGATGTTTATCCTCTCTCTTGACCCTGATGTTTCTTCATGTGGTCCTCCTAGGACCCCTGCTCATTCCTCCGAGTCTTAGGAAGCATCTGCCTCCTAAGATCATGTCCTGTTTCTCCTTCCAATCTTGATTTCCAACGAAGATGGCAGCCATGATGCCTACTCTTTTCTTTCCAGCCAATAATCATCATGTAAATGTCACCAGCCAACTTTCCCCAAAGTCGTTTTTTTGGATGTGATTATCAAGGGTTATTTTTGGAGTTAAAAAGATTGAATATTGATTATTTCTTTCCATTCTTACCATAACAATCCCAATTTTCTTTGAATGCCTTTGATTAACTAGAAGAAGGGTCATGTATAATGGAATACAGAAAAAAAGCACACAATTCATATTTTAAGATATCATCTCATCATAAATGAATGTATCATAATTTACTTAATCACTCTCCTATTGCTGGACATTTAGATTATTTTCAATTTTCAGCTATTAAAATGACATTGTGATTAACATTGCTAAAAATGATTTCATACTTTGGATGACTTAGGAAGAATTACCAGAAATGGAAATTCTGAATCAAATAATGCAAAAACAAAAATAATAAATGCTTTAAGAATTTCCCTTTCTTGTGTCAGGTATAAATTGTATCACTGTATCAGGTGGTAGAAAATTAAGCATAAGAAAATGTTAAGATTTTTTTAAAAATATGACAATATACTTAATTGTCTGGATGCTGGATCCACTGATATTAACAAAAATATCCTTAGAAGCTCATTTATGTCTGAATTTCTTTGGCTGATGACTCTGTTCTCCAGTTAAACCATTGGTACCCTTGGCAGTAGTAAAAGTTTAAACCTATACACTAAGAACAGGATTTCATCTTGCTGGATATTTAACCAAGAATTGATTAGTAGGAGTGGCATGGCCAATGGGTCAGGGATGATATGACTGGCCACTAGGCAGTAGGAAGTACTATTGGGTCTGGCAGGTAATAATGAAATCAGCTGCTAGAGGTACCAATGGTGCGGTATGTCTAATCTTTAAAAAGGAGCAAATAGGGGAGTGAACTGCATGGGGCATAGAGATCACTCGATCACTCTTATGCCTCTTCCTCATTATACTATTTTCAAACAGGTGATAGCAGATAAAAATACATGCCAAGAACAAGGACATTCATGATGTGGTTGGCAGTGAAAGGAGGGCATTGTCCTTCTGACTTGGTGACACAAAGGAGAAAGAATTCTGCAAGGGGTGCTGTATCAATTTGAGCCTATTGTTCAATGAAATGGGGCCCTATCCATCTGTAACACAAAAATCTATAAGGGTCACAAGAATATTCACTGAGAATAAATAAATGATGTCATAGAATATTATGTACAATTTATTACACACTTGACAGCATAGTTACGTACAGGAAGCCACAAATGCAGTATGATAGGATTTGCAATCGATCCTTATGAAGAAGTACTGAAGGTTGTAGCCAATGACTCTGTTCTCGTTTTATCTGGATTTCTCTTCCTTTTATAAAACCTCCAAGAGTCTGTGAATTATTTTCTGCATATCTCATGTTCTTCTTGCCTTATGTGGACCTCTGCTGGAATGCTTGCTTCCCTGAGTTAGAGAACTTAATACCAAAATTACACAAAATCCTGTCTCAGAAAGTATAAAAGCTCAACATTTAATTTAAATATGAAGCCATCATCAACTGGGTTGCTATGGAGATCCTTCCTCCCATGTGTTCTGCAACATGTCTGCTGCCAATTATCCAGAAATAACTTCTCTATTTCTATGGCATCTTCTGTGTCTCACCTACTGCTGCTTCTGTATTCTGTTTGAGCTTTGATGCAAGGAGGAGGACATTTTATTTCTGTTTCTTATAGGCAGGAAAGAAATTTTTCAACATGTCCAAGCTAAAAGGGATCCCCCACTGTGTCACTTCCTGTGTAACACTATTACACATCCCCCTTGGCTGCAGCAGATGAAGGTTAATTTTTTTTAATCCATTTCGTACTCACAATAGAATAGACTACCACCTTGGGGGCTGTGGTGGGAAAGGTGATTATGTGTATTATGGGTTGATGTTTAATTTCACATTTTAGGATTTCTGGATATTTTCCCACTTCTTTTGCAGTAGTTTGATGAGTCACGTTATTTTCCCACCTGAGCTGCCACTCAGAGTCACTCTGAAACCAGAGTTTTGAGATAGGACTAGTTTCCCAGCTTTGCCAATTTCATTCTGGGTTCTTGTCTTTCAAATTTCAAGAATAAAATCCACAGACAATAACAGAAGGGAAGAGTAAATAGAGGAGGGTTTATTTAAGTGAGAAGAGAAGAGATGGAACTCTGGTAATGTGGAAGGGGACCTGAGAGCAGGAAAATCTATTTTGGTGTGCTAGCTTAGGGGTTTATATGGCTTTTGTGTATAAGCACTGACCCAGATTTATGTTCAATGGACACTGAAAAAGTACCAGATCCATTGGTCAAAATCTGTTAACCTGGTATTGGAAAAGTGCCCAAGTCATTGTCTGTGTCCTTCCGATTTTGCTTTAATCCTTTCTGTAACTGCCATGGGTCACCCACCTTTCATTTTCGCTCAGCTCTGGGACAAAGTATTTAGCTGCAGTGTTCTCACAGGTGAGCCTCGTGATCTCTGCATTGAACGAGACCTTAAATGGGGCCTATTACCTTGATTGCCTGCCCATTTTATTACTTATTTTATTCTTAATTCAACTCTGCTGAGCAGTCAGAAGACAAAAGTGAGATCTGCCTGCTTCTCTGTTTTGATTTGGATCATCCATGCTTGGGAACTGGAGAGTCCTTCTTGGAATGATTCAGCATCATGTGGGCAGACTTGAGAACATTCAGTCAGGGGCCAGGCTGGGCTGCACTGGGGGCTTTATGTAAGAACACATCCCTAGCTTGGTTCTCCCTGCAGGTGGCAGCCTGTGGGGCGACGGAAGCCTGCTCTATCTGCTGTTGTGTGCTGAAAGCTCATGATCTTTTTGTGACTGACCATTCCTTTTTGTAGGTTTAACCACGTGATATTCCAAGAAAGGCCAGATGCACAAAAGGTCTCCACTGGATCTATAGGCTCATTTTCAGACAGTATTTTAATGAACACAGCAGGAATGGGAAAACTCGAAAAACTCTTGAACACTGCCCAACTTAGAGGCTAATGCATGGAAAGAGATGAAAGTTTCAATGGTCCCATTTCCTTCACTTTTACTGCCTAGTAGGAGATGGTATGGAGAATATAATCCAAAAGGCCTGGAAACACCATGGAACAGATCCGAAATTATCACTGGCTGAGTCTAAGATGATGGATGGCAGGGGAGGGCAATGAGAGAAGGCCCAGCCCCATACATAGTATTTCTAGGTTAATTTCTGATGTTCAGGAAAGCAGATACCAAAACTTTTAAATCATTAAAGCTTCCCTGGATCAGAGTCCCCAGAGTGGCTGCATAAAAATGGAGTGACAAATATGACCCTTGAATTTGTATTTTCTGTCTTTGGTAGACACTGTGACTAGTCACCCCCTTGGTCAGTTGGTAGAAAATAAATGACCACATCTCTTGGGCATCACAAAACAGTTTCCTTCTTCCTCCCCCAAAGCTTTGTGCCTAAAGTTATTGCAAAAGAACAACTTAGGGTTGTATAGAAAGACCATTAGACAGTACTGAGGAGATGACAATCTGTTAAAAAGTGGCCAAGAAATGGTATCATATGGCCAAAGAGAAGGTGTGTTTTGAGTTGTGATACTGCCAAATTACATTTTAAGAATTTTGTCTTCCAAAAAAATGGTTACATTAGTACATAAAGGTGTGTGTATAGGGATGCTCATTATAATGTTATTTTAGAAAGGGGAATTTAATTGTCTAACAAAACTTGTCTTAATAAAAGATGGAAATAACCTAAGTGTCCAACAAAAGAGGATTGGCTAAATATACAATAGTACATTCAATTGGTGGAACACTATTTCTGCCTTACATAGAATAGGGTAGAATTTTAAAGTGTAACTCCATGTTAGAATATAATGATGTATATATGAACGTAGAAAATAATTTAAGTACTGTGAACCAGACTGTTAACAATGGTTAGCTATGGAGAGTTTAGGATTTGCAATCAAGGGAGAAATTTTTTTCTACCTATTTTATATATAGATATATACATAGACATATAGATAGAGATTTATATAAGTCATGTTATAAATATTTTTAAATATCTTAGACAAACCAACTCTACATATTTGCTTATTTGTTTGCCTATATAATCCAAATCATGGATAAGGATCATGTCATGGCAAACTCCCACCAATGTCCTCAGAACACACAAAGCTACTAATTCCTAGGTGATACCTCTGCCTTCTCCTTTCCTACCCAAGAGAATACGTGCAATTATTTGAGTGAAGGAAATGTGATTTTAAAGTTCACCTTAAATGTGCTCTAATTTACTTTTGAAAAGTAAAGTCATCAGTAAACTTTATATCATTTTGTCAAAATCAATTTACATAAAATGCCCTGAGTTAAAACAAGGAAGGCTAAGAGCCATTACTATTGGTGAGCCTTCACTGAGTTCAGGTGAGATGTTTTGCAAAGTGTTGTAGGTAACACCAAGAAGAGCCAAGTGCCACATTTGCCTTCAAGCTTCTCAGTGTAGGGAGGAGAGATGCATATGACAAGGTAGCTCACGATGAGTTCTCGTCGCAATATGGGTATCTAGGTAATCTGAAGCCAACTTTAGCTGGGAGGCTGAGAGATGTCTTCATGGAGGAGATGTCTCAACAACATGGTATGACTAAAAGACTTTGGCAGTACCAGTTGCGGGTGTTGAAGTCAGGAAAGGGTGTCTTTAAGCAGCATTACAACCTTCATGAAAGAAAAGGCCACTATATTCTTCATTTCTTAAGCCAGACATAGAGAAAGGGCTCAATATATTGGATATTTCAAATGTATAAGTAATAAGTCAAAGTTTGCTTCAGCAATATGCAATATTCTAGCCTGTGGTCTGAGTGCCCTGTTGGTAAAGCAAAGGCCAAGGGTTGTTTGGCATCTTCTCCATGTACTGGATCCCCAGGCTTGCAGAGGGAATAAGTCCTTCAATAACAGCCTTGGAAGATTGATTATGTGCTGGTTCCAAAGCCTTTTGCTGATCGTTGAACAGAAGACAGAGAAAGACAAGATCTATACGAGTGAACATTTTACTGACTCCTCAGTGTGACCAGCTTTTAATAAGTTGCACATTTGCATAGCTCCCTATACTTAACTCTGTATTCCTGTGACCTTTTCACTAATTCCAGAGTGATGATGGATAGCTTGAATTATTATTCCCCTTTTACAGCTGCTGGGATCCAGAAGTGAAGAGACTTGTCACTGGTCTCACAGCCCAGGAGTTGCAAAGAAAATCAATGTCCCTCCACCTTGAGACACTTCTCTTTATTCTCACACAGGCTGGGGCCCTTCGAGGCCTCTGAAAGCAGCTTGATAAATTTTAGGAGGTAGTGCTTGCTGCTGTAATTAAGGTGTGCATAATAGGTTTATGCTCCTCTGGGAAAGAAGAACAAAACAAAACAAACAAATGAAAAGACCCCTGAGGCTCTTCTGCTTTGTGCGTTGACTAGAGGTTTTCACAGTCTACTGAGGCTTACCCAAGGAGAAGTCTCTCTTGGAGATTCTGGAAACACCAGGAATAAAATATTCATTTTATCACTCTTGATTTGAATTCTTATGTTTTCTTCTGAATACAACCTTTTAAATTTATTGTGAATCAAATACTTCCTTCCCTGTCTTCCTCCCCAATATTTACTTCTCCAAATAGTTCTGGACATTTTGGCAGGTGAGTCTGAGATTATTTTGATTTTTCTGAGATGCAGTGACCCACCCGTGGAACAGTCAGGAAGCATTGGTCTGTACTTAGTGTTATGATTTGGATTTCCCAAAGTCTCATGTGCTGGAGGCTTGGTCCCCAAGGTGGCAATATTCAGAGGTGGGACTTTTGGGGTGATTGGATCATGAGAGCTCTGATCTCATCCACAGACTAATCCATCCATGAGTTCCTAATTGTATGGACTGTTGGGAGGTGGTGGAAATCATAGGAGGTGGGGGCCTGGTTGGAGGAAGTAGGTCACTAGGGGTGGGGGCCCTGGGAGGTGTATCTTGTCCCTAGCCCCTTCCTCCCTCTCTCTACTCCCAACCACCAGGAGGTGAGCAGTTTTGCTTGACCACATGCTTCCTACTATGATGTTTTGCCTCGCCAAAGCCCAGAAGCAATGGAGTCAGGTTACTAAGGACTGAAACTTCTGACATCATGAGTGAAAATAAATCTTTCATCCTTTTAAGTTCCTTTTCTCAGGTATTTTGTCACAGTGATGGAAAACTGACCGACACACTTGGTCTCCTCCTTTCCTTTTTCCTCCTCCCATGGAAGTACTCTCTTCTCTCTTGTTCCCTTCTCTTTCTATACCTAAGTATACCTTCTACCCTCAGGAATGCATAGAAAACCAAAATTAGAGACCCATCTATTCAATAGCATTTTCTCTGGGCTTGATTGTGCCAGGAATTTTGACATCTGTTCCAGGCAACTATTGCTGTGCAACACCAGAAAGCGAGTGGCACACTTTTGTTCCCCACACTTCCTGCGGGTCAGGAGTTCAGACCCAGCTTAGATGGGTCCCCAGCTCTTGTCTCATCAGGCTGGGATCTAGGTGTCTGCCTGCTGCAGTCTCATCTGATGCTTGTGTGTCCTCTTAAGTACACAGGTTCTGGCAGGTTCATGTCATTGTGGTTGTAAGACTGAGGTTACCTTGTTGGCTGGCTGTTTGCCAGGCCCTGTCAGGCCTTTGCCACATGGCCCCCTCCTCTCACAATAGGACCACGAACTTCTTCACGACTCTGGCAGACACCCGTTGCCTTTGCTTTGCTCTCTGACTCTATCTAAGGACTCACCTGACTCAGTCGGTCCACCTGGGATAACGGCATTTGATGGACTCCACTGATTAGGGACCTTAATTACATCTTTAGAATGTCTTCCTCTTTCTCATACAATGTAACCTTATTAAAGACAACAGGGTTACAAGGTATAAGGGTTAACCTTACTCAAAGGACCTGTGCCACCCGGAGGTGGGAGGGTGGAACCTTGGCAGTCACCCTGGGATTCTGCCTACTAAAGCTACGCAGTACAACAGAATGATCCTTACCTTGATGACGTTTATATCTGCTGGGACAAGCAGGAGATATTAGATACATATTTTTAATTTGTGATAAGTGCTTGAAAAAAGCCAGGATTTATATGAAAACACTAATGCACAGTGTGATAGTTAGATGGGAAAAGATTCACACAGAGCAATTTGCAGAGGAAGAGCAATCACAAAAAAAAAAAAAAAAAAAAAAAAAAAAAAAAAAAAAAAAAAAAAAAAANNNNTAAAAAAAAAAAAAAAAAAAGAAAAAGAAAACTTAGAGAAAGAGCGCTCCACGCAGGCTGTCCACCAGGTTGGAGAGCATGGAGGTGAGGAAGACTTAGAGCTTGACACACAGTGAGGAGCCTGGCATGGTGGTGGGAGTGGAGTGAAGGAGGAACTGGGGTCCGAGAGGTCGGCAGGGGATCATGTTATGCAGGGACTCAGGATCCATAGTAAGGAGCTCTGGGGATGGGATGCCAGTTTTAATCAGGGGAGAAGCATGGTCTCATTTTTCAAGATGATTCTGTGCAGAATTTGGATTGCAGAGGATCAGGAGAGGAAGCTGGGATTCCAGGTTGGAAACTACTGGGAGAGTCCAGTGGAGAGCTGGACTGGAATGGTGGGGGATGGAATGGAAGGAAACTATGCTTAAAGGAGAGAGGTCAGGAGCTGCTGGTGGATGGAGTTGTGCCTAGTGGGGGCATTCCAATCCTGAGAGGTTAACCGTGTTGCTGAAGGTCACGCAGTTAATAAACGTCTGCAGGCAGACTGTGGGTGCAGAGAGTTAGTCCAGCCCCAAATCTGCTTTTCCCTTTCGATCTCTCTAATTTTTTAGTGCAAAAGAACCAGGTGTACTAGGCAGTTGACATCATTAATTGTGAATCTAAAAATATCCTGCCCACCAACATGATTTGCACTTAGCAAGCACAGGGGGAGGTGGTGGGGTTGCTCCATCAAGCCAGCAGGTCCACATCTTTATCACAGACCAGAGTAGGACAGCGCTGGGAGCCACCATCCACCAGAGTGGAGCTAGAAATGGAAAGCCACTTCAATTAGATGGTGACAAGACTTCAAGACCAGCTTTGCCCTGAGGTTTTCAAAAGGAAACCGTCAAGGGGTTCCAGATACGTCCATTGTCTTCTGGTAAACACCATGCCTAATGAGCAGTGGAAGAAGGAGAAGAGTGGATTAGCAAGCTACACGTGGGGTAGTTTATGAGTTTGATTGTTGTGTTTGTCAATCAGCTTTGAGGACTGAGATGACCCACAGAGATGTTCAAATTATCATAGACACAAGCTCTCCCTCACCACCTGTCCTGCTGACAGCCCCGTCCAGAGGCGGACACGTGCATTTGCATAAGTACCAGACTGAATGTTTGGATGCCTATTAATGGACAGGCTAGAGAAAATAGTTCTGTTTTTAAAAATGGTTATAATTGATATTAACACAGACAGAGCCTTAAGGAATTAAATGTCTTAAAGTATTGGTGCTAAATCAACAAGCTTAAATGACTACTTGGGCCACAGGGTGTTCTTTTTTTTTTTTTCTTTTATTAAAATCTCAGGATCATCTCAAAGCCTCTTAGTTTTCCAATGGAAAACAGTGAAATCTGTCTCTGAAGAGTGATACTTAAGGACAAATACTGACCTTTTCTGACCATTAGCTGGGAAAACACCATGAGAAAACTATGTCACTGAGGTTGTGTTTCAAAGTGTTCCAGTTTCCTGGAAGGGTAGACAAACAACCAGTTCTAGGAAAATCCACTATAGCAGCTACAGTTCATAGTCATAATAACATATAAGAGCTGACAATTATGAAAGACTAACCAAGGGCTATGCATTACGGTAACTGTTGAACATAAATTATCTCATTTAATTCATACAATAATCTTGTCTTGCAGATAATCGTATTATCTCATTTAAGTGAAATAGAGGCTTAGAGAGATTAAGAAACTTTTCTAAGAGCTAAAGATAGTGAATGGCAGAGCTAGTATTCTAATCCAAATGTATCTCGCTCTGAATTTAGTACTTTTAAATGCACATTTCAAATGTGGAATTACTGCCTTATGCAGAACCTTAGACACTGTCAAGATAGTCCAACCCCTCCCCCCAACATTATTTCATGATGAGGAGACTGTGTCTTCAAGGGATGAATGACTGTTCTGTGGTCGCTAGTTTGCATATACCTTTCTTGAGTTAGAAGCCCAGGAGAGATTTAGTATGTTAGGAAGAGTTCTGAATGTTACTGGCATTCTTGATGGGAAGATCAAAGTCTATGGCAGAAAAGAGGGGGTTTGCCTTCCTCAAACAGACGTGGAAGGACTGTAGCTATGTATGTTTTTAAGAAGATGTCAGTCTCGAAGAACAGAAATTCTGTTTCAGTTAAAGACAGTGTTATCTGGCACAGTGGTGCACACCTGTAATCCCAGCAGCTCAGGAGGCTGAGGCAGGAGGATCATGAGTTCAAACCAGCCTCAGCAATTTAGGGAGGCCCTAAGCAACTCAGTGAGATCCTGTCTCTAAACAAAATATAAAAAAAGGGCCGGGGATGTGGCTCAGTGGTTAAGTGCCCTTGGGTTCGATCCCTGCCTGTGACCAAAACAACAACAAAAAAGTGTATTGAAATCTGAGGAAAAAGAAAGGTTAAGAAGTGTCTGAAAATCAATAGGAGATCATTTTTAAAGCTGCCTAGTTAAGCTTATGGGTTTGCATTGTGTCTTTAAAAGCCTCGTTTCATTCAGGATACATGACTTGAGATCTTTACTTAAAAATGACCCAGACTGGAAAATTCTACCATGTCCATTTTTTCCCCCATGAAATTATGTTTTTGCTAAAGATAATTATTTTCTTAGTCATTTTTACATTGCATCCCCTTCCAGACCAGCATTTGGATTTCTTGGAAGAAGACATAAAACATTTTTTTGCAAAAAAAAAAATCATCTTTTCATACCTCTCGGGAGTTACTGCATTTTTATGACTAATGAATAACAATGTTGGTTGGCCAATTAAGTCCACTCACTAGTTACAACTCATAGGAGCAGTTATCTGAAACGTTGTCAGTGCAGTTTGGAAACTGAAGTGAACTAAAAGTTCCCAATTTGGTACAGTCCTTGATTCACTAAGAGAACATTATAGAGAATAAATCCTTTAAGAAACACATGTTTGGATTCATGTTTTAAAGACCTCTCTGTGCAAAGCCTCTAAAGACTCAAGATGTGCAATTATTTAAGAAACCTTTGAAAGACAGTTTGGAAACTGTTGTAACCCAATGGTTAGAGATCAGGGAACTGAGACCCTACACTCTCTCCAGTGTCAGTTAATAGCAGGTTGGTAAGTTGGGGTCCTCGTCTCTTTCTACAATGCTGTCTAGCCTTCAGCAGCACACAGAAGATGAGAAATAGATACACATCAGGCTCAGGCTTAAGACCTCTGAATGAAAAGAACATATCCTGGGGTGGACTCTGCATCCAGGCTGGGAGATCAAGATTGCCAAGGGTTTTGGGCATCAATAAAGGGAATAAAAGATTTTTATTCTTAATCCCAAGACAACTTATGTCTTTCTTAAGCTAAGCATTTCTGGTATTTTTTTTTTTTTTTTTGGTTTGGTTTGTTTGCTTGCTTCAGGTAGACTCTATAGAGGATGGGTGTCCTAGTTCCTGCGGGTTGCTATAACAAAGTATCTCAGGCTTACAAACAGCAATTCTAGAGGCTGGGAAGTGCCTCGAGGTCTGCTGCCTGCTTAAGGCTTATTCCTTGTAGCTGTGTCTTCCTGGGACAGAAGGGGAAACAGGCACCCTTTTTGATAGGCATTCATGAGAATGGAGCTCTTATGACTAATCCCTTCTGGAAGTCCCCTCCTCTGAATCCAGTAGTCTCCCCTCATCCGTGAGGGGTATTTATGTCTCAAGACCTCAGGGGATGTCTGAGCTCCTGGATAGTTTGAGCTCTACATGTACCATGTCTGTCCTCATACACAAATTTAAAGTCTTTTCCATTTTAATTAAGCACTCACCATGCACTGGGGTCATGAGCTTGAGGTCTGACCACAAAATTTGCAAGATTTTTAAATTGCCTCCCTCCCTCCTTCCTCCCTTCCTTCTTCCACCCCTCCCTCCTTGTGACAGGCAGTGAACCTAGGGACATTTTACTACTCAGCTGTATTCCTAGTCCTTTTTTTTTTTTTTTGAGATGGGATCTCACTAAGTTGCCCAGGTTGGCCTCAAACATGGGATTCACCTCCTGAGTTTCTGAGATTACAAAAGGGTGCTACCACGCCTGGCCCTTCTTCATAATTTCATGGGCAAAAGATAGATCTCAGCAGCCTCAGTGAATTATTTTTTTCTTATTAAATTGAGAAACTTCCTATTTTTACTTAAAAGAAGTACTTTATGGATTCTCTTTGGCACATCTGAATTGCCAGCCCCACTTCTCTTGTGCCTTGGAGCCATTATGAAATGAATAAGAGTCCCTTGAACACAAGCAGGTGATACTGTGATATTTGATTTGGTAACTGTGACAGCTGCAAAGTAACTGATAGGTGGTTTATGCACAGTACAGTATAGTTAATGGAGGGATAATGCATGTCCTAGGTAGAAATGAGCAGGGCAGTAAGGAGTTTCAACACACTACTCAGAATGGCATACAAGTAAAAACTTACGAATTGCTTATTTCTGGAATTTTTCATTTAATCTTTTTGGACTAAAGTTGACTGTGGGTAACTAAAACCATGGAAAGTGAAGCCGTGGGTGAGGGAGACTATTGCAATCAACAAGCAGATGTGGGGAACCCGAACATTCAGACCAAGGCATAGCGATGTAGAAGCAGCACATACGGGGGTTTAAAAGTCTGAAGTCCATTTCCACCTTTTGCTGCTGATGAAATCCTAGGAAGTCACTTACAGTTTCTGAACCTCAACTTCCTCGTGGGTAAAATGATAAGAAAACTAAAATGTTTATCTTTTAGGGACTCTGTAATTATTGAGTGAGATAATTTATTGAAAAGCATATTTTAAGTAGAAAGTCATTATATAGTCTGTATTAGTGTGTGTGTGATATATATATATATATATATATATATATATATATATATATATACACA
>NW_026000185.1:10002074-10057911 GCF_001458135.2 Marmota marmota marmota | reverse complement strand
ATATATATATATATATATATATATATATATATATATACCCATAACAAACCATACCAGAATATATATATGTATAAGTAATATATATATAAATAATATATGCATAAATAATCTGGTATGGTTTGTTATGGGCATCTCGGGACCTAGTATTGACTCATCTTAATCTTTGTATTTGACTTTAGGTCCCCAATAGAAAATAGTGATGTCTATTATTTTGAAATAATTCACTTGAACTCGATATGGTGAACACATTCCACATTGAACACATTCCACATTCCCTTATATCTGTCCACCCCAATTCCCTAAAACAACAATGAAATGATAAAAAACAATTAAGAATCAAAACAAAAGAAGAAAACAATGAAGGAGTTAAAGAACCCAAGAAGACTAATAGCAGCAAGAAATGCCAGCATAATTTTGAATTCTGGAAAAAAGATAAATAAGGGACAGTTGATCTAGCATATTAAGAAAGCTAAAAGCTGCATACTTAGAAAAGAAGGAGGAAAGCTAATAAGAGACAAGCATATATGCAGGGCAAAAACCCAGAAAGACTAAAAAAATGCATGTGAGAAAGAACCGAAAACAGGAAGGACCGATTAGAAGTTTTTAAAAGGAAGTTAACCCACAGTAAGGGTGGGGGAAGAGAGGTTTAGTGGATAGACAAAGAGGAAGGAAGAGGAGGGAGACGACATAGGAAAAGGAGAGAGTGGAATGAGTCTGACATAACTATGTAAATATATGGATACACCACAGTGAATTTCACCACTGTGTACATTCACAAGAAATTAATTAAAAAAATAAATATGAGTAAAGGTCAGAAAGATCAATAGAGGGAAGAGAGCAGGGAATGGGGAGAGGGAGGGGCAAGGAGAGATACTGGAGTCTGAATTAGAATAAGATATATTCCCTGCTTGTATAATTATATCAGAATTGATACTATATCTGTCTACCCCAAATTCTCTAAAACCACCAATAAAATAAAATAAATAAAAAGAAGTCAAACAATAAGAAGCGAGGTAGAAGTTAAGCCATGAGATCTCCTCCCCATTACAAATCTCAAAGATACCTTGCTATGTATATTTCCCTTTTATTGAAGAATATAGTGATTTTATTCTCCAGAGAAAAATAGCCAGAGAGTTCCTGGATGAGGACATCATTTTCAGATGAAGTTGAGTTAAGATACTCTACTAAAATTAGGAAATTAAGAAAATACCTCCATGCTAAATCCTGAGACTCTCAGCTTTCATAAGGTTGTCATCCAGACATACACCACTTGGGTAGGAGAATGACATCATCTCTCTAAAAACTTATTGCCTGGGTAGATAATACTTCAGACTTACTGGGTACTTTAAAGGAATAGTTAGATCCTTAAACCTGAAGTCCATCAACTGACAAGTCCCATCTAGAAACAGGGATTTCCATTAACACCAACCATCATCTTAAAGGATGTATTAATTGGCTTGATCCAGCCTTGCACAGTGCACACATGTATCAAAACCTCATGTTGTTGTATAGCATTAATCCATATAATTTTAAAGCCCCCCTTTATTATTTTATTGCCTCACTGCTAAATATGAAATCCTCAGATCTCCACACATTTGTGTAATTCCTGTTTGTAAAAATCAATGGCACTAATAGAGAAAAGGAATGTAGAGGAAACATGCTGGATCACAAAAGCAACAATTGATACCCCGAGAGAGACACTAGCGTTTAACCATTAGGGTTACGAAACAAGAAGAGGACACTTCAGAACAGGCACAGGAAAAAGATCAAGATGGAGCTCTTAAAAATTAAATATGGGTATATAAACCAAATTTTGGTATAGGAATTTGAAGATATAGTTGAGGCAATCTCTCAAAAATGTTTTAAAAAGTGATAAAAAGATGGAATAGAGGAAGAATATCAAAGGGTCAGGAAAAGAGAATACATAAAATTTCTAAACTATCAGACTTGCATAATATAAGGTATTTTTTATTTTTTTAGGGCCCACTGAGTGCCCACATAGTGAAAAAATATGCCACACACCAAGCCACCTCATTGTGAGTTTTTAGAGCAGTAGTGATTAGCAGAAGGCCATGAAAGCATCCCAAAATTTTAAAAAATACCCCAAGGAGTGTGGAAGAGCAAGACTGCAATCTTAACATTGGAATCTAGAACACAATACAGGGTGTCTTTGAAATTCTGAGAGGAAAATAATTTCTAATCTAAAGTCTTAAACTCAGCCAAATAATCCCTCAAATTTGATAGCAGTAAAAAAAAAAAAAAAAAAAAAATCTTGAGACATACAATTTGTCTCTGAAGAATCTTTCCTTTGGGAATATGTTCTAAATAAAAAAGAGTGAACAAATGAAAGAAAGAAGGGATTCAGAAAACAGAAGCTCCAACTTAAGAGAGAGGCAGAGGGAATTTGGGGGTTAATGGAGGGGGTTTCCAGCATGCTGAAGTCCTGTGTGGGAAAACTTGAAAATTCTAATTGTAAGTGGAGATAGAATGACTTCTGGAGTATTGCCTTTAATAAAAGTAATAAAAATTTTTAAAAAACTTTCTGGCTTACATCCTTGCCCTCTCTCCTCCTCTGCGAAATGACAAAATTAATGTAGACCAGGAATTCTGAGCCTGGCTGAATCTTCTCCCCTTCTTTACAGATTAAGACTCCAAGCCACAAGGGATTGGAAGTGAGTCTGTTATTATGGGCATCCATATCCATGGACTCCTGCTGAACTGCCCAATCTGGGGGCCTATAATTAAAACATGATACTAAAATAACTCTTCACTGTTAAATGCACAGGAATTAGAAATATCCCATATTCATTTAAGGGTATTATAGAAGATCAAGATGCTATACTCTTGAGGATAAAATGAGTGTATTTTGGATTAAAGTGGATTTAAACCTGAAGATATAACTCTCACCGGGAATTTTTTTTTTTTTAAGAATTACATCTAACACCACTAATTTTGAGGAGTGGAAAAGAAGACAGCGTCACTGTATTGATCACCTAACAGGTGCCGAGTCTTGTGCTGGGCACGTCAACTTTACACATCCTCCTTGAGTGTGTTTGTAGAAACAATGGAAAGGTTCAGGGAACCCTTCTCCAAACTCCTGTGCTGCTGTTATTTGGTTGGTCTTCCCACCTCTGGAGATACTGACTTGCTTTTGCTAGGAATTCTGAATGACGGTGGGAGACAGGTGGCGGTGGAAGAGAAGGGGGAGAAGTAAGTCAGGCAGGTGACAGGGAGATCATCATTTCCCTGGGAGGTCGCCGGATGCAAGTCTTTCCCTGCACCTCTGATGTCCTCGTAGTCCTCCGTGTTCTCATGATGTCCTCCTCCTCCTCTTTTCCCCCCTTTGTTTCCTTTGGAGAGCTGAGACAACAGACCTAGAGATGTCAAGTTCACACTGTAGTAACAAGCCTGGATTTGATCCTGTCTGATTAAAGGCGTGTACTTTGCTTACTGTAGTAATTGAGTATTCTTTTCTTATGATTTAGATTTGAGTGTCCCCCTAAAAGCTTATGTGTGAAACAGTTCAAGAACGTTCAGAAGTGAAATGATTACATCATGACAGTTGTAACGTAATTGATGGATTAATCCACTGATTAATCCACTGATTAACTGGGTAGTTAAATGTGGGTAGGTAGGGTGTGGCTGGAAGAAGTAGGTCAATGCTTGGGGGTTTATATTTTGTCCCTGGGTGGCACTCTCTCTCTACTTTCTAGCTCTTGTACTGTAAGCTGCTTTCCTTCATCAAACCTTTCCGCCATGATGTTCTGTCTCCTCCTGGGCCCAAGCTATAGAGTCAGCCAACCATGAACTCCTGAAACTGTGAGTTGAAAATAAACTTTTCCTGCATTAAGTTATTCTTGTCAGGTCCTTTGGTTACAGTGACACAAAAATTGACTAAATGTACGTATAGCTTCTGAAAGTTTGGGCCCCTCAAAGGGTTGTTCTTTATTGGCTCTGCCTTTTTATGTAGCAGAACCACCCCATTGGCCCCCCTGAAATGCCAACCTCTAGACATTTATATAAGAGAAGAAGAATGCAATTTAGGTTAAACCACTGATATTTTGGGTTTCTATTACAGTCAAAAGTAATGTTAAGCTTTTTTTTTTTCTATAGAACATTCCATTATTTTATTCTTTCCTCAAATACTTCTAGAGAATCTGCTATACACTTAGCACTGTGCCTACTTTCTGGGCAGTAATAAACACAAATTCAGTGGAAATAAAGAAAGCTTTACTTGTTTTTAAAGGTAGTCAATTTAAAAGTCAAATTGGCAAAATGGGAGCTAGGGGCACTGTAGAGATGAGATAAAGGGTAATAAAATGAGTTTGTTTTGTTTGTTGTTGTTGTTCCTGGGATTGAACTCAGAGGTGCTTAGCCCATGAGCCACATCCCTGGCCCATTATTATATTTTATTTAGAGATAGGGTCTTTCTGAGTTGCTCAGGGCCTCTCTCATTTGCTGAGGTTGGTTTGGAACTTGCAATCCTCCTGCCTCAGCCTCCTGATAGAATGAAATTTGAATATTGGAGAGCCCCCTAGACATTTGGGGAAATCAAAGAAGGCTGGAGCTATAAGGTGGGGTGGACTAAGGTGGCTGATAAAGGCAAATTGCTTTTTTTTTCTCATTTTGCCTCCATCTTTGGGTCCACAGATATGAGTGTCCAGCACCATCTAAGAACTGGCCTTTCCCATTCCACCTGGGCACGTCGTGTTTTCTTTTTGACTCTATATGACACATTTGGGGGAGGAAGACAGGGCCCGTTACCTAGTGCTCCTCAGGCAGCTAGTCTGTCCATGTTTCTGGGAGGGCCCATCTTCGGCTGCTCAGTAGATGAGATACTTCAGATTTAAAGTAGCTTCACATCATCAGGGTTACTTCAGAAGAGGTTCTTAGCCAAGAACTGCCATTCACCTTATGGAGAAAAAAATTCTACAAAGCTTTTGGCAGCACAGGAATAAAGGCAGAGGGAGAGAGAGAGAGAGACTCCAAACCCAGCGCCTTCATTCAGAAACACTATTGTCGGGGTAATTAGGTGGCCACCACCTCAGGAAGGGATGGAAACAGAGTCTAGAAGACTCTGTGGGCAGAGAGGGATGGGTAGAAACACAGGGCTCCTAATTTCTATAGGAAGCCATTAGTCACCCCATCATTCATCCATTCTGTGAGTGTGTGCTGAGAGCCCTGTGTTCCATATGCCAGGTCAGGACTGGGGATGAAGTTGTGAGAAACGCAGACGTGCTCTCTGCCCACAGAGAGCTCACAGACAAGCCACAGGGAGACCTCCAGAGGGTGACCAGGGCAGGGCAGAGCTGTAAGAAAGGCCAAGGAAGAGGGCATTGTTCTGAATGCCTCCTCTCTTAGTCGATCTCCACAAAAGTATGAAAAATATTATTACTACCATTGTTTCCATTTTAGGGAAAGAGACAAGGACTCAGAAAGTTTAGATAATTGCCCAATTTTGTTTTCAAAGTGGCAAAAAAACATTAATATAATTCTAATACAGGTTAATCTGACTCCATTACTCATATAATTGGTGGTTGGTTAGAAGAATGTCGTGTGTCCATTACTTTATTTATCACAATTCAGGGTTTACTCCAGGTTGGTTTCCCTCTGAAACCTAACCACGAACATAAACCACTCAAGCATTCTTGGGAATAAAATCTCATTTTAATATTAGCTACTGTTGAATATAATGAGGAGGGTAGATCTGCCTCTATACATTATAAAATATCATGAAGATCAAAGTCATATTGAAATGGCATTGTAAATATTTAGGTTACTGTATCATAACTAAACCAGAAACACTAAAACACCATGTCCCTGAGGGACCCCTTTCTGTTGCCCAAAGCCCTAGCCCAGTTAAGGAACAAGGAGAGCGATGCTGGGCTGCCAAGTCCAGATGCACGTGGTCTGGAAGGACACGGGGAACTCGGGACATCAGTGTTGTCTGTAGGAAGCTCCTTTCCTCCTCCCACACCAGGCCAGGTGCTTCCTGCTCCAAGCTGCTGGTGCCAGGCTCCTGAAGCCCAACAGAACTCCCTCTCTGAGATGCAGGGCTTGCCGGACACCGAGAAATGGGGCTTCTAAGCATCACTGCCAAACCGATCCTGAGTGGCTCTGACTCGCTCCCAGGAGGCCTGGCTGCCCCAGCATGTCTGCTGGGGGAAGACTCAGGAGAGGAATGTGGGCTAGTGAAGAAGAGGGAGCCCTGCTGCAGGGGGACTGTGATCTTCCCCTGCAGAGAGATGTCACCCAGGGAAAGAGAAATCTGACGCTTTTCAGGAGCTAAATAGGAAATCTACACTTCCTGGAAGAAAAAGAAAAAGGCGAGGGTTTAGATGTGGTGTCCCCCAAAAGCTCACGTGTGAGACAGTGCAAGAAGGTTCAGAGGAGAAATGATTGGGTTGTGAGAGCCTTAACCCCATGAGTGAATTAATCCCCTGGTAGGGATTAACTGAGTGGACACTGAATGGTGGGATGTGGCTGGAGGAGGTGGGCACTGGGGCGAGGTTTGGGGTATATATTTGTATCTGTCCAATGGAGTCTCCCTCTGCTCTCTGATCACCTTGTGAGCTGCTTCCCCAGCCATAAACATGAAGGAGGACCAGAAAGCCAGGCCTTAGAGAAGGTATGGGAACAATCATTTTATTTCTAATTTGTCTGTCCCTCTTAATGCCTGCTAGGATACTCAAGGACAAGCACACAGGTGTCCCATCCACACTTATTTTTAATGGACACATAAAATCATACATATTTATGATGCACAGTAGCCCTGAGGGATGGCTAAGTCAGTCTAGTTAACATGTGCATTACCTTACGTACTTACCGTCATTTTCTAATGAGAACACCTAAGTAGGCCCTCTTAGCACCTTTCAAGAACACAGCACATCCTTATGGACTAGGGTCAGCCTGCAGCAGCATCCACACTCATTTTACCTGGGCATCCCCCAGTGTTCTCAGTGGCTTCTTCCTCTCTACCCTTCCGCCAATGTTGGCTAGTCCTGAAGATGCCAAGAATAGAGGAAAATGGCTCAGGAGTCAGGAAATATTTAATCAAATCCAAAACCTGCCATACCTGGCTGTGTGACCTTGGGCAAATCACTGCCTCTCACTGGCTGATGGTTTCCCCATCAGTAAAAAGAAGGGATGGGGTTCAACTAAGCCTACCACCCTTTCTTGCTGACTATATAGTTTAATGGACATATAATTCTCACAGGTCTCTTCTCCCTGTTGCTTGGGTGAATATGCCTCTTTTCCTAGCTTCCCTGAGCCCCAGAAGCACCAGAGGTGCTTGTTATCAACACAAATTCCCAGTCCTATCCTGATCCACGTCTTTGGAGTCTCCAGGGCAGGAAGAGACATCAAGTGCCCCAGGTGATTTTTATCTTTGGGGAAATTTGAAGAACAAGATGCTGAGCTAATTGGATTTCATGGCTGATATGTTTTGATGTGTTATTTGTCCTAGTTAAAATATTTACATTTTAAAGGGGCCTCAATTGCCTAAAAACCTAGAGTGTATTCTTGTTAGTGCAAATACAAACATTTATCAAGAGCCTCGCTGGAGCCTGGAGACAGCTAACCACTTCTTATCCTCTCATGGCCAGTGTGACCCCCGAGCAAGCAAGTTACTTAACCTTTTCCTGACTTACTTTCCCTGCCTGGAATATGGGCTAAAAATTGTACTAATCTCACTGGTTATTGAGAAAGTTTTGTAAGTTTAGCATACCACCTTGCAAGCAGTAAACACCACATATTCTTCCCCTTGGACCCTTGGAAAAACACACACTAATATCTCAGTTTCACAGATCTGGGAACTAGATTTGCGCAGGTCACGTTCATTGTGAATGTGTGTTTTACAGGTAATTTGTCAGCTGTGAAAATGGAATTCAAAACCTGCTCTCCAGTGACCCCAAAGCCTGTGTTCCTTTGTCTATACCTTACATTGCCTTGTCTAGCTGACTAGAAAGGGAGCCAGTTCAGTGGTCTAGGCACATTCAAGAACCTCTTTGTTCAAGTGGCATTGAACTTAATGGATGACATTCCTGTAGTGGGACAGCCTCTGGGCACCAGCACATCCCTGGTTCAGCTTCCTCTTTTGTTGTCCTGGTTGAGCTCAAGGGAGTTAGGCGAACTTTTCTCTTGGAGGTTTTATAATTCACCATATTCCTTCCTTGGCTGGCCCGGCTCAGGCTGCAGCAGGTTTGATATGCATTTCCAGTTTGATCTCTTATTTATGAGAGGCAGTTTCCACAGACAAATAGAGAAGCAGAGTTTTCTGTACCAGCAGCAGATGTTGGATTTTGTGGGCCTGGAACAGAGAGGGATGGTTTGGCTTCTCTGTATCTGTACCTGTGTCCAGGTGCAAAATGTGCTGTACTGTGTGGATTTGAACTCATCCCCATGCCAGTGGGTTTGCACACCTGCCAGGCTCAGTGCAACACACCTATAGAGGGTACTGTGGACTGAATGTTTGTATCCCACGCCCCCCACAGTGCACATGCTGAAGACCTAGCCCACCCCATGATGGTGTCTGGGGAGAGGGCCCTGATGGAAGTCATTAAGGTTAAATGGAGTTATAAGGGTGGGGCCCAATCTGACAGCATTAGCATACTTTTAAGAAGGGGAAGTAAGACCAGAGCTCACCCACCACCATTTGAGGATGCAGTAAGAAGGTAGCGGTCTGCAAGCCAGGAAAAGAGCCCTCACCAGAACCCACGTCTTGGCACCCTGATCTTAGACTTGCAGCCTCCAGAAGGTCAAGGAATAAATGTCTGTTGCTTAAGCCATACAGTTCAGGGTATTTTGTTATGACAGCCCAAGCAGACGAAGATGGAGAGCTAGGCCACTCTGTCCAGATCAACACATCCAGATGCAGATCCAGTTAGACTGGGCCAAGGTGGGTGTGCAGTTGTCGATCTGAGAAGAGCAGGAGAAACGAAGCAGTGGATGACTTGAAGCAGCCGTGTGACATTCAGGTGTTGGGAATCTGAGAAGATAACGGAAGGAAGGAAAGTCAGGGGAGCCGGTGTCTCCCCACCAGGCAGTTTCCCAATACTTATGGTAATTCAAGTCAGAGGTCCTTGATTTACTCCCAAATCAATCCTTTTAAAAATGGCACGCTTCTGGGGCTGGCATTGTGGGTCAGTAATAGAGCGCTTGCCTAGCATGCGTGAGGCACTGGGTTCGATCCCTGGCACCATATAAAAATAAAAACAAATAAAATAAATGTATTGTGTCCATCTATAACTAAAAACATTAAAAAATAAATAAATAAAATGGTATGCTTTGGAATGGTGAATTTTATGTTATATGAAACTTACCTCAAAAAAATTTAAAGCACATTGACACATCACATTGAAGTATGGGTATAGATCAATAAAACATGATTCTATAGAATTGAATAATACCTCATCTAAAATGAAGCTTGGCCACATGGGATAGTTTTGGAAAGACCACATGAAATTGGTCACAGTGCTTGTTTGGGAAAAAAGATCTGGGAGACAGGAACGAGGGCTATCAGAAGCAGGAAACAAGCTCATTTCAGCTAAGTGAACTTAGAGAAGCTGTTTAAAATTTATGTTCCCGCTGGGCACAGTGGCACATGCCTGTAATCCCAGAAGCTCAGGAGGCTGAGGCAGGAAGATAGCAAGTTCAAAGCCAGCCTCAGCAACTTAGTGAGACTCTGTCTCAAAAATTTTTTTTAAATGGGGGGTTTGGGGTAGGGATATGGCTCACTGGTTAAACACCCTGAGTTCAATCCCTGGTACCAAAAAACAAACAAACAAACAAACAAAAAACAAACATCTACTTATATTTTTAGAAGATTATTAAAAATAACCAATAACATAAAGTCTTCAAATGTTTAGATGTGTTTAAAAATTTTTGTAAGGTAAAAATAATACTGATGTTGCGATTGTCTGCATTGACCTGACAATGCTTTTCTCAACTTGTACATGTTTTTGCAGATAGCTAAATACAAAAAATGATATAAATGTGTGTGTATATATGTACTATATAGATACATATTTGTGCTATATTATGGACTATACATGTACATACTTTCTTTCTCTGTACACACATGTTTAATGTATGTAGTACTTACTCAAGAAATGTATATATATCCAAGTATTAGTTGGCCATTCCTTATTATGTGAAGGATGGAATAGAGCTGGCTTGTGTGCCATGCTCTGGAACCCAGGACTTCACTTTTTAGCTAAGGATTCAGAAAAGGTTTTTTTTTTTTTTTTTTTTTAAGGTGTTTTGGCCAGAGTGGTGGCACACACCTCTAATCCCAGTGGCTTGGGAGGCTGAGGCAGGAGGATCACAAGTTCAAGGCCAGCCTCAGCAATTTAGCAAGGTCCTAAGCAATGTAGTGAGATCCTGCCTTAAAATTTAAAAAATGGGCTGGAGATGTGGCTCGGTGGTTAAGTGCCTCCGGGTTCAATTCCTGGTACCAAAAAAGAAAAAGAAAAAAACAAAAGGAGCTTTGGTAGTAACATAGACTAGAGCAGAGGCCTCATGGGAACTAGGGCACTGAACTAGTTAGAAGATGAGTGCTTTGTTTGACTATACATTGTTTTGTGAATGTTTTATTGATTAAAAATATCCTTAATAGTATTTGATCTTGGGCGTGCTATTCCATTGCTCTGAGTCTCAATTTTCTCAGCTGTATACTGAAGTTAAGATGCCTGCAAATTTGATGAGTTCCAATTGAGATCACACAGGCAGAGCACCAGGCATGCGTGCACACCCCGAGTGTCAGGAGCTTCTGTTAGAGAACATAGTAAATGCAGTGGGGACTGTGAGTCTCCCACCACAGCATGTCAGAGCCTTTCGCGCTGCTGGTTCACAGTGATCAATTGAGAGGTGTTGCCGATGGCTCGCCCAACTTGTCTGACAGTGAGGCACCCGCCCACTGTGCCCACTTCCAGCTGCCATGACAGCTTGATGTTCCCCAGATGTCCTCGGAGAACCTGCTCCTTCTTGGAGTGACAGCCCGGAAGGTTTGAGGATGCACTTTGGGGAATGTAGGCTCCCCCTCCACTTACTACCTTGGCCCATGTGTGACCTCCCGACTTGCCTGCTCTGGGATTTTGAACAGTATTTCCAGGAATGGTAAGAGGCTCATGGTTGAAATATTTTAAGAATAGGAGGAACATACACAGTAGGACATCAGAAGGAATGGCAGCGTGCTAAAGTCCTCCCTGTGGGAGATGTCGCTGGCATGGACCTTCCCAGTGTGAGGTCCTCAAGGTTGGAATCCATGGTTGTTCCCCCACATCCATACACACACACACACACACACACACACACACACACATATATACATATACATGTATATATTCACCTTTGAAAAATCATTAAATTCAGAATAAACTGTAATTATATATTACATAGATGTATATAATCTCTATCTTTTTAATCTACTGTGTATGATTAAAGACCTCTCTCTGTCTCTCTCTAGATATGGACAGGGAGATTATATATATGATATATATTACAGTTTATTCTAAATTTAATGATTTTTCAAAGGTGAATATTTGCAATTAAGATGCTGTTCTAGTATAGGTATGTAGTACGGTATTTGGCACATCACCAGTGTTCCACTAGGAATTTGGGCTTTGCCAATCCTCAGTCTCATGGGGACTCATGAATAAAATGAAGTCCCCATGTTTTTTGGGCATAAGTTTCCCACATGTGAAATTTTTCTCTTACCTGACTTTTAAGAAAATGATAACTACATTTCTTCTAATTATTGGTATAAAATATTGCTATAGTTGAGTTCAATAAATTAACATTGAATTGAACTGAAAAATTTAGGAAAACTGAGGCTATAAAGGGGTAAAGTATTAGGAGAATACTTTTGCTAATTCTTTCACCTACTAGTAATTTTTTAAAAAATATTTTTTAGTTGCAGATGGACACAGTACCTTTATTTTATTTTTATGTGGTGCTGAGGATGGAACCCAATGCCTTCCACATGTGGGGTGAGCGCTCTACTACTGAGCTACAACCGCAGCCCATACTAGTAATTTTGATAAATAATTCCCCAGAAAAATTTCATATCTACTCTCTGGTGTCTATCTGTGATACTCAGTTCTAGTGGCATATTTCTGTCACCTGGGCAGTTTTCACCTGATCTCTATATCTTCTGCTACCTGCTTAGATTCAAATTTAATGAATTCTAATTGATCTGGACTGGGCTTTGAGCCTTAGTATTATTAAAAATATACTCAGTGGCTTGTATGAAGTCATGTTTATCTTAATACAGGTGCAGATGATTACTTTTAAAAGTGTTTGTAGAGAGTTATATGCATACACAGTATCCATGCACATACTTCCTTTGCTGCCAGCGGCGGGCACCTGGATGCCATGACACTTCAGCAGCCACAAACCCTCCCAGAGCCAATATCCTAGTTCATAATGCCAATTCCCAAGAACCGCCATTTTCCAATTAAAGAAACAAAGGCTCCTTGAAGAGATGATTGATACAAACACTGGAGTGAAAAATGGACAAGATGAACCTGGGGCATCTCATAGTGCCAGAAAGTACAGCAGTGTTCAAGAAAAAACAGCGTTGGATGAGGGGGGCAGGTCAAAGACACACAAGAGTCAATTGAAAAAGCTCCCCGTGGCCAAAGCTGGAACAATATGAGCCACTAAACTATAAAGTAGTGTTGGAGGACAGCCCAGAGGCATAAAATAAACATACACAAGTCCATCCTGGTATAGATAAGGTATACAATAAATAAGTAAATGAGGGAGAACAACAAATATCCCATCCAAATAATTTATTCAGATACTCCTTCAAAGAGGGGGATATCAATCCCCACCCTTGAGTGTGAGCTGCATATAGTGACTTCCTTCTAAGGAGCACAGCAGGGAAAAGAAAAAAAGAGGAGCTTTACAGTGGAAAAATCTGGAACACGGTACTCAGCCTCTTGATCAAGGTGAAAATCAACAGCTGTCAGTCAGGTTGATGTCATGCACCTTGATATCATAGCCCTCGGTGTTCTTGATCCTTTAAGCCCAGTTCAATCATGAGAGTGTCCCAATTGAGGGACATTGTTCAAAATACTTTCCCAGCACTCCTCAAAGTCTCAAGGTGATCAAAAACAAGCCTGAAAAACTACCAAAGAATGCTAAGGTGACGGGATGCCTGAATATAACTATAGTTCCCAGGGACTGTATAGTTCTGAGGGACAGAGAAAGGACATTAGGAGATGCCAAGGTAACCTGAGTAACTGCAGACTCTTGTTCATGACAATGTGTCAGAATTAGTTCATTAATTGTGACCAATGCACTGTACTGATGTTACTAATAAAAGGACCTGGGCATAGGGTATATGGGGACTCTGTCCTATTTTTGCATTTTTTTTCCTTGTAAATCCAAACTTATTCTAAAATGAAAATCTTTTTAAAAAAGAAAAAAAAAATCCCTCTTCTACTTTGCAATGTCCCAGACTAAAGAAAAAGAAGAAAATGATTCATTCTACTGCAGTTACCGTATCCATTCAGTATGCTACTCAAGTATAAATTGGATTATCTAAGTGTTAAAACTAAGGTGTGACTTTCTAATAGGCTTAACATTTTTTTTCAGGTGGTATTTGCAGTTTAAAAGAGACCCTTATTTACCCAAATCTCAAAATATAATACCCAGGAGATATTTCCGAGCAGAGCCTTTTGGATGCTCTGTATCTGAATTCGGTCAGCAAACCCTACAAAGAATAACACAGAAGTAGTTTCACAAACTTCCAAAAGGTTTCCAAAGTCTTCACAGACAAAGTTGATGGCTTTTGGCTTAAATATTTAATTCAAATTTCAAAAGATGACACAAGTGGGGACAAAGCATGGCTCAATGGAAGGATCAAGGCTGTTGATATTAAATAGACTTGGGGTTTCTGACACCAGCTCTGGTCACTTTGTGGCTTGGGCTGTGCTACTTAACCACTCTGGTACCCACATCCCTTACTTTAAATAGGGAGAATTAAAGATAGATCGTGGTGCCTAAGTGACATAAGAAAATACTAAGTATGGTGCCTAGCACACAGGAGGATTCTTAAACAGATGACTGCTATCGAGGTTTATCATCATCATCACCACCACCACCACCATTCTTGTCACCATCATCATCATCATTACCATCATCGTTGTCATTGTCAACATCATCATTATCACCATCACCATCGTCCACCATGATCACCACCACGGTCCTGGTCATTATCATCATCATCAGTGGCTCCTTCATTTCCCAGGTGAGTAACCTGCATTACTCATCCCTCAGCTTCATTTTTCTTCTGTAAAATGGGGATAAAATCGTAAGTTCCATACAAAGTTGCCCTGAGGATTAAATGGAAGAGTGCTTTCATGTTTTCTCTCTGGTTTGGACAAGGATGTTGGTGTCTATCTATCCTTACCTAATATCTATCTTACCTGTCTGTCTACCCTCGATGATCTATTTTCCTATTTTTAACATTAAAATGGACAAGCCCAAGTTCCCCTAAACTGGTTGAACAAAACAGAGCTAGGAACATTTCTGCAGAGGAACCTGTAATGGTGATGAACCCTGGAAAGGAAAATGAGTTCTGATACAGCTCAAAGGCCTTCTTTGACATTCATATGCTCCAGAGAAAATTCTCAAATTATGCATATAAATGAAGGAAGTTTTAAACTGCCGTAATTAAAGGACAAACTAAGTTTCAAATGATACTGAAATGGTAGGCTTATGACATTCCCAGAGTCTTGAATTTAGAGTATACAATAAAGCCAAGGGAAGGGAGGCTGTTTCTACTTAAAGATGGCCCCTAATTAATAATCTTTTGAATTAAAAAAAAAATTGTTGGTGTTTTCTTACTGGTGGCTTGGACGCATTGAAGCTGGCAGCCAGGAACGCTCCTCTTATTTTCGAAGGCAGCTGCCCATATTGCAGCATCCTTGCAGGCAGCTGGACACAAAAAATTTGAAACTTTATGGTCACATTGAGATAAGCCACAGGGTGGTCAACTGTTCCTCGTCACTCTCTGCTGGCACCTGTCCGAGGCCACACAGAGACCCGTTTCTTTCCATATTCCAGCCAGTGAGCTGGCAGACCTAATAGCCCAACTGCCTCATTGGATCCAATTCTAAGATCTTTTGAAATAATAAGGAATCTAGCATGGACAACGAAGAGAAGAGAAGAGAGGAGGAGGGAATTTCTCCTGGCAACTGTGATGCCCATTGGCTTAGGCTAGGCAAGGCCTCCGCCATAGAGAGAACAGGTCAACATGGCTGACCCCAGGAGTAACTGGACAGTTGGCTGCAAACTGTTTCCAATTTCAATATGCTATTTCTTTGGACGTTCTCATGGCAATATGTTTTTATGGAATGGATAGAAATACACAAACACACAATATGGCGTGGCACAGGATCAATGGCTCCGAGGCCGGGTCTGCCTGGAGTGTTCCTGAGCTCCGTGACTTCCAGCTAAGCAACTGTGGGCCAGTGATTGAATCCAAAAAGGAGACCGGTAAGAGGCCTTGGCTTTGCAGTTGTAATGGAGAACAACTGGATCAAGGGAGCTAAGTACTTAACGAAATGCCAGCTAGGAGGTGCTCACTAATGGTCAAATGTTTTCAATAATGTGACAGAATAGAATGTAGACGTTCAAACTCTTTAGATCCCGGCCATTTTAAAAAAGCGATGAGATTCAACCTTCCTGTAGTCAGAAAGGTATTCTGATCTGCCTAGGAAATGTTTCCGGGCAGTTGGGAAATCTTTCTTGCTCTTTCTTAGGCCACATTTAAATGATCCCGAGTAACCTGTTGGTTTCTTTCTTTCTTTCTGCTAAGCTGTATTAAAACTTTAAAAAAGTCTACAAAACAGTAACCCAAGTCCTGGTTATGTAGATCCGCAATCGTCTTCTGTGAATAAGTTCTGTCTCCTCCTTTCTCTGCCTCTCATGGTGTCTGACCTCCAGCTGGGGCCTCATTATGGAGTTTTCTGCAGCTCTGCCTCATCTTTACCTCCTGTTCTCTCTGTCTGCATTTCCATCTTTCTTTGCCTCTCATTATATATTTCTGTCTTTTTTACACACATGAGAGCAATCCGTGTGTGGAGTGTGTGTGTGTGTGTGTGTGTGTGTGTGTGTGTGTGTGTGCAGGGCACATGGCAGACATGGCTCTGCTCCTTTCATCTTATACCACCTCCCTGTCCCTGAATCTCCAGGAGGAGGGATTCAGGAATACATCCATTATGCTTCTCTCCCGAGCCTCCTTTGAATTGAGCCAGGTGGAAGATGAGGGCTCCTCTCTTGGCTCCTTCTCTGTAAATCCACAATACAAACACGCCAGTGTTTATTTGGAAAAGTGTTCTGTTTGGGAGGATTTCTCCCCCTTGAAATCTCATTTGAAATTATCCATTTGTACTTCACTTTTGTCTTCTTTTGCAACTCAGCCCTACCCAAGGTCAGTCACCTTTCTTCTCTGGCTTTCAATTATCTTTGGCGCTTTTATTTCCATCTACAATTTTAGTTGCTACCTAGCAATTTGAATCAGCCTCTGAGATTTTCGAGAGAATAGCAACCCTGATAATAAGTGTTGGTTGACAGGCTCCATTTTCTGTCTGCATTGTTTAATGGTAAGAAGAATGAAATATAAACAGCAAGCCAAATCCTAGTATCTTCTTTCGGGTAATTCTCCTATTAATTTCACATAGAGCAGAAAACCTGTAGTCTTCATTTGAGGGGAGGACGTTTGACACCAGCATTTTTATCAAATTTGTCCAGGGTAGATTGGAAAGCTTGATTTTTGAAGACATCAAACTGATATCTACAAGAAACTGTCATGGTGGGGTTTGTTTTTATGGGTGAAAAAAATATATACCCCAACAACTTTTTGACCTATGTAATTTATCTTTGGAAAGTGGTTTCCACGCGTGTGACATATTTGGACGGCCTTGCAAAAACACAATTTTTATCTGACAGTTTTAATATTTTGAACGCTCCATGTTGACATTTTTATCAGATGGGTTGTTTTTGTTGGCAGTGGGAGTTTGCAAACTCATAAAGAAAATAAGAAAGGAAATTAGCTTGAAGCTGCTGAGTATTTACGGCCAGAAGGTAAAGGAAGGAGGTACCAGAGTCTAGAAATAATTATCATCACTGCCACAGTCCTCCATTAGTGTTGGCAAAAGACCCAGGGTCTGACAGTTAAATTAAAGCTTGCCACCTGGTGAGAAATTAACAGCAGAAAGCTTGAGTTCTGGTAACATCACACTGCATGCCATTCGTACAACTTGACAATGTTGTTCCATTCATAAGATTCATAGAGGGTTAAGGCTGCTGGGAAAATGTAGAAAACAGATTTACCTACAGCAGGCAGTGTTGACCAAGCAATGGCCCAACTGGTGTGCCATTAAAGTAGGGCCTTGTTCAGGAGAATCCTTTGTTGTGCAGCCTTGGACGATGATGACCAGCGCTTTGAAGTCAGGCAGGCGAGAATGTCAAGTCCAGCTCCAACACTTACTGGCTGTGTGTCCTTGGGCTAGTTTTTTTTTTTTTTTTTTTTTTTTTTTTCTGATTCTTAGCTCCCTTACCTGAAAAAAATGTGGATTTTAAAATAACTTTCTTTTCTTTTTTTTTTTTTTTCATGCTGACAATTGAATCTAAGGTCCTGCCATCCTGGGCAAGTGCTCAAGCACTGAGCTGCACCCCCAGCCTGAATAGGACCTACTTAAAGTTATTGAGGAGAAAATAAAGCACAGAGTGTGATGCCTGACATCAGAAATAATGACATCAGAGCCATTGTTGTGAAAACAAATGATAGAGGAAGAGATTGATTGCATAGGTGATCTTTGCAGACTTCTTTTAAAAAAGGGAGAAGTTGAGTTTCCTCTTGATGCAAGAACATGTGTTTGACATGTGGATTGGGAGGAGAGTGGCAGCCAAGATCTGGAGGAAGGAGGGTTTCTGGCTTAGTCACTCAGTGGGAGAAAGGCAGGGATGGGGAAGACCCTTTTCTCTGTGTCTTTTGGCCTTCCTGGGTAGCCTGGTGACTTGCTCAGAATGTGGATCTCTCATTTGTTCAGATCCGGTCCACAGGAAGGACCCCAGGAAGCCCTACTGTCAGGTAGCGCACATTCCTCCCAAGACACCCCAACACATTCATCTTCCCTTCACATTGTGTGGCACTTGCAACGGATCAAAATGGGGTCTGTCAGTTGACAGTGCCTTTGGGAAATGGATATGGTGCAGCAATTCAAATATAATGCTGTTTTTCCCCAATAAGTTAATCTGGCATGTCTTTTAAAATTAGATATGTAAATACCTTTTCTCCATGAATTCAACTTTGAGGAATCTGTTCTATAAAAGTTAAAGTACTAATACATAAAGATAAATAAGCTAGTTTGCTTAATTATAGTATTATTAGAAATAGCTCAGAACATTAGAAGCAAGGTCAAGGCTGTCCACTGATTGGAGTAGTTGAACGGAATGGAGAGGCTTGCTCATTCCATGAAATATTATACAGCTTTTATAGGAATGAATCATACTCCATCAGCTAAGCAAGTTGCATGTATTATATATTAAACCTGAGCATGTGGCTACTGCATAAGACTAACATGATCCTGTTGTTAAAGTAGAAAAAAAACCCTTTCTGTACATGACTACATCTATTTTCCTATGGCTGTAGACACAGAGAAAGAGGAGAAGCTTATGCATGCATGTAGCCTTGGTTGTTTTTCTTTCTTTTCTTTTTTGGTACTGGGGTTTGAACCCAGGGGTGCTTAACCACTGGGCCACATCCCCAGCCCTTTTTATATTTTATTTTGAGAACAGGCCTTGCTCCATTGCTAAGAATCTTGCTAAATTACTGAGACTGGCCTTGAACTTGCGATCCTCCTGCCTCAACCTCCCAAGCTGCTGGGATGACAGACATGCCCCACTCTGCCAGGCACATAGCCTGATTTCTTTGGTGGAGGAGTGACAGATTGAGCAGGGAGACAGAAACGGTGGCCTTTTTCTGTGTAAACCTCAGTTTTTGACTTGTTGCCACAAGTATGCATTTTGTAACTGGAAAGAAAAATCCAATAAAGCATATAAAAATGTACTTACCTGCTGCGTGGGAATACAGTGAAAGGAAGGTAGAGTGAAATCGAAGAAGATTGTGGGAGCCGTAAGCTTAGAAGGGAGAATGACAGAGCTTTTGTTCATTTATGTGCAGGATTGGCTTAACAATCTGCTTTAGGGGAGTTTTTCTCCCTTCTCGTGCCGTAAACAGGGTAGCTCTGAAGTCGATGTATGTGTCCTAGTCTGGCACAGAAACGCTCTTGCTCAGGGTGGTCTCTGCTTCCCCATCCAGCCTCATCCCTTACTTGATCCTTACTCTTTGGCAAAATGGAGCTGATTGCCCATCAGAGTGATCACCCAGTGCTCATCACACAGACACGCACACACACACACACACACACACACTCATGTACACACATTCAAGCGTGTGCTTTGTGGTTCCTCAGTTCTGTGTTGTTGATTCAGCCCAGAACACTCTTGTGACTTCTCCTCACCTGGTGAACGCCCCTCGCCTACGATGGGAAACACTCCTTCACCCATGACTGCACGCACTGCCCTTGGCATCCTGAGTGGGCCGCCAGCTCAGCGCTGCTCTCTGACCTCGATATAACTTGCATATGGACTGTCTAGCTTGAAATGAATCTTACTTCTCCTTTTTGCTTAAGCCATTTCATTGAGTGTCTGTCCCTCAAAAGCAAGAGTCGTCATGCCATCTCCCAAACACTGGGCATTAGGTGGGTTTTATTTGGTTTATATTTCCCATAAGGAAATGGAGGCTCAGAACAATTGAGTGAGCTGCTCAAGGTCCCACAATGGGTGAAGGAGAGATGGAGTTGAACCTCCGCCCTGTGCCTCTGGCCTCAATGGCAGAAATAGACTCCTGGTAAAATTAACTAGCGTGTCTATTACTGTTTTCTGGGTGTGCTGTGTATTCCCACACGGGTTGTCTCAGAAAGCTGCCTGCTGTGCATCCTGGTGGGTTTCTATGTGCCTAATTGTGATGCTGTAGTGACCACGTGAAGAAGTTGGGAAGTTTTCAGCTACAACATTAACAAGGAAATATTACTTAAATCATTTAGCCATTAAGGAGATACACATCTGACTTATAGAAAAGTTTGTCTCAGGGCATTAGCATGAACTGAGGGCTCCTCATCTTTCCTCTGCCATGTTCCATATTTGATTTTTACACTTAGGTAGTTCACCTCGTGGTGAGAGGGTAGTTGCTGTGGTTCCAGCATTAACATTTTAAACACAGAAACAGTTAGGTGGAGGATGGGCGGGGGGCACAGAATTCCTATCCAAATTCTTTTTAAAGACAGAAGGAGTCTGTGGGGTAAAGAGTAGAAGTTGATCAAAGCTTTACCTTCACTGCTAGATCCTAAGAGCTCACCTGTAAGCCCTAGAATTGTCCTTCCTGATAAGAGCCTTACCTGGGAGCCTTGCACATACCCAACAATCAAGGCTCACAATGAGATTTGGGTGAGGCCTTGGGCTATGCAGTTTCTGTATAGCTTCAGGAAGTGCCGAGATTGTGGTCAGCCATGGGTGTGGTCAACAGGTCTATGTGACTGAGCCCCAATCAAAACTCTGGATACCAAGGTCAGGGTTGGCCTCCTTGGTTAGTAATGTTCCACACATTTCATCAGGTACGATTCCTGGGAGAAGCAAGCAGGACCCTCAGGACTCCACCTGGAGAGGACAACAGAAGTGCCAGGCATGATGTCTGCAGAACCCTGCCCTGGGTGCCCGGTCCTCTGTCAGCTCAGCACTGCTCTGTGACCCCTGTGACATTGCTGAACAGTAAATGTAGTAAACAAGAAGGCCAGAGACATTTACACTTTGACAATTTCTAGAAAACATTTGCAGACCTCTGATCTAGACTAGGGTTGGTTCCAATCTTCCTCCTTCTCTTATCTTGAGTAGAACAATTTTCTTAGCTCTGTGTGTCCTCATGGATTACTGGGGCAGAGGGTGCTCCAGACCGACAGTTGGCATCAAAGGTGAGATGGTCTTGTAGATTCCTAAGCTCTGCCGTATCCCGCTTCTCACATCTAACAGGCCACAGAGGTACCATATGCTCACTTCTCAGTCACAGGGACTGTCAAGGGTGGCTGGGACTCATCCAGATGTTCCTTCTGGGCTGGAGCAGGAGGCCAGCCTCTCCTGGAACACAAAGTGTATCACCCTTGATCCTTGTTAGGAATAAAGAAGGGGATCGTCACAATTGTTGGGGAAGTAATTAATGGCATCTACCACAAATTACCATAGCTGTTTTCCTTCCTAATGGACATGAATATAATGGCACAAAGGGGCTTCTTATTCCTCCCCTTTCCTTTCCTCTTTGGGAGGCCCATAGAGAAAGACAATTTTCATTGCAGAAAGCATAACCATATTAATGGGGTTTCTGTCCTGCAAAAGCAAGAGTTGTCATAGAATCCTCAAGGAACCATCCCTTTGATTTGTTTTACCTCTTGGGTTCCATGTGACATTACATTTGGATGAATGAGACATTTCACCATTTTGAGAAAAAAATTAGAAAGCCATTTTTCTACATCAGGTTGGGAAAACCTGATGGGCCAGATCCATGCAGCTGTCTTTATAAATATAGTTTTACTGCAGCGCAGCCATGCTGTCCACATATGTATGGTCTATGGTTGATTTTGCAGTAAACAACATGGGCAGAAATATTTACACTTTGATCATTTCTAGAAAACATTTGCAGACCTCTCTTCTAGACTAGGGTGTCTCAATCTTGTACAAGTGACATCTTGACCCAGATAGTTCTTTGCCATCAGAGTCAGATCTGTGCATCGTGGGAGGTTCAGCAGTGTCACTGCCCTCTGCTCATAGAGACCAGTAGCACATGCCCCACCCTGATGGCCAGCACCCCAGTGGAGGAACACCGACCTAGAGATATGATGCTCTGGACATTCACCACTTTTTGAACTCATTTTAATGAGAGTGGTCAGTAGAATTTTTTAAAATAGTAAGTATTTATTAGTTTTTATCATACCCCTACTGTGTTCTATTGTGATATTGGATTTAGTGGGACCTCAATCCAGTGATTAGAAAGAAAAATGCTACCTAGATGCCCTTTGATAGATGCATGGGTAAAGAAACTGTGGTATATATGAACAATGGAATATTACTCAGCATTAAAAGAGAATTAAATTATGGCATTTGCAGGTAAATAGACGGAGTTGGAGAATATCATGATAAGTGAAGTAAGTCAATCCCCAAAAACCAAAGGCCAAATGTTCTCTCTGATAAGTGGATGCTGATCCATAATGGGGGGGCATGGGAAAAATGGAGGAACTTTGATGGGGCAAAGGGGAGGGGAGGAAGGGAGAGGTAAGAGAGTAGGTACATGAATGACTGCACATATGGTGCAATGCTACGCTTTGTACAACCATAGAAATGTAAAGTTGTGCTGCAATTGTGTACAATGAATCAAAATGCATTCTGCTGTCATTAAAATAAATTAAAATAATTAAAATAAATTTTTAAAAAGAAAATGAAACCTATTCTCTGGATAGGTCATTTTTGAGTTCTCAAACATTTTGAATACATCATTTCATTAGTGTGTTTTAAAACTAATTCCTTCCTTATTTCTAAAGTTGTCTGTGCTTTTGTTTTTGGTGGTGCTAGGGATTGAACCCAGGGCCTTGTGCATGTGAGGCAAGCACTCTACCAGCTGAGCTACAACCCCACTCCTGTCTGTTCTTATTGTAGAACATTTTTTAAGCCTTGTATAAGGGTGGTGAGTGGTGTCCTGGGGCCTGGGAAAGATGGCAGAGATTCATCCACTCCCATAACCAGGCTTCACTGAGACAAGCCCATTCCCTTTTTCTGAACTTCAGTTTTCTCAATTCTGAAATGAGGACAATCATATCTAAATGGGTGGTTGTGAGGATCCAATGAGAAGACTTGAAACAATAGCAATTTAAAACATCATGTGGATATTATTTTTACATGTATTCTCAGTGTTCACCAACCTCTGAGCACGAACATCATCATCCTGGTACAGATTTGAATCTACGTGCAGAATAAAAGTGCCTTTCTGAAGCACTGAAGTTTGGGGAATATTTCTGAAATAATGACAAGACTTTTGCAAGTCTCTTTTGCTGGTAAAGAAATATCATTATGTGACTAATACAGGAACATGGAATAAAAGGCAGTTGAAAAATGTGCTGCATTTTATGCTTTGGTGATTTTAAACTCTTGGGAGCTGGAATCTCACTGTAGGATGAGACAAGAAAATGATGCTTGATTATGATATTTCCAGGCCTGTAGTGTCAGTACAATAATTAAGGGAAAAAAAGCAAGTTGAGACTGTGACACTTACCATTTTCACAATTTTTCCTACTTTTGTAAATTCTAAGAATTTAGAGGTCCTCAGTACCTGTACCATTATCCAGTACTGAAACCTTCTTCTCCAATCTATTTCATTGTACTATTAGCTATAGTGTTGTCTGCAGTTTAGACATTTCCTTGCAGCCAAAAAATTACACAATGGTGTAATCAGGGAGGCATGTAAGTTAATTATCTGTGGTTGAGTTTTGATTCAGAGACGGCTTTCTAATAAGAGCTTTTACAATTAGGCTTTGTACCACCATGTGAGTGGATTTTTTTCTTGCGTATCTAGATGCATGTGTGTTGCATATGGAAATGTGGAGGATCTTACTGGTGTGAAACTGTCCAGGGAAATTGTGAAAGGTCTCTTACACTTTGGATAGGAGGTGGCCCTCAATGGCTCCTGTGTTAATGCAGCAGGTGAGATGATTTGATTATGAGAATTGTAACCAGATTAGTGGATTAATCCATTTGATGGATTAAAAATTTGAATGGATTACTGGGTGGTAACTGTAGGCAAGTGGGGCCTGACTGCAGGAAGTGGTCACTGGGAATGTGACTTAGGGATTATAAAATATTTTGTTCCTGACTCCTCAGTCTCTGCTTCCCAGGTGCCATGGGATGAGCTCCCTTCTTCCACCATGTCCTTCCACCATGAAGCCCTGCCTCACCTCAGGCCCAAGGCAATCGAATCAGCCAACCACGGACTGAAACTGTGAGCCCAAATGAACTTTTCCTCCTCTAAGTTGTTCTTTTCAGGTATGTTTTTTTTTTCCCACAGAAATGCAAAGCTGACTAAAGAGTCTCTATTCCAATGCTGAAACTGTTGAAAAATCTTTGCAACAAGCATGTGGATCCTGGACTGTAAATCATAAAGTTTGGGTTGCGTCTGCTTCTAACCACTCACTGTGGCCTGGGGAGAGTTACCCTCTCCGTTTTCTCACCTCTAAAAGGAGCACTTTGGATGGAGCAGAGCCTTTTCTGCTGGGCTGCCTACTCCCCCTAGTCCTGGCTTGTCTTCAGACCTCCGGCTTCAGCAGAGTCGGGGCCAATTCAAGATGGTAATTGTAAAACCTGCTCCCATCCTAACCCATCCATTCATACTGACTTTAATTTTAATAGCATCACTAATGCTATAAAAATTTCCAAAGGAGATAAAATCATGACTCCCATACTGATATAAAATAAATGTGTATATTGGGTTACCCCATGTGTGTACCCAAAATGCATGCCAATCTGGAACTTGTGAATGTTTCCTTGTTTGGAGATATTACCAAACTAGGATAAGAACATACTGGATCAGAGAAGGACCTAAATCCAATGACTAGTGCTCTTATAAGAAGAGGGAGATAGACACAGAGGGTGAATGTCACATGAAGATGGAGGTGGAAATGAGGGCGATGTGCCTACAAGAATTACAGGCAACCTTGAGGACCTACATTAACAAGGCAAATTTTCAGAAAATGATGCATCACAAACTAGAATGTTCTCAGACCCCTGAAGCCCATCCAAGGACTAAATCCTTCCTTTGCCCAAAGTCAAGAACTTGAGCTTCAACAGGCTGATTCTTTGTACCTTATACCATTTGGAGTGGAAGGTATTCCAATGGAATTGATATTAAACTCAATTCAAAAGATGATTTTTATGCATCTGCTCTCAGAAGAAAAAGGAACTATATGAGGGTCCTAAAAACATCAAGTATTATAAGTGTTATTCACTTAGATTAGTGAAAGTTTCATTTGGGCTCTGTACTGACCACAAATGCCACATAGGATTTGAATTACCTCCTCTTTATTGCATAAAAGTAACTTTCCCCAGACCATTAGTGAATCATTTAGTGCATCAGATTCAATGCACAATAAAATAATACCTTTAATGCCTTTACACCTTTCTGTTCTCATTTGGGCTATTCCTCATTAAATAAGACCAAGGTTGTAGCTACTTAATACCAAATCAACTCTTCGGGAGTTTCTTTTCAATTGTTCAACAAGGCTGTTAAAATAGCTGTGGGCCAAGTAATTAATTAATTGACAAAATTAACTTATCTAATTGGATCATTACTATACTAGAGAAAGCAATCCACATGCAAGCTGGAGAATTTTGGATAACAGCTGTTCTCAGGACTTTGGTGTGCTCATATCTCCTTGAGATTCTGATTTAATAAAAACAATTTTTTTTTGGATAAAACTCCTAAAAGAAAAAATTGGGGGAAACATTCATGCCATTGATCTTGGCCATGAATTCATGAATTTGACATCAATAGCATAGGCAATCAAAGCAGAAGTAGACAAATAGGACTACATCAAACTAAAAAGCAAAGGAAATAATTGATGGAATGGAAAAAGCAATGTAAGAAATGTGAGTATTTGTAAATTATATATATATATATATATATATATATATATATATATATAAAATATGCATATATATAATATGCGTATATATATTATATGCATATATATACATACACATATATATGTGCACATGCACATATATATAAAATAGTTAATTTCTGAAATGTATAAGTAATTATCACAATTCAATAGCAATCCCCCCACTAATAATCCCATTAGAAATTGGCTAAAAATATGAGTAGACATTTTTCCAAAGAAGACATACAAATGACCAAGAAGTCTACATAAAGATGCTCAAAGTCATTAATCATGGGGGAAATCAAAATCAAAAGCACAATGGGGTTGCACCTCAAACCTATTGGGATGGTGATTATTAAAAAAAAAAAAAGACAGGTGTTGGCAAGGATGAGGAGAAACTGGAAACTTTTTACACTGTTGATGAAAAATACAAAATAGCTACTATGGAAAACAGTATGGATTCCTCAAAAAATTAAAAACAGAAAGGCCATGTGGCAACATGATTTCTCCTGTCAACAAAATGACTTGAAGATGTTTCTATCCTCTTCCATAAGTGTTGACTTCATTTTAAAAAAAAATTGCTACATAGTACACTCCCCATTATAGTTTCCAAAGTTTCTTAGGTCACTTTCCTGTTGATGGGAATTTGGGTGTTTTCATTGTTGAGAGCAATGCAATTTATTTTTGCATCTTCTAAAACACATATTAATGGACACTTCCCCCCCAAACTGCATGTACCATAAAGTCCAAATGCTACTTGATGGGGTGACTGCCTGGTTCTCCTCTTCTCACTGCTTCTTTCCATGTGCCTGCCATACCACATGTCAAAGACCACCTCCCAGCTGCTGTTTCCACCCCTTAAATATTCCTTCTGCTCTGGGTTATTCTGCATGGTCCTCGACCTTTTAAAATTGTGATCAGATCTTTGCTACCTTTTTCTCGTTCTCTAGGATTATCTCCATTTCACAGATGAAAAAAATAAATAAACCCAAATATAAGCAAAATGAGAAAAGCACAACGACAACAAAACCCCACTAAGATATGGAGAGGTTAAATATTTCCCCAAAGTCACTGAAGGAGTCACCACAGAATATGAAGCCCTGGCATGCTAATTATTTTAAATTATAGGAACCTTAGAAGAAGATGCTGGAGAAGGTTTTAACCTGATTCTCTTTACAGCATAAAGTCTAGGCTTGCTGAAGAAGAAAAAAATGACATCTAGACCCTTCCCTGAGTTTCCATTAATCCATCGTATCACAGAAAGACTGAAGGCTGTCAAACATTTGGGTAGAAGTTTGTCATATATCATCATTGCCTTCTATTTCTATCCCATTCGGTATTCCAAAGCAACTTTGACCTAGGTCATTGTATGTCCTCCAAGCCCATTGAATTCCCCTAAAAATCATTTAGTTTCACTCCAGTCAGAATGGCAATTATCAAGAATAAAAAAAATAAAATAAATGCTGGTAAGGATGTGGGGGAAAAGGTACACTCATACATTGTTGGTGGGACTGCATATTAGTACCACCATGCTGGAAAGCAGTATAGAGCTTCATCAAAAGACTAGAAATGGAACAATCATAGGACCCAGATATCCCACTCCTCTGTATTTATCCCAAAGAACTAGAATCAGCATACATTAGTGATATAGGCACTTCAACATTTATTACAGCACAACTCACAATAGTCAAACTGTGGAACCAACCAAAATCACTTATTATCCCCCTAAAAAGGGCCCACATCTCCTTTCCTCTTTTCTACAGAGATTGGTATATAAGTTTCCGGGACATGTTGAGTGTGTAATGACTTTTGGGAGTACTTCTGTGCATGTTAAAAATTTTCTAAGTCTTTTTTTCTCCTGTTGGCATCTAGCCATTTTTTGTTCATTTCCTGAACTTTCAGATGGTGAAGGAAAACTTCCCCTTAATCCACATCTGGATTAAAATCCAGGCAGCCTGGCTACAGAGTGGGTGCCCTTAACCACACAGCTGTACATCCTCTGTTCAAAACATCCTGTGTCCTGCCTTTATTAAGACCGCTACAGCCAGGCACAGTGGCACATGCCAGTAATCCCAGTGGCTCTGGAGGCTGATGCAGGAGGATCACAAGTTCAGGGCCAGCCTCAGGAACTTAGCAAAACCCTAAGCAATTTAGGAAGACCCTGTCCCAAAATAAAAAAATAAAAAGGGCTGTGGATGTGGCTCTGTGGTAAAATGCCCCTGTGTTTAATCTCCAACAAAACAAAACAAAACAAAAACCAACTCTGCGCTCATTCTCCTGTTCAACAAACATTTTGGGGCCCCCTACACAGTGTCCCATTTGATGCTAGTTTCTGAGGATATATTGGTGGACAAATTGGTACAGTCTAGGTACAGGGTGGTGGTAAGATCCCTCCCAGAAGGAAGAGGCTAAGCCATAATGTTCTCTACTCCTGCTCCAGAGGAAATTCAGAGTTAAATTGATAGAAAAAAAAAGATTTTATTGAAAGCTAGCCTTGAAGGAAGGTGGAAGAAACTTCATTATTTCAAATTTTCTATCTCTAAAAAGCTCTGGGATGGGGAAGGGATGATTAGAACAAAAGACCAGTGTCAGTGGCTCTGCCAGCTTCCTGGCCTTGGATGCAAGGTGTTTGACAGGTGTTTCCCTGGGGCCTCCTTATAGAAAGGAGCAGGGACTTCCCAGGCCAGCGTCTGGACCTCCTTTTTAGATAAATGTGTTATCTTTGTAGCTGAGGAGAGGTAAAGATATCACAGAGTGCTTTCTTTAGAACCTAGAATATTAAAAGAGAGGCTGTTAGAGATGGGCTATAAATGTGACCTTCAGATGCATGCAATGCACACCCTCGGGGGTGCTCGATGTATACTACTCTTGATCCACAATAATGAGTCTTTGATTCTCACACAGACGAGTACTCCTTTAGGGGAAGGGCTGTGGGTTGTGTTTTTGCTGTTGGATCTCCCTCTTAACCCTCGGTTCCTCATAGTTGCTTAATGACCACTTACTGATTTGGATACTTAAAGACTCTGGCTATAGAGATGGTTTAAGCCAATACAAGAAAGCGTTTGAGATATGGGGCCAGGCAAAGCAAGAGACTTGCTAAGGAGTCTAACTCCCACCGTCATGTCCTGCAGACCCCTTGATATCTACTGGAACCACTTTTTGAGGACGTTGTTGTCCCAATGAGGAAGCAGGCCTTCAGTATCCACAGATCACTGGGGGAAACTTGTCTGGGGCTTCTGAATGAATCTTGGCCCCTGGACTGATGTGGCTTAAGGAAGAATGGGGATCCAGAGGTGTGTGCAGGCCAGTCCTGGCTCTTGTACCTGGAGCACTTCATACTAAAGGAGAAAGATTCAAAGGGGACCTTCTCATCAGAGAGGCCGCATGCCTGTCCACTTCACCGCCTGTATGACATTCCCATTGAACTCATGATCAACACCTGCTATTTAATACTTTCACATGACATAGTGGAAATAAAACATTGTAAGTGCAGTCGCTCTTTGACTTACGACAGGTTACATTGGGATATAACCCAGGGGCATGGTGGGATCTTCTTCTTCCCTCCTTCAACTGTCACTTCCTCTTGGGAGCCTTCTGTACTGTCACTGGTCACCTAACTTCTTGAGCTGACTCCTTCCTTTCATATTCATCTAAAATGTACAGATTTTCTAGGAGAGGGGATCTTAGCTGCTCTCTCTGCATGCACAGAAGTACTTACGTGAGATGAAGAATATATTGGTTGGTTGAACAGCAGTAAACATTCCGCTACATATACACATGTCAAAAACAGTACAGCACATGCGCTAAATATACAATCAAAGTGAAAAATGTAAACTGTGTTTTTAGAAAGGAAAAAATATGTATTAAACTCCAACCCAGCCAGAGTCAGGAAGTCTGGCGTCTTTCTCCACATCTATAGGGGTTTTAGGCAGAACCTGGGGGTGCGATTCTCTCTTGCTCATCTGCTCATCTCTTGCTTTGAGTCTTGACCTCCGGGGGAGTCCCTTACCTCCTGCATTTTCCTCCTGAAACTGTTCCCTTCACTCTCCCTGACCCACACTGACAGTCTTCAGAGCACTACTGATACACGCTGCCCTGAGTAGATGTTTATTTAACTGAAGATTTTTTTTTTTTGGAGGGGGGGGGAGGATAATGTTGGAGATGACAGCATGATAGAAAATAAGCAATAACCTGAGATGAAATGTCAGATGTCATGATCGCAACAACTCATCAAAAGTTTCCCAGCACTGGGAAATTCCCATTGGCAATAACTTTTTTTTTTAAATGGATGCAAACATTTAATAACATTCACCAAATGTTTATGCATTAAACATAAGATACATAGAATTAGAGTAGTAGCAATCTATTCTGTATTTCCAATTTCACTTTTGTTAAATGACTTAGTTTTTTTTTTTAATTTTGATTTTTTATGGAGCTACGGATGGAACCCAAGCCTCATACATGCCAGGTAGGTGCTCTACCACTGAGCCAAGTCCCTAACCATATCATTATTCTTTTAATCTAATAGGAAGCAAGGGATGACCTTGAAAACTTCTGGTTCCAAAGGAACTTGCTTTAGCTTTAGTTATTATCTCTTCCTTTCTGATTTTATTGTACTAGATAGAAATAGTGCTATATAAACTGCCCTTTAAAATGGCCTAAGTCAAGCCAGGCAAGGTGGCACAGGCCTATAATCCCAGTGACTTGGGAGGCTGAGACAGGAGAATCCCAAGTTCAAAGCCAGCCTCAGTAACTTAGGGAAGCCCTAAACAACTGAGCGAGACCCTGTCTCAAAGTAAAAAGTAAAAAGAGCTGGGGATGTGGCTCAGGGGCTAAAGTACCCCTGGGTTCAATCCCTGGTACCAAAATAAAATAAAATAAAATAGCCTAAGTCAACTAATACAAGAGGAAAAAGTGATATTACAAGCTCCAGGAAAAACAAAAAGCTAATAAAGAAAGGAGATGAATTTTAAAACATTTCTTGGCTCTCGAGTGAATATTTATAGTCATCATATAGTCATCATGCTTTTTAAATTTCAACTTCTAGAACCTGTACTTAGACAACATGCAGGTTGTATAATTTTGATGAGAAGACAAAAAATAAATGCTATGAACTTTGCCAATCTAAAAGTCAAAATCACAGAAGTTCAAATCACTAATTACATCATATGAGTTAAGTCTGCAGAGAGAACAGTTCAAGTGAAGGGGGTGCTAATATTCTCATCTCATGAAGAAGGAGCTAAAAGACCCTGCATAGTCAACAGAATTAGGGGGAAAATGTATTTGCATATGACTAAAAGAAACACTACCTAACCCATATTCCTGGTCCTCTCCTTTCTTTCGACAGACCCCAGTGGTTCCAGGCTTAGTTTTTGAGGAATCTCAAAATCACTGGGATTTCCACAGTGGTTGCACTGATTTACAATCCCACCAACAGTGTAAAAATGTTCCTTTCTCTCCAAATCCTCTATAGCATTTATTATTATTTGTGTTCTTGTTAGCTGCCATTCTGAATGGAGTGAGATGAAATCTCAGTGTAGTTTTGCTTTTCCTTAATGGCTAATGATATTGAGCCCTTTTTCATGTACTTGTTGGTCACTGGCTTGCTCTACTTATCTATCTGACCTGTGACATTATTGTTTTTTACTAGCAACATTCCTAGTGAGGGAGAAAACAGGGTTTGTAGAAGTAACGCAGTCAAAGATACATTTTCCTTTCGCCCCATATATTTCTTTATGGTTTTCATTTTGTTTTTATGAATGTGTATTGGTTTATTAATTTGTAATAAAACTGTTAGAGCAAAAAAATTTAAAGTACCCTTTAAAAACAAATTATAGGTCTGTTTCCCAGCTCTTATGAGAAGACCCAGTTCTTATACAGGAGTCTCATTCACAGGGGCCTTATAAACAGAAGAGGGGAACAGAAGGGTTTATTCTCCTCCTGTTCACAGAAAAGGGAGCCCTTTGTGTACGTCATTTTTTCCAGTGACAACATGAGAGTCAGAGACCACATCTTAATTACCTTTATACTGCAAGGAAAAGTTGTGTTTCAGTAGAAAAATGCTCACTGTCTACAGGTGACCTTCCGGTTCAGCAGCGGCTAGCCTCTTGCTGTATTGACTCATGTGGAGACTCTCTGAGCTGCAGGTTGTTGGTGGTACAACAAGCTGCTTTGGCAAAAAGCACAGACTCATCACTTGGGCCTGCAGATGCCCTGTGGGTAACGAAAAGCAAGAGAAAGCTTGTCATCTCTGACTTCCTTTTGTATCTCATTCTTTATTATCTTAAACTTTCACTCAGATCCCTGCCCACCTCTGCACACAGATTGTGCATCATTTAAGGAGTGTCTATTTAAAGACTGGTAATACAAGGTTGATTAACTCTAAGTTGATCCAACCTCTCTCTTCCCCCTTCAGGACCAAGATAAGAATGACCAAGGTAGTTCCACTATTTGCAGGGACATCATAATCAATAGATAATCAACTGTCAGCTTTTAGGGTGTCCTGTTCCTGATTACCTGAGAGGCACCTAGAAGTCTCCATTGTCCTGAATGCACCAGGAACAGTGAGTCTTGCAGGAAGATGCAAGCCCCGTGATGAGACTGTCCCCACAAGTGGTAGCAACTGCCCCATGAGGGGAACTGAGGGTGTCCACCAAAGCAGGAGGAATCATCACATCATGGGAATCAAATTGCCCCCCAAGCAAGAATGACTTCTTCAGGACCTCACAGAACTACAGCTGAGATCACTCAGCCCGGGACCGCTTAACTATATACAGTTCTTGTCCTCTTCTCCAATTCTTCCCCTATTTAAACCTGGAGCTCCTGGGGACAGGGTGAGGATGCTGGTTCCTTCCGGTCCTCCCACATGAGTGACTGAATGCGAGAAATAACGGGGAACTGGAATGCATGACCTCATTAAAATACCAGGAGCTCAAGTGTGCCCATTATTGACAAACTTGAACTTGACCGCTACTTCTTAGCTAATGACAAGAGATAGCTTGGATTTCACTCAAACTGTATTCTTTCCATTTTTTTTTAATTAGAAAAAATATTATCTACACAAATTGGCAAAAATAAAAAATGTATAATAAATGCTAATTTGTGCAATGCCATCCCAGGAACTCTCTGCAGAGTAACCTCTGTTAATTCTGGTTTTATATCCTTCTGGTGTTTTCTTAGCATCTATTCACTTGGTGAGAATTAATTCCGCACTTGCAGGTGCTGAGCACTTCAGCTGAAGCAGTGAAGAGGCAAAGAGGCCCCTGTCTTTTGGAGCTGGAGTTCTGCTTGATGTGAAGGGAGAAAAGCTAGACAAGCAAACAAGAAAATCCCAGCAAAGAGAGTGCTTGGGCTTCTTAAGGCAGACTTTCAATTGGTTTGTGAGAGACGCAAACTTTAGTTTTCAGTTTTGCACCATTTCACAAAATGCTAAGCTCACAAGCATCAGTTCGGGGTTTGAAGATCAGCACCTGCCTCACTCCTTGCTGCCTCCTCCCTCTCTGCCCCACACCTTGTACATGTAGGTGTGTGACATTGAAGGTCCTTGCCCACTCAGAGGCCAGTGACTCTGCTGCTCTGCCCTGCCTCTGCCACTGAGCTGCAGCGTCAACATCCTCCCAAGAGAGCAGAGTAATTTTTCCTGTACAATAGCAAACAAGAAAGGCATTCCCAAAGTCCAGGCTCTTGAAGGTCACTTTGATCTGTCCTTTCAGGATGGTCTCAGTACTTTTATGCTCACCCTCTGTAGCATGTCCTTCACAGAGCGGTCAGAATGATTTTTTTTTTTTGAAAAACATAAATCATGACATATTATCCCCTTGCTTAAAATACTCCAAGGACTTTCTATGTCCCTTAGAATAAAACGAAGACTCTGCCACTACATCTTTCAAGGCAAACCTCTACCTTCTAATATATTTCCACTCCTGCTTTTTTTTTTTTTAACTAAGTTTCTAAAACCCGGTTTCTACCTCAGGGCCTTTGCATTAGCCATTCTCTTTTTCTGGGATGCTTTCAGATTTTCAGGTAGCTTGTTTTATTTTTCTTTATTGAGATTAAATTTCTCTTCCTTATCCAACACTAATTAACTATTCTCTCATTCTTTATTACTTCACTTCACTTTAATTTATTTGAAAAAAAATGTATTCAAACCGAGGCAGCAAATGCCCCAAGCTTACTGAGTACTGATTCCAATGAATGGATAAGGAGGACTCAATTAAGAGGGTCTGGACATTCTGTTCCTCATGTGCTCCTCCTTGGTGGCAGCAGGCCAGGCTACAGTGGAGGACCATGCAGCACATACAAGCAGGGGACTATATGGATGTTTTAGTCAGGTTTTTCACTGCTGTGACTCAAAGACCCGACCAGAACAACTGTAGAGGAAGAAAGATTTATTTAGGGGCTCCCGGTTTCAGAGGGCTCAGTCTGTAAGTGGCTAGCTCCATTCCTTGGGGCTCAAGGTGAGGCAGGACACTGTGGTGAAAGAGTGTGGCAAAGGGAAGCAGCTTCCACGATGATCAGGAAGCAGAGAGCCTCCACTCTCCAGATAGAGATATATACCCAAAGCCACGCCCCCAATGCCCACCTCCTCCAGCCACACCTCACCAGCCTTCAATTACCACTCAGTTAATCCACATGAGTGGATTAATCCACTGATTTGGTTAAGACTCTCAGAACCCCATCATTTCTCCTCTGAACCTTCTTGCATTGTCTCACATGTGAGCTTTTGGGGGACACCTCACATCCCAACCTTAACAATGGGCTAGGTTACAAGCCCACTGCACAGGTGACTTCTTCAGATGATTTATGAGCACATACTTTACAACCAAGGTCACTTTACTTTGGTTCTCACCTAAATACTGGAGACAAGGGGAGTGTCCAGCTCCCTTCTCCTTCGCCATCATCACTATCACCTTCTTTAGAGTCCTGCTTGTCTCCCTGCAAGCTTTCTTATGCACTGATCAGTGTTCACCCCAACAGCACTCAGCTTCATATGATAGTTTTCTTTTGCTCATCTTCTCCCGGCCCCTCCACCATGAAGATATTTATTACATTCATGGCCACACCCTTGCTTAGTGCCTAGCACACAGCTCCCCACGTAGCAGGCCGTTGGTAAATATTTGTGGATCAAATGCATGAATTACCTCACAAGCAACTCTCCCCAGGTGGGAGGATGGGTGGCCTCGTGTGTTAGGTGTCAGCTGGACGGGATCACGGGAAGTCCAGACATCTGGTTGAACGTTATCTCTGGGTGTGTCTGTGGGGGTGTTTCTGGGTGAGATTCGTATTTGAATCGGTAGAGAATGGTCCTCTCCAACAAGGGTGGGCAGCCTCCGATCCTTTGAGGGCCTGGAAAGAATGAAAAATGCAGGGAGGGAGGGTTACCTCTCTGTCTGCCTGAGCTGAGGCTTTGATCTTCTGCCCTTGGTGCCCTGGCTCTCAGGCCATTGGACTCAGACTAGAATCTCTACCAATGACTCTCGGGCTCTCAGGCCACCAGTTTTCCTGGGTCAGCAGCAGATGGTGGGACTTCTCCACCCCTGTGTTCTCCTGATCCAACACCCCATAATACATCTCTTTGTATCTATATATTATATAGGCATAGTATATATTTACATATTACATTTATTATATGTATTTGTATATTCTATTATATATATTAGGACATATAATAACGTGTATTCCTAAATGTATACATATTATTTCTGTTTCTGTGGAGGACTGTAACTAATATACCAGGTTTTTCTTTGGGAACATACAGGCTGTGTTTGCCCTGACTGTTGTTTGTGTAAGCTAGGGCAAGTGGAAGGTGGGGTGAGACCACCAACTTAGAGCGACATCGGTTCCCAGGGTTGCTGGCATTCAGCTGTTCATGCCTGAGTGACACTTCTCCCCTCCCAGTCTAGTCAAAGCTATTGATCTGCGAGTGGCCCAGTTCCACAGCCCCACAGGCAGCTGTAATTAACTGCTTGAGCCTTGAAAAGGTTTTCTGAGCTAAACCACAGCAACCAACATTTGTAAACAGTAGTTAGCTGGAAGAAAAGGTAAAATTGCCCGTGTCACTCTGCTTTCTCCAATATGCATTTTGAGGTTCAAAGGGATTATATTAAAATGAGTATCCCAGTGCTCTTATCTCCACCTGCCTTCCAAAGAGCAAAGAAAAAGCTCATAAGTAAAGGAGGGCAGAGGGTACCCCTCTTTGTAAACTAAGGCTGGAGGAACAAAAGAATGTTGTGATGGCTGTTTCTCCTCTGTCAGCCACGCCCAGGTAGCTGCCCAGGAAGACATTCTACAGAAGCGGGTATGCTCCTATTATTTTGAGGGTAGATATGGCCAGTCCTATTTTTGTAGATGAGGGGAAACAGAAGTTCAGAGGTAAGTGAAGTCAATCATTTTTTTCATTCAAGAAATTTTTATTAGATATGCATCAGGGACGGTGCTAGGCACTGAGTTTTTAATGATGAATCAAGCAGATGACTTTAAAACATTTATTCTGAATTGTCTCAAACTAACAAAGCATTAGTGAATACTCAGGCACACAGCACTTAGCCAAAGAAAGAAATAATCATCCAAATCAATGAAGATTCCTGTGTGTCCCTTTCCCATTTCACCCTTCTCTCCCTTTAGGGGTGAATGCTACTATAACTCAGGTGTCAATCATCCTTTCCCATCTCTGGGACGATGGTTAATTTTGATCTTCTTTTTGCATGCTTACATTTTGAAGCATCCTGTGGTGAACATGTATGCTTTCAAGAAAAAAAAATAAAACAGTAAAAGTTGTCATTTTTCTAAACCCAATAATGATGTTGGAAACAAAGGGGGTCGTCTCAGGAACTTTCAGCCAGGGGTCCTTCCTTTGTCCTGGTGGCCCCTCTGACCCCAGGCATCCCACCTGTCCTTCCTGGCCCCTTGTCCCAGATCTGGATCACCCTTGGCAAGAAAGGACTCCCTTTTAGGTCTTTTTGTTTCCTAAAAATATTTAAAACTCAGTGTTTGTTGATGCCTGGGGCCAGGATTGTGAGTCTCCTGATGGGAACTTGTCCTTGATCTCCAGCTACTCCATGGACACCCACATTCTTCTGGAGGACACTGACCAAGGGCAAAGAAGATCAAATGTCCAACCCCAGCAGCAGGGGAGAAAGTCATTCAGATCCATTTCCAAATGCAGAAATGAAATCAGAAACTTTACCTTGCATTTTTTATAATGTGTGTTTTAGTCAACTTCTGAATTTGCCAAGTCAAAGGAAGTTAATATTTAATATGGGTACAGGGAAAGGAGAGGGGGGAAAATCCTTTCTCTGCTAAGATTTTTGAATTTTCAGTAGTCTTAAGATATCAGCCTTTAATCTCTTGATTATGAGGTAGACTTGTCCCCATTCTGTTTCTCGTTGACTTTGGGCAAGAGCTGTTTTGTCCTTGGACTGAGACAGACCTGGGTTTCAGCTCCAGCTCTGTCTTCTATGTTCTTTGTGACATTGTGTGACATGGACTTCAGTTTCCATTCTGGAACATGGGATCATAATGTCTACCTCATGGAAGCTCAAAGCAGGATGAAGAAAAATAATCTAGGGTACCAGATAAAAATATCATGAACCCTGTAGACCTAAGTGGACTATTTATTGTCAACTTGCCTCTTGGAAGAAGGGGATAGGGTAGTTATCATGTCATGAGAAGCATGAGAGAGATACCTTTCATTTAGATGGCTTAGGGTAGCAGGCACAGGAAGAGCTGAAAACTTCCAAACTTTTCCTCCATCTTTTGCGCTGCTCAGAGGCAGAATCTCCGAATATTTGACATTTGGTTATAACAGAGATTTTTTTTTTACATTTCTGAATATGAAGATAATTCCAAGGTCAAGTTGATCTGCAAAATAGAAGAGGGTCTGAGGATGAAGGAAACCAAGAGAGAAGAGAGGAGATAGGTTTGCAGAGAAGAGACAGCTGGTCAACCAGGAAGTGTTGGAACCCAGCCAAAGGAGAGCTGAGCTGAGCTGGGATTTTATTCCAAGGCCATCAGACCTCTGGGTGCCCACTTTTTCCATTACAGCCTTCTCACCAAAGACACATGCAATGCACGCACACACCCAGTCTCTGTCCTGCTGCTTGCATTTCTTCAGAACACAATTGGAATTTTCTATTCTGTATTTGCTGATCCTTCTATCAGGGGAGGGTGCCTCTCGTTTTTGCACCCTCTGCACCTTTCCCTTCCTCCGGGGCTGCCCTTTTCCCTCCCTCATCTGCTTCTACGCATACGGGCCTTCAACAGAGCATGCACCATGCACCTGCCTAGTGCACACCTTGGCTATGTTGAATTTGGATGTCCCGCTTTGCCTATTTGTGCTTTTTTTTTTTTTTTACATTGGGACATGGACATTCTGAGGAACAGAAATGGATCTTACTCATTTTTGTAGAGTCAAGCATGGGGCCTGGAACTCACAGTTCATTGAATGAATGAACACACACTCATTCAGCAAATATTTGCTGAGTATCTACTCTGCATCAGGCACTGTGTGGAGCTGGTACTGAGGGAGCTGGGTGAAAGTCCTCACCCCAGAGGAGCTTACATTTTAGGGCCGAGTGATGGGCAAGCACAATGTGTGGGTTAAAATGGCTTAGTGAGTTAGAAGATAGCTACCTAAGAAAAATAATAGTTGGGAGGAAGAGGGATTCAGAGGGCCAGGGGTGTGGGCTGCCATTTAAAACAGGGTGGTCTGGAAAGACCTCATTAGGAAGATGCCATTTGGAATGAAGACGTAAAGGAGGGATATGGATGTGTGGGGGTCTGGGTTCCAGTCAGAGGGAACAGCCAGGGCAAAGTCCCTGAGACAGGAGCCTGGGGCTGCTGTGGGACAACAAGAGGACCAGTGGCTGGGACAAAGTGGGCAAGGGCGAAATCAGTCTAGTTGAAGAGGCCAGAAGGGCCGTGTGTGTGGGGGGGAGACAGGAGCAGGGACAAAGACTTGGGTTATATAAATCCTTCTAGGCTATTTTGAGGGTCCAAGCTACTACTCTGAGTGAAATGAAGAGGAATTGGGGGACTTCAGGGAAGAGGCATGACACCTTCCGACCTGCATTTTCCCAAGACCCCATTCTGGCTTCTGTATGGGGAAAGGACTTCCAGGGACAGAAATAAAACGGTGAATGAACCAGATGCAGGGATGCACGCCCAGTAGTGATCCCAGCCACGTGGGAGGCTGAGATGAGAGGATCACAAGTTCGAGGACAGCCTCAGCAACTTAGCAAGGCTCTGCTCAAAATAAAAAAATTAAAAAGGATGGGATGCAGGGGCTGCGGATGTGGCTCAAGCGGTAGTGCGCTCGCCTGGCATGCGTGTGGCTCGGGTTCGATCCTCAGCACCACATACAAAGATGTTGTGTCCACCGAAAACTAAAAAAAAAAAAAAAAAAAAAATTAAATCTCTCTCTTAAAAAAAAAAAAAGTATGGGATGCAGCTCAGTGGCAAAGGACTTGCCTAGCATGTGCTAGGCCCTGGGTTTCAACCCCTGTGCACGACACACACACACACACACACACACACACACACACGGATGAATGACCTGATGAGCAACAAGACAATGAAGACCTTAAGGGTGGAGAAGGGGGGTCAGGGAGTCAGGTTGCTTTTCTTTCCATTTTGAAATCAAGAGGCAAGATTTTGAAAATAGTCCAGACTAGATACCACGAAGGAAGGCTCTTCTGAAGGTCAAGCTGGTTTCTGAGAAACGCAAAGGCTCCCCCTCCCCTGAAGTCAGGATATGATGGGGGAAGTTTTTTCCCTCTTGGTGTCCTCTCTGTCCTCATCATGGTGTCTGCAGATTGATCCCAGTCTGGTGACACGCTTTAGGGGTGCTATGCAAGTGTTCTACCGCCAAGATACACTGCCAGCCCTGGACTGTGGAAGCTTAGCAAGGTCCCCAGGTGAGTCTGACTGCCCTCATGGGCAAGATGGCATCAAACACGTCTCAGATGCTAACCACATGGGGGATTGTCCTCGTTCTCAATAACCTTGCACACTCGGCTGGGTTGATTTCCAGAGTCCGCTGACATAAGCAGGGTCAACTCCCTGAGTTTGTGCACAAGACCCCTTGCTTACAAGGGACACACATTTCCTCTAACACTTTTAAAAGGAGCACCACATTTCCATTGTACTCTGGACCCTGCAAATAATTTAATGGATCTAGATATAAGTAAGGAGACATTACAGTGAAGCCGGTTGAAAAGTGATGTTCTTTTAAGCTGTGTAGCACCGCGTTCCCATGGACTAACTTGCTAGCATTTTACTATATCAGGCTTGTGAAATGCATGTTTTTATACCTAGTGTTCAGATGAAGAAATGAAGCCTGAGAGTTCTTGAGTGACACACTCAAGGAACACAAAACAAGATAATGGTGAAGCTTAGACCCTTTTTTTTTTCCTGCAGGAGCTTGTGGTTGGTTTAACAGCATCCTGATTCTTGGGTTCCCCTGAGTGAAACTCTCCAGGAGATGAACCTGAAATTAGCATTTTAAACAAGTATTCGGATTTTTTAAAAAATCAATTACATTTGGAAAACTCTGGTTTGTACCCATTGATTCTCAATCTGATGCAGAACTAGTTTTTAAAATTTCAGATTCCAAGGCCTCAGGATTGGAATCTCCAAGAGGAGAAAACTTTCAAATCCATTGCACAGTTCATTTGGATACTTCTGATTTGAAAGTACTGACTTTGATGATTGATTTGTTTGGGCACTGTTCCATCAGGCATTCAGTGACAGTCAGTCACCCCTTTTCTTTCTGATCGTAAGATGTACAATTTGCCCACTGGCCTTTGGAGGGCCACCAGGTTACCTGAAAAAGACAAAACAAAATCAAACCACAAACTTGTAAAATTTCTCTCTCTGAAGCTCAAGAGAAGAAAGAAGGTAGAAGTTCTTACATCTGTTGATGCTCATCTTCCTAGAATTAGATACTCTTCATGATACCCCTTTTAAAAATCTGGGTCCAAGTGTATTGGCCCATTTTCTATTGATATAACAAAATACCTGAGGTTGGGTAATGTATATCTAAAAGAGGTTTACTTAGCTTATAGCTGTGGAAGTTCAAGGGCACGGTGCCTGTGTCAGCTCAGCTCTGGCAAGGACCTCATGGCAGATGGCATCATGGTGGCAGGAATGCAAGTGAAAGGCAGACATCACTTGGGTAGACAGCAGCAGAGCAAGAGGAGAGGCTCTGCTTGTTTTTCCTTTTGTTTAGCAGTATTGGGGATTGTACCCAGAGGTGGTTTGCCACTCAGCTACATCTCCAGCCTTTTATTTTGAGGTCTCTCTCTAAATTGCCTAGGCTGGCCTTGAACTTGTGATCTTCCTCCCTAGGCCTCCTGAGTCACTGGGATTATAGGTGTGCACTCTCTTCTATCAATCCCTCTGGTAAGAACTATATCGACTCCTTCTGAGGGTAGAACACCCAGTGAACTAAAACTCCCATCTAGGCCCTGCCTCCCAACACAGCTGTACTGAGGACCAAGCTCTTAACACACGGACCCTAGGAGGGTAAATCATACCCAAACCATAGCAACAGGAACCTCACTTTTGAAGATCTCAAGTCAAGTGGCTCTTATGCATCCGATGAAGGAGCTACACTTTTCCATGACTTAGGGCAATAGGAATCTAGGGAACTGACAGGGATGTTCTGGAACAACTAGCTTCCTCAAAGGAAGGACTCTAGGAAAGGGTGGGTACACATGTCTTCAAGCAATGCTTCTTTAACTGGGCCACAGAGGGAATCACCAGGGACCAAGTTAAAATGCAGATTCTGCTCTGCAGCTTTGGGCTGGGTCCCAGACACTGCATTGATAACAGGATCCCAGGTGGTACTGAGAATTAACTGGTGCGCAGCTCAGTCTTACAAGAATGATATCTTAGCGCGTTCTGTATTAAGATAACCAGCAAATCCTAGCAATGAATGGAGATGAGATGAAGAGCTCTTCAAATACTCCTGTGGCCAGATCATTTACTCTGTATACTTTTTAATATTCAAATATTATCTTATTCTAATGCATGCTAACACATGCTCTCAGCCGCTGCCCTCATAGCCTGCATTAGCTAGCTGTGCTACTGCCCACTAGTGTTTATTTTTAAAATATTCTTATTGTGCATGGAAATATAAAATGGAATATCAAAGAAAATGGCCCTTGCCATTTGTGATTCTTTGGCATCGCAGACTGAGGTTTGGGGAATAAATATTTTGATATACAAAAGAAAGTCTTTCTCTATGTGTCATAAGTCTTGGGGAATTGGGAGAAGGGCTCAAGGTAAAGGCGATGGTAGAATTTGCCCTCGTGAATTATTTTTATCCATCCTATCTGGTTAATTGGCTCTCAGATGAACACACTTGGATCTAAGCCTGGAAAGAACTCAGACCTGAAGGTCCTGCCTCCCAGCGTGAGTGTAAGCGTGATAGATGATCTAGATAGGGAAGGGAAGTGTCTTAGCTTATTAATTAATTCCTTAAACATGCAAGCAATATTTACTGAGTGCTTATTATGTGCTAAGGAATGAATAAGGCAAATGAAATCTTTGCCCTCATGGAACTTAAAATCTAGCAGATGAGTCAGGGGAACTAATAAATGAGCAGATGTTGCAGATGCTGTGGGCGCCCTGCTTGGAGCCTTTGGCTGGTGGATCCATGCTCCAGATGTTGACGGCCTGATAGCCCACACCTCCATCCTTGTGCACATTCTGGCTATTGGGCAATTAGAGTTGTCTCAAAGTTTTTGTGCCTCGCCCCAGGGCAGCCCTCAGTCAGTGGCTGATGGTTTCCAGGATACAAGAGATCAGCTCCTTTTGCACAGGGCTGGACTGACTGGCGAAGCACTGGCTACTCTGGGGCTCCCAGAGGGATGAAGGCACCTAGATGTCATCTGTCATGGAACTACATCTTTCTTCATCTTTTTTCATGTCCTGTCCTAACTCCCTCAGTCCCTTAACAAGTCAATCAATTGCACAAGAATCCCCAGGCTCTCCCTGGGAAACTGACTTGAGATACAAGAAAATTTTGGGTAGTAATTAGGGCAGTGAGGGAACAGCAGGAGAGGTGTGACTCAGAATGACCAGGGAAGAAGGTCTTATTTAAAATCGGTGCCAAGGACAGATGCTAGTAGGAGCAGGTGTTTGAGCAAAGATCTGAATAACAAGAGGAGCTGCACTGGCTGGAGAAGCATTTCAGTAGACAAAGTAGTTAATATGGGGACCTTGGGAGAAAATGAGCTGGTATGTCTGAAGACGTGGAAGACAGCCCGAGCAGGCACTGTAGTAGGTAAGAGGAGAGTGGACGAAGATGTGGCCAGAGAAGCGGTGACCGTGCCCTTCTCTGTGAGCCTGAAAAAAGATTTGGATTGCATGCCAGAAGTGATGGGAAGCCATCAGAGAGAGGCAGGACCTGACTCGGGCTTAATAAGATCATTCCAGATGCTCTCTGGGAGATAGATTATAACTCAGCACCTGGAAATAGTAGTTACTAAATAAATAGCAGCTCCATTAGCAGCTCAATTACTAAATTTCTGAGGCGTCTGAGCAAGATTCCTGCATTAGGAAGGAACTTGACATGAGCAGCCTCCAAGGGCTATTTGTAATGAATTATAATTCATTGATTAAGTGGCTCCTCTTTCTCGTACTCTGTGTACCACCTGCTTCACCTGCTAGAATTTTTTGTTATTGCTTCATTTACTGAAAAATTGAAAAGGCATAGTTTCAAGCACATAGAGATTCCTTCTTGACTTTTTTCCTTATTGACTTTAATTATAGTAAGATGAGACAATGTCTTTCAAAAACGGGACAAGTGTTAGACCAGGACGCAAGAAAAGACCACTGACTCCAATTAAAATCAAATTAAAGCAAGCTTATTATTTTGACCGGCCGGGCTGCTTCTCCCTCCCAAAACGGCGGGAACAAGACAGCACCCCACCTTTCCTACAGCCCAGCTTTATAGCCCAGAAAGTTACACAAAGGGGGGTTACAGATAACAGAACTCTGACAAGCATCACACTAATGGTAGTTTACATTTTTTTTTTTTTTGCTGGCCCCAACATCAGAATTTATGAGGACCATTAGAGCCTCAGAGAGGGTCGTTGTCTGGCCAGGGAAGGCCAATATTTATGAGGTGTCACTAAGTTTCAGAGAGGGCTACTATCTGGTCAGAGAGTCAGGCATGGGTGAGTTCAAGGCACGGGCAGGCATTCCAAGCAGGTTCAGAATTTGCAGTAATTTATAGTAAAGCCGAAATTATCTTTTCATGGCTTTGTGGCAAGATGGCTCCCAATTTTAATAAAAGATCAGGTTGGGTCTATCACAAGCTCATGTTCCACATAAGAAAGGTTACTCTGTGTGACATCTAAAACCACCCCAAGCAATGTGCATGTGGAAATGACACTTATGGCCCTTGTGGGACGCCATTGGTGACTTTCTTTGGTCAAAAGGACCTTGCTGAGTAGCTCCAAGGATTGAGTGAAGCAATGTACCCAAGCACATCTCGGTATGGGCGTCGGCAATCTCTCCTACAAGGCTCCAAATCTCATGAAACCTACAATGCCCTGAAATGATCGAGTGCAGCTGTAGGACAGAACTTTCCATGACAACGTAAATGTCCTCAATGTTACCCAGTGTGCTTGCCACAATCCAGATGTGGCTATTGAGCCCTCCAATATGACTGGTGCAAACAGAGATCTAAAATTTAAGTTTAATGAATTTTAAGATCCACAGGTGCATTTATTTCAAGACTAAAAAAAGGGCAAGAAAAAATCCTTGGAGAAAAGGTAGAAGATGAGAAATAGTGCCTGATTGTGGTGGCGCGCAGGGAGCAAGACATAAAGGTCCCCTTTCCTCATGAAACTCTTGACGTGAGGAAAAAGGGACATATTCACCAACACACGACAGATGATGAGCTCTACTTGTGATTAGTGCAGCAATGGAAAGAAAAACACAATTCCAGGACCCCTGGTGGGGGCACTTACAGGGGTGACATCTATCCTGGATTCAGAGGACGAGGAGTGGCTGGCCAGGGGAAGGGGTGTGCGTAAATGCCTCCCCTGGAGAGGAAGCATGAGGTTGGTACCCGGCAGAAGCTTGCCGTGTTCAAGAAGCCACAGCTGCCCAGTGTGGCTGGACAGAGACACCTGATGGGGGTGGGGCAGGTGGCAGTGTGGCATGAAACAGTGCTGGGGCAGCAGGTGAGGACAGGATGCCAGAGGACCCAAGCTGGGATGGGAGTTGGGTTGTAGGTGATTTGCAGGGCACTAATGTCTATTACGACAGCAGCAGCCGCCTCTCCTACAGTGCTTGCAGGCGTTGTTCCAAGAGCCCTCTGAATGTTCTCTTAAGTACTTATCCTATGACACCTGGCAAGATGGGCACTTCTGTCATTCTAATTGCAAAGATGAGGGATAATTAGCTTGGCCGACTTTGAAGCTTCACTAAGGTCCCACTATCGGATAGCTTGGAAGTAGGCCCTTGAACTTAGGTCTCTGTGGCTCTAAATCTCCAGCTTTTTACCATGACAAATTTATATGTCTGCCTTGTCATCAAGGGTCCCCATCACTGCTGCTGCTGACATCACCTCTGTTAACACCACTCCCCTTCCCCCTACCTCCTGCACCTCGTCCATTTCCACTGCTTCCCAGTTGTCTCCACTCTGGTTCTTCTGATTCTACTGCTTCTACTTACAAGCACCATCACTCTTCCCATGGTGTTCGCAATATGGTGATTGATTGATTGATCTCTTTATGGCAGTGCTGGGGATGGAAGTCTTTTAAGAGCCAGTGAGAAATAATCCAAAGGCCCGTCTCCCAGGAGAGGTACCCCAGCAAAAGGGATACGTTGTTCTCTTTGGAGTTGTAAAGTCAAGAGGAAGCCCAGGCGTGGCACACCTTCATTCCCCAAGGATGGAGAGGCGGGAGCCTAGCCTGCAAATCCACCGTAAATCACAAATCAGCCCTGACAGGTTGGGGAAATCACAGGCAGCCAGGAAAAAGAAAGGAAGGGGCGGGGAGGCTAAGAAAGGGCAGGGACGTGCGGCCTCTCCTTAAAGGGAAGATTGTCTAGGAACTCTGGGGCCAGCTTTTCTTCCTCCTCCTCTCTGGTTATGCTCATGGCAATTGCCAGCTGTCATGGCTCTGGGCACGGGTGTCACGGAGCAAGCAGATGGGATTACCATAGAGCTTGTTGTCTATTAGAGGTCACTGATGCAGTGGTCATGTGGGATCTAACTGACCTGTCACAGAGGACTCTCAGCAGGGAAATGTCCTGTTCTTAAAGATAGCAGGTGGGGGCTGGGCAGGAGCTCAGCCAGGCGGCGCCATTATTGTACTGATAACAGCTAGATGATGAGAGAGGCTGAAGAGAAAGGTTTTCCATCTCTTGAATAAACAGTGTATCTGTCAACACGGGGCTCACATCCCATAGAGCAGCAGTTGGCCCTTGCTGTCACCCATGTAGAAAGTACTGTGCGGCGCTATATGAGTCCCCTGGTCTGCCGCATTCGTTCACAGTAGCAGTTTCAACTACACAATGTCCCAAAGCTTGTACTTTGGAACTTCTGTGAGTAAGTGGCCCTGCTCAGCCCACCCCAGGACAAGGTGTTGGTAAGTGACCAGCTGGGGGACCTCTGGCCTGGGTGTCAGGAGACCTGGATTATGTCTTGTTTCTGTGACTCCCTGTGCATCTGTAATTAAGGTGACCAACTGCCTCATTAGCCGGGGATGGCAGGGCTTCCAGGATGTAGGACTTCGTGTTCCCAAACTGGGAAAAACTCAGGCCAACCGAGTGTTGTGGTTTAGGTAGAAGCTCCTGTGGGAGACAATATAAGAACATTCAGAAGTGAAATGATCACATTGTAAGAGTTGGAACCTAACTGGTGGGTTAATCCACTGATAGGGGTTAACTGGGCAGAAGCTACAGGAGGTAGGGTGTAGCTGGAGGAGACGGGTCACTGGGGACATGTGTTTGATGAGTGTCTGCTTCCTGGCTGCCATATCTTGGGCTGTATTCCTCCTCCACACCCTTCTGCCATGATGTTCACCTCAGACCCAGAGAAACAGAGTCAGCCATCCGTGAACCGAGATCTCTGAAACCATGAGCACAAATAAACTTTTCCTCAGTGTTTTGATCACAGTGGCAAAAAGCCTGGCTGAAACACTAGGACTGAAGACCATCCACCCTGTCATCTCTTGGCTTCAAACTCACTAGATGCTTAGTTTCTCAAAATTGATTGGAAGATACCAAAGTTCATTGTGTTTTCTCTAAGTTACTGAACATGCTCTTTCAAACTGGTTGAAGATGAAATTGCAATAGGAAAAAAAAAAAAAACCTTGGAATTTGAAATCAAGACTTGGCAATAGTGAGAAATGACAGATAAGCAGTCATGATCTTATTATAATTTTTATAATAATGATAGTTAACATTCATTGAATGCTTGCTATATGTCGGCTCTAGACTAAGCACTCTGTATGCATTGTCTTACTTAGTGCTCAGAGTAGCCCCATGCAGCCTGTATTAGTCAGCTCAGGAAGCTATAACAAAATACCGTTACCTGGTGACTTGAAACCATAGACACTTATTTCCCGCAGTTCTGGAGGGTGAGAGCTGTGCCTTTAACAGTGCACCCTCACATGGTAGAAAGCAGAGAGGAAGCCAGCTCTCCTTACAAAACTAATCCCATTTCCAAGGGTTGCACCCCCATAACCTCATCTGATCCTATTCACTTTTCAGAGGACCCACCTCTTAATACTATCACCTTAGAGGGACAGACAGGTTTTTGACATATGAATTTAGGGAGGGAGCACTAACATTCAGTTAAAAACAGGTAGGGACACAGATTATGTCGTCTACTTGTGAAATGTCACAAAGCTACAAATGACAGAGGCAGGATTCAAACCCAGCTCTGACTCTCTGGAGCCCGTGCTATTTTTCACAATTCTAACTTGATCCTCTTCCCCTAGTGTCAAAAATCCAAACAGGCTTTTTAATGCTGCTGATGCTGACAGGATTGATTGCACAGATAAAGTACTTTGCCGGAAATGCTCCAGGCCCGAACTCCCAAACAAAGACAACCTCTTCCAGTGCTTTCTAGTTATCTTGTTTTATGAGGAGTGGCTTAATTTCCTGGCAACACCAGCCCTAGTTTTTTTATTTCCCCCTTGCCTTCCAAAATTTGCAACCAAATGAGAAGCAGTTTGGGTTTATTATCTAAACCCCCTCCAATGCAAAGCAAAGTCAGGGATCAGAGTGGGCCCACGTGGCATCCAATCCCTTTAATGGATGCAGATTTAATTAGGTCCCTGTGTGACACAGGCAGTGGGAGAGCTGTCTCTTCTGTCAGGCTTATGGAAAGTGCCTCCCTCTTCCTGTGGTCTCCAGATCCGGGACCAGGACACTGTTTCCTGCTCTCTGAAGCTGAGCTGTGAAATAGCTCAAAGTATGCTGAGTCCCAGGGCCGAGCCTCTCAGCTATTTCTTTCCTGGGAGTCGTTTGACAGCTTGCATAGAAGCCAACGCCACATGCAAGGCTGATTAGGGACACTGGGTTATGAGTTCCTCTTCCTTTCTCCTTCTGGGGATGCTGATCCTGGGGGACCATGAAGTCTGAATCAGACCCTTCTATGAAAAATATGCTCTTGTGGCTTTTCTGCTCAGGGATGCTACCCAGCCCTGCTCCTCTTTTGTGCCTACAACTATGGGTCTTTGCCGCAACTCTTCCCTGTCTGACCCTCAGACCTCCCTTCCTCTACTTGGTTCCCATTCATACTTCAAGAAATACCACGTCTTCAGGAAAGATCACTCTCCTGTATACTAGGTTCAATCCTTTTGATGTAGAGTCCCATTGCACACTTAGTTATCTTTTCTTTCTTTTAAATTATCTATTGTGTATATTTATGATCTTCTAAGATACACGCATATAGTTACTTTAAGTGGATCAAATAAACATATTTGCTGTGGGCATAGTTACCTTTTTTCCCATAGTAAGTTTACAGCTGCCATCTACTTATTTAGCAAAAATTCTAATATACTATTGTTAACTATAGTCATCATGGTATACATTAGGTCTTTTACCTTGTTCATCCTAATCAAGATTTGGACTTTCTGGTGACCAGCCTCATCCTGAGGTTATCTAGGGAACCACCAATAGTCACTTCATTAGGACAGAAGATACTCCTATCATCTTTATTACTTAGGAAATTCCAAGGGTTTTAGAAGTTCTGAGCCAGGAGCCAGGGACAAAGATCAAATGTCTTCTGGAAAAACACTGAAGACCTCACCATTTAATTGGTGCCTGTCCCTGAAATGATCACACTCTCCTGGATATACAATAGATAGAGATCAACATGAGGCAGAGCGATCAAGTTTTCTTCCTCTTATTTTGCACTCTGATGTGGTAGGCTAAAGCAAGCAGCAAACATCTCTCGATTTTACCCATCCACTTGCCATTTGTCCTTCTGGTATCAAACGCCACGTTTTCTTCTTGGAACCACAGCGCCCCTACTCTCAGTCTTTGTGATTTGGAAGAGATTATTCCACTCTCCCCTCCAGCAGGGGCCAAGAGATGCAGCCATGAGCAATCAGAGCACAGGATTCCCCTGGACTGAGGGTCTGGCACGTCCTTGGACTTGAGCCTACCAAGCCTTACCTAGGGAGGATTTTTGCTGGAAATACCAAGAAACAGGTTTTGCTTCTTCTTTCAGGGATGCCCAGCTTTTATAATGCCATTTGTGCCGTGTTGTGCTCATATCCCGAGAATGAGGATATGGAATGCCAGTTCCACAGAATAGCATGGAAATAACTTGCTGGTCAGATGAACTAGTTGGCTTTTGTCACGATAAGGGGAGCACTACTTTGACAGTCTTATGAGGGTCTCAGAGGAGGGAAGATGAAATTGAAATATTTATTAAGGTCTTGAAGTCTGATGTAAGATTAGTCTGTAAAATGGTAACTCGGAGAGATTTGGAAAGGACCACAGGATGAGAGTTTGGGATTGGCAGACACACTGAAATGAGGGATCTGGTTTGAGGGGATGGAAGAGACTTTGGCATAAACTAATGCTCGATGCTCTGGATTGAAGAAGTGGTGGGTCTTTCACAGAGTTCCTTGAATGAACAATGAAGTTCTTTACAACTTCCGTCTTGCTGGGCAAGAGTTTCCCAGAACAGTAAGATTATGAAATTTGAATACTATGAAATTTGAATAGTAAGATTATGAAATTTTAAGATCACGTGGATGAGGGCGGTGGAATGGGAAGTCGGCATCAGTGTGGGTGGTAAGCTGTGCATATGTGTTGATGATTCCGGAACTTAAAGGCCACACAGTGGAAGCAGACAGAAGAAAGAGTCCTGCTGCCCTGTCCTGGGAGTTTCTGAGTCCAGAGCCACTGAAGTCACCGCATGGGGCTGATTCACTCCTCCCTGTGTTAGAACTATGTCTCCATGTCCTTTTTATTCAGCCACAGTCCCTTCCAGCAGGCAGGGTGGGTCATGTTTCCCAGCTCCCGTGGGGTCTTAGTAACATGATGGTGTGGCCAACACCATGTGGGCAGAAGCGATGGCTGCCATCTCCAAACAGACTCTAAAGCTGTTGTGTTCCCACTCACCCTTTTACCTCCTGTGGTCAGCCACGAAATGGTCCTGCCCAAGCTGCTGTTGTCTCCTTAGGTGGATGCTGAAGAGAAGATCCGTGGAGCTCTCAAAACCAACCAGAAGTTCTGAGTCCAGCCTGGCCCAGCCTAGACAAGTGGCCCAGGCAGGTGTGCAGCAGAAATGATAATTATTTATTGAAAATTGCTGAGATTTGGAGGGTGATTTCACATATTTAAAGAACAACTAATATTCAAATTTCATTCTGGACTTTCAGGTATATGATGTCATAAATTCTCCATATCATTATTGTCAATTTGAGTTGATTTTTTGTTGTTTGTGGGCCACAGCATTTTCTCACTAGGATCTCTTTACCACATTGTGTCACTCTTGGCTCCCAGGAGCCCCCGAGACATCCCAGGCCTCTCTCCCATGAATGATGGCCAAGCCACATCCTCACCATTCTATACTTGAGCATCGATTTTCTTAAAGCAATATTTATCCCTGTTGGTGCTCATCTTTTGGCTTGTGCCCAGTGTTCCAGTCTAGTGAGATCTTTTTCAATTTGATTCTTTCATTCTGAGGATGAGATGTTTATTCATCATCTTGTCAAACAGAAATTGGATCAGCATGACCATCTGAGCCTCCCTCAAGGCCCTGATGTCAGTGGGATGATCTTGTGGCATTGCCCTAGAGGTTGGCTTCCAGGTTGACCTTCCAAAACACAAACCTCATCATTACTTAGGTCGGATCTTCTAGGTGAATGTCCACAGACATAAATACCTCTCAGTCCATATTTTGCCATCATCATGATCTCAGGGAAGTTGCTGAAGTCAGGATATATCACACAGCAGTGACCTAAAGCAGAATCTTCCCTAACAACCGTTGCCAAGTCTATCAGCAATGGAGCAACCACTTTTCAAGTCAGTGTTTGGGAATTAGTATCTCTCTTGCCCAAATCTCTCTTCCTCTCTCTCTCTCTCTCTCTCTCTCTCTCTCTCTCTCTCTCTCTCATACACACACACACACACACACACACACACACATTTAAATTGCACAGTTCTTAAATTTTAGTGCTGTGTACAATGTAAGTCCTGCAAACTTAAGTGGGGACACTTACAGCCTTATACACTTAAAGCCTTCCTCGGACTCTCTGTTACCATCTCTAAAGACTTCCAAATCCAAAAGTCATAGGCAGGTCTAACTTTTTATTTCCCCATCTTTGCTTCCTAGACTGACTCTGCACAAAGAATGTTTGAAAAATCCAGGGAGGCGGACCATGATGATCCCAATGACTCAGGAGGCTGAGGCAGGAGAGTCACAAGTTTGAGGCCAGCCTCAGCAACTTATCAAAGCTCTCTCTCAAAATAAAACATATAAAGGACTGGGGATGTGATTCAGTGGTTAAGTGCTTCTGGGTTCAATCCTTGGTACCAAACAAACAAACAAAAAAACCCAAAAAAACAAAAAAACACCCTGAGGAAAATGCTTCACATCAAAATTTCCTCAATGCACTCTCTAATCCAGTGATTATTTCATTGCAGTGCAATTTCCTATTTAGTTCTGTTGTCCTTTATGTCCCTGGGCTTTGTTATTTTTATAACAAAGTCCTTGTTATGAAAATATCTGACATTATTCTGGTACATAATAGGTACTCAGCAAATATTTATTTGACTGACTTAATGGAACTCTTTCTGAAGGTGTGTGTGTGTTTTAGAACAGCTGGATAATGTTCATCATTAGCCTGAAACATTGGCTAATGTTAAATTTAAATTAAAATACACTCTTGGGTGACTACATCTTCAATTTCATGGTTGATTCCTTTGTGATTGACTTATTAAGCTAACCCAGGAGTTGCAAACTAAAATACCTCATGGGGCTGTGAAGGAAACATAATAAACAAGGATGGTTAGGCATGACTGGAAAATATCCCATATCTTCCTGTGAATGTCTGCTCAGTATTGCTAGATCTACTCTTTGGGGTTTTAAAAATTATTATTTTGAAATACACTTTAAAAAAGCATAAGTATTCATAATTTTTAGATTTTTTTAGAGTTTGGGAACTCTAAAATAATAACTTCTAAAATATTATGTGGGCTAAATAAAATATATCTGCAGCTAGATCAACTCAAAGACTATCCATCTGAGGAAGGGAGCTAACTGTCTCATACTTGAATGGTACGTTAGTTTTTGAATGGACATTTGATTTGCAATGAACGACCCTGAGTAAGAGCAAAGACCATGTTTATTGGTGAACATTACAAACCATATAATGTTGATAGGGACTTAGTTAAGGCCCCATTTAAAGGCTTGAAGTGAAATTTTAGTGGGCACACAGTATTTTACTAAACAAAGTGGGTACCTTGAGTTGGGCTTATTTCCAGGTAATTGATCTCCATTATGGTTGGAATAATGGAAGTGGGGCTATCGATGTTGAAAATCTCCCTGTCACACCTCCCAACCTTGTCCCAGTGAGTTGGCATGGAGAGACATTAATATTCATAGGGAAAGATGGAACCCCATAATTGCTTATAGCTTTGGACCCATCAATCATTTTTCCTGGTTCATCCCACTCAGCTTAGTAACTGTTAGTCAAGCAAGTTGGGATTCTCTGGTGCATTTCCCAAGATAGAAACTCGAATCTCTCCTTGGAAAAAATGACCATGTTAATCAAACCCTACAACTTCCAACATGCAGAAATTTATTTGAGGGTTTTATTTTATTAAACACTAATTGAAAAGTCTATTTAATATTTGTGCCTAATTGACCCAAGACTAAACTGATAAAATATCATAAAGCATTTTTTAAAAAGCACAAGATATTCAAATAACTCTGAAAGTTAAGGACCATTGAGTCTAGGATTTTGGTCTCTCTTTGGGAATACAAAAGCACAGAATTCTAGAATCTCAAAGGTGAGAGAGTGGAAGAGTCAAGATAGAGGGGAACTGAGTAAAATGGAAGAAATGGGGAACTTGCTCAAAGAGGGAATCTGACCTCTAAAGCCAATGCGCATCAATTTGTAGAGAAGAGTAGGGATACTCTGTTGAGAACAATTTCAAGACCACACACTAGTTCAAAGGGAAAATAGCTGTGATCAATTAGTAATGTCTGCTACAGGCACAGGAAGAATAAATGGGGGTGTGCATGCCATGGATATGCTACCCATACACATGGGGGGAATAACTAAACAAGTAGAATGAATTAAACTAAATATTTTCATAGGATTATTATTAGTTCAAATTTGCCTGGGACAGTCCCAGTTGATACCTGTTGCAGATCAATTAACTCTGTAAATTATGCACAGTATTCCCCTTTATTTTTTAGTGTCCCAATTTGGGTAATAAATTTTATATAGCCACTGAGAGAGCACTCTTGCATACTTGTCATTAATTAATTTGTTTATTCAAGAAATCCCTACTTCCGGGCACTGATCACCCATTATTAGCTACAATGTTTCTTCCTTTGGGCCAGGGTTTCCTCAATACTCCACTCAAAACATCTCAATATAATATGTCCTTTGCTTCTTTCAGGATGTGCACAACTCACACTTGCTGTCTAAATACTTGGAACTGTTTTGGAACCTAGGCATGAGATCACACTCCTTGGCCACCCCTACATCTCTCCTTGTTCTTCCTTCTTCCTCTGAACAATGGAGAGCATTTATAACAGCTCCTGCAATGAAGAAAAGAAATCTCTCTTCCCTTCTGAATGGGATACCTTGGTATATTCTGCCACATGAGGTACACTGTCTGTGTCAGTAAGTGTTCTTCAAAAGCCCAGGTGAGAAAAGACAGGGGAACATCTATGGCTCAGATTGTTTCCACAGTAGCCTTTGGGCACTTTAACATCTTGGATTGCATTTGGTTTTTCCAGCTGGGTTCCCAACAGTGGGGCTTGGGTCTTCTAACATGAACACCATTTCAGCCCATGTTCCTGGCTGGATTTGCTTGAATGACACACCAGTCAATTTTCTTGAATCAGCCAGGCTCTGGGATAAGCCAGGGTTTCTCAGTCTCATCAGTACTGACCTTTTGACTGGATGGTTCTGTGCTGTGGGGCTGTCCTGTTCACTGCTGGACATTCAGCAGCATCCCTGGGCTCTACTGGCTCCTTCCTCTCCCCTCAGTAGTCACAACAACAAAAAGTCTCCAGACATGACCAAACGTCCCCTGGGGAGGTGGGGAGTGCAGTTGCTACAGGTTCAGATCAATTACCAAATAGACATTCTGGATATCTGGACAGGCCACTCTGTCTTGCACCAAGTCCAACGGGGGATATATTAATAAGCAATTGTGGTGTAATATTCTAAGTGCCCCGGGAAGGGGGTGGCAAAAGTGCTATGGGAGCCAAAGAAAGAGGCTGAGTTTCCACCTGGCTGGTCACGTCAAGCGGTGCAGAGGATGCGTCTTCAGGGCTTTGGTGGGAAAAGCATTCCAAGCAGAGGGTACAGCAGATGCAGAGGTGCTGAAATAGGAGGGTAAGTGGGAGTCCAGAGGGGATGGATCCATAGGTGCCCTGGGGCGAGTGTCAGGGAATCGGGGATAAGATGGACAGCCAGCCTGCAGCCCATGGTTCTTGCTAAGATATGAAGGAGGATTCATTAGTGGGGTGTTAGAGAACCACAGAAAGCTAACAAGTGGGGGTACAGACTCCCACCAGCAAGAGAAACAACTCTCCAAAAAGATGTGCCCCCCACTTAGTTTTCCAACTTGTCCATCTCTGGACTGCCACACAGAGGAAGTTTCCCCCATCTCCAGCCTCCTGGACAGTGCCATCCTGCCACCGGAGAACATTTCGCTCAGAAAGAATCAATTAAACAGGGAGATGCCTTTGGAGGCTGCCTCTCAGTCTCGTTCTCCCTTCAGTTGCTTTGCACAGCTTGCCTTCTGTTCCCAGGAAGAGGGGCTACAAATGACCTGCTTCGGGACCAAGGAACAATTTAATAGAGTGGAGATTCATTAACAGAGTGCTGATGGCAACTGAAGTCTCCGGAATAGAGAAACAGCCTGGAGGGTTTCAATCCTCTGCCAGTTTTCTGACCTCAATTTACAAGGCAGAATTAAGTTCTAGAAACCCCAGAACAGAACAAAATAATGGAACTATTGGCTTTTAATCACTGGTAGAACCACGGGGAGTTGGTAGACCTCCAACCTTATCATTGAATTCTCTTTCAAAGGGAAGTTTCCTTATCAAGAACACACAGCCCAGAGTAGGGTCGAAGAGCATGAGAAGAAGATTAACATTAAATAGGGATGAGAGATGGGAGGGAAAGGGAAAGAGAAGGGAAATTGCATGGAAATGGAAGGAGACCCTCAGAGTTATACAAAAGTAGATACAAGAGGAAGTGAGGGGAAAGGGAAAAATAATACAAGGGGGACAAATGAATGTCAGTAGAGGGGGCAGAGAGAGAAGAGGCGAGGGGAGGGGAGGGGAGGGGGGATAGTAGAGGATAGGAAAGGCAGCAGAACACAACAGACACTAGTAT
>NW_026000185.1:9995663-10001479 GCF_001458135.2 Marmota marmota marmota | reverse complement strand
ATATGTGTATAAGAGACAGTATATATATATATATATATATATATATATATGGGTTGGGATGTAGCTTCAGTGGTAGAGTACCCCTGGGTTCAGTCCCCCGTACTGCCAAAAAATATTAAACACCATTTTGAGTTTTTATTTTTCTCTGTGATCATGAACAGACAATTTCATATCTGCCTTTGGCAACTGCTAAAATAGCCTTAAATCCATCAAGAGCTATGGGTTAATGACCCAGGCTTATTATTGCTTTCTTACACATCTAGGAAGTCAGGGCTCCAGAGAAGAAGGGAAACCTTTTAGTTTTGCTATGGCTGCATGGAGTTGGGTTTCTTAGGACATTTTGGAAGAAGTGCAGTGATTGTGTTAAGGCAGAAGTTAGGAGGGTGGGCGCTGAAGCCAGAGGTCACAGCCCCAAATCGTCATTGTGCCTCTTGCTAGCTGTGTCACCTCTGTCAGCTTTTTAACTTGCCCACATCTCAGTTTGTCACATGGGATGACAGTAGCCAGTCCTTAGGGTCGTGGGAATTGAATGAGGTGACACATCTAAAGGCTTAGCAACGTGTCTGATGCATATCACAGATTTTTTAAAACATAACTTTTCAGGTCAAGAAGGTGCTATGTTGCCAGAGAAGTGGAGATAATTGCATTAGTCTCTGAGCAGCAGCAGCTGGGATCAAAGGAGAGATGATTGACATGCAGCTTTGCCAGAGTCCTGATAGTATGGGCTTGGACGATTGGCTTCCCTCTTCCAAGCCCCAGGTTCCTCTGTGCAGAATAGTTAGTCATGACCATCTTCTAAAGCAGTAATGAGAATATGAAAAATATGTTTGTGGAACCTCTAGCATCACGGCAAGCAGGGACCGTGGTCCTGGACGGGTCACCACCACCTTCCTTGGGCTCAACTGCTTTTGCTGTGTGGCATGCTTTTACCATTTTGATCTGCCTTAGTGGCATTGCCTAGAAGCAGAGCTTGCAATAGCGATTCTTTTTTTTTTCTTTAATATTTTTAGTGGTAGATGGACGCAATATCTTTTATTTATTTATTTATTTTTATGTGATGCTGAAGACCAAACCCAGGGCTCCCTATGTGCTAGGCAAGTGCTCCACCACTGAGCTACAGCCCCAGCCCACATAGAGATTCTTGTGCTAATGGTTTCTTGAGCAGGCACTCTCTGGACACAGCTGTAATGGAGTAAGAGAAGCAGGAGAGGTCAGGAGGGATGGAAAGAAATGGTTCCAGCTGAAGTCTAGTCTAGACCTGACCCCATGGCAAGCTCTGGACCATGAATTGTTGGGCAGAGTTTGTCCTCCCCAGGGGGGAAGGTACTTTCCCCCACATCAGTCAGTCTTCAGTTGCTGACCACTTCTAGGAGAAGCACGTAAGGCACCAGGCCCATCTAGGGGAGACGTCTCCATCAAGAGCAAGGAATCTTCCAGAGAGGAAGATTCTACAATCCAGCAACAATGCTGGGACATGGGCACCAAGCCTTGGACGGAGGCTCTGGGCCGGGCACCAGCAGCGTCTAATGCACATGGATTCACCTCCAGGAGCTCTTTCCCCTGCTGTCAGGCAGCCCCCAATTCTCAGGGTAGGATTGGGACCTGGGACCTGGCCAAAGAGGGAGTCAGATTTGCCTGATTGTAATCATTGGCTCAGTGGTGATGGTGGGACCTGGTGAGGGTCGAGGAAACAAAAGGAGGCTTTTGCTAGGAGCATTGGGAGAGAGCTGAAGGTGTTTTCTGCAGTTATGGGTTATAAGCTGGAGCAGCCAAGGGCCTGGAAATGAAGCCAGCCCAGAGGATGGTAGAGTCAGGAAGCAGAAACAACCGGGTCCCCAGAGGATCCCCTGAATCCAGGCATGCCTGAAGACTCCTCTACTATTGCACTTTCAATTTACATGAGCCCATCCGCCCCCCGCCCCCCCCGCCCACCCCGCATTTTGCTTAGTTCCTGGAGCTGAGAGTTCTGATTCCAACGGATATTATTGCTGTAATAGACCCAGGCACACTATACACAATAAAAGCAGTCAATCAATTTGCAGGATTGTTGTTGTTATGTAAGTAAAGTTTCCTTTTGACTGAGTGAGCAGAAGCTTCCAAGCCAAGGCAGATTTCCAAACTGGGTTTTGGTTGTCTTGGACAGAGAAGAACATTAGGAGGCTCTGAGGGCACCAGTGGTCTCCCAGCTCTGAGAAGGAGCCCTCCAGACAGCTTTCCTGGATACAGAGGGCCTGGTGCTGGCTAAGTGACTGTCCGACAAAGTGGCCATTGCAAGGCTGGCAGCCCAAAGCAGAGCAGAGGAGGGGACTCAATGACTTCAGAAGGAGAGGAAGACCCGGGGGGAGTGTGGCAGGTGGTGGCAATGTGTGGCTATGGACAGACGGGTCCACCAGCAGAAGACCCCTTTCGTGCACAGGAGTATGAAAAGGTAAAATCTGTTACAGGGCAAGATGCATGGACCTTATTTGTGGTTATTAGCATTTAAAAAAAGTTATCTTGCGCAATATGTCCTACATCCTATATTGCCCACTGGCCTCAAATCACAAGATAGGAAAGCCATATACAGGCCATCAGAAAAAGAGACACCTAATAAGACCTGGGTAAGAAAAAATAAAGGGGTTTTAGAGGAACATATTCCATTCCAACTTAAACCTCCTTTCGTGAGGCTGAACTACTTTTCTATGAATCCATTTTGAAAACTGTATAATGTTTTCCTGAGAATTTTTGCTGCTCAAGGTTGGGAAGGCTACTGGCATTTTGGGGCATGAGAAGTCGAAAGCCACAAGGGGTAGACTTCTGAGAAGGGCCAGCTGAGGCCGGTGGACTGACAGATAGGAGCCCTAGGTCAAATGAAAAACCAGGAAAAGGAGCTTGTGGGTGAATCAGTGTAGACAGAAAGAGAAGGAGCAAAGGTCTAGGCTCCAGTTAGGTGTGTCCTGCCTACCCAACAGAAAAGGGAGACTGACGGACTGGGCCCTTCACATGATGCCCTGACCAGGGCTGGTATGGCCAAGACGAATATTTTCCTCAAGCAGTACTTTTCAAAGTGCAGTTCAGGGACTGCCTGTGGGAGCAGGTCCTGAGAGGCTTGACACAAATGCCGACTCTTGGGCTTTGCCTACCATTACTACATCAGCATCTCTGGGCATAGAATGGGGGCTGGACTTTGTGCAGCTTTATCGATTTATAATTTGCATATAATAACTTTGCATATTTGAAGTATATAATTTAGTAAATGCAAGGATTATTTTGCCCCTGTGAAGTCATCAACACAATGGTTATCATGAACACATCCAACACTCTTTAACAGTTTCCTCATGCCCCTTGATTGATGCTGCCCTTACTCCACTCCTTTCCCCTGTCCTGCCTCTGGACCACCATGGATCTGCTGCCGTTTCCTAGAATTTTATGTAAATGATGCATACTCTCCATCTGGTTTCTTTCTTTTAGCATAGTTACAATTATCACATATTGAGATTCACATACATTGTCCTATGTAACAATAGTTGATAACATTTTGTTGCTGAATAGTAACCTGCTATAGAGGTATGCCACCATTTACTTGTCTACCTAATGACAGATTTTGGGGGTGTTTCTAATTTTTGACTATTAAAAATAAAGTTGATAAATGGATGGAACTGGGGAATATCATGCTAAGTAAAATAACGCAGACTCAGAAAGTCAAGAGCCAAATCTTTTGTCTTGCATGCAGAAGCTAGAGAGAAAAATGAATAAAAATGGGATTTCATGAAAATAGAAGGGAGACCAATAGCAGAAGGGTATCGAGAGGGAGGGACAAGAGGAGGGAGAGGAGAGGTACTGGGGAAAGAAACTGATCAAATTATATTATGTGCATGCAAGGGTATGTTGTAATGAGTCCCACTATTGTGTATAATTACATTGCACCAATAAAAATGTTAAAAATATAAAAATTTCAAATAAGCCAACAAATAAAGCAAAAAATAAACTGCTTGATCATGCTATAGCTTGAAGTTATCCTCCAAAACTTATGTTGAGATTTAATCACACTGTAACAGTGTGAAGAGGCAGGGCCTTTAAGAGGTCATGAGGGCTCTGCCTCCAAGGACAGACTCATGTTATTGAGGAAGAGTGCATGAGTTACTGCAGGATCAGATCTCTGATCAAAAGGATGATTTTGGCCTGATTTTTTTCACTGTTTCACACATGCTTATCTGCCCCTCCACCATGTCATGATGCAGCATCTTTGCAGATGCTAGCACCAGGTTCTTAGACTTCCCAACCTCCAGCACCATGAAACAAATAAACATCTATTGTTTATAAGTTACCTAGTCTGTGCTATGCTGTTATAGCAGCAGAAAACAGACTAAGACAGACTATATGTGTACAAGTCTTGGTATGGACATATGCTTCCATTTCTCTTGATAAACATGTGAAAGTAGAATGCTTAAGTCTTTAAGAAATTGCCAGACTAAATTCCAAAGTGGTTGTAACTTAATACATTCTCACCAATTGTGTATGAGATTTCTAATTTCTCACTTCACAAAAACTTGGTGTGGCTTGTCTTTATAGTTTTAACCACTCTAGATGAGGGTACTGGTAGCTCAGTGAGGTTTATTTGTTATTTTCACAATGACTAACCATACTGAGCAATTTTTCATATGCTTATTTACCTTCTGTATATCTTCTTTGGTGAATTGTATGTTCAAATACCTATATTGGGTTGTTTGTCTTCTTATTGAGTAGTAGGAATTCTTTATATATTCTAGATACTAGTCCTTCCTTGTATAGATGTTTTGCAGATATTTTCTCATTTGGTGGTTTCCTTTTCATTTTCATTGACTTGCCTTGTCATCTTTGTCAAAAACAAATTGTCCATATATATGTATTTCTATTTTTGGGTTCTATTTTGTTCTCTTGATCTTCTTGGGAAATGGCTTATATCTGATTAACTTAATAATTGAACCACATACATCAGAGAACCAAACAGATCTCATTCTAGAAAAGGCCTTCTTTCCCCATTATCCCACTTTTGCACAGATCTATTTTTTAAAATATATTTTGTTTTAGTTGTCAATGGACCTTTATTTTATTTATTGATATATGGTGCTGGAATTGAACCCAGTGCCTCACACATGCTAGGCAAGTGCTCTGCCACTGAGCCACAACCCCAGCCCATTGGCACCAATCTTAATCCCACAAAGGTAACAACTGACAAGGCATTCAGTCTTATCCTAATATATTAACATTAAGTAATACATTGGATTTTTATTTGAACTTATTAAAAAGTTAATTAGCATGTGAGCTCCACAAAGATAAGTATTTTTTTCTGTTTTCTCTGCTATTTTTTGAAGCTAGAGTAGTGCCTGTCACATAGTAGAAACTTAGATAATTTTTTTTGAATGATTAAATTAGATATGTAGAACCTGAGGGTTCTGCTAACCACTAACAGTCAAATGAGTTCAAGTTATTTTTTTCCTGGTAATATCTTATATTCAACATTGTTATAGCTTCTCAGGGTTTCTTTCCATTGTCTTAACCTTATGTATCTTATCATCCTTTCACTTTTATCCTACTTGAATATTTATCTTTTAAGTGATTTTGTGTAGGATCCTTTAGCAATATATAAATAAATGTATAATATATGAAGAAACAGAGTAATATATGAAGAAACTAACCTTTTTGAACTCCAAATTCTACTGCTTCTAAATGAGACAACCCAAAACTTTTTAAAATTTTTCATAATGCTCAGAGATATTAAAAACATTCATTTACACTACTTCTCTTGTTTATTCATTTCTTCTTTTATTTTGCCCACCTGCCTCCCTCCCTCCCTC
>NW_026000185.1:9896836-9995393 GCF_001458135.2 Marmota marmota marmota | reverse complement strand
CCTCCCTTCCTCCCTCCCTCCCTCTCTTCCTTCCATCTTAACAGACCATGGATATCTCTCTAAACTGATGTGTCATCCCTGCTTGTACATTAGAATCACCTGGGCAGATTGTGAAGATCCCAATGATGGAGCCCATTCTGAACAGTGGAATCTCTTTGGGCACTGGCATCCTAAAAATGACCCTACTGTGTGTGCAGCTTGGGTTGAGACCCCTGCTCTAGTCCAACACATGCAGATGGAAACTGTCCCTTCTAATGCCTGTATAATATTTCATACTGAGGATATACCAAAGTTTATTCACCTGTTTCCCTATTTATATACATTCACGTTGTGTCTGATTTCTTTCTTTCCTTTGTGCTTTGAAATTTCGTGCAGAAAATTTCATCTTCATACTGTTCATTTGGTGATCTCTCATTCTGAACGACTTGGTGCTCTTGGCCTTGCATCATGATCTACCTGGTGGTTCTATTACCACTCACATTTTCAACGGTTGCTTTGGCATTTGCCTGGTTTATCTTTGCCTGCTCATTTATTCATAGACATTTGTTGTCGCTTGTTTTAGGCATAAACAGCACATAGCTGGAATTTTTAAAAAAAGACCTCATCTGAAAGTCTTTGTCTTATTTTAGAGGAGTATTAGCATCTTAAATAAAAATCTAAAGAAACACGAAGTCTTCAAATGAAAGGATCAATGAAAGGACATCTTGGTGGAGTTTCAGGACCAAGTTGGTTTGACAAGGTGGCAGAGTGACCACTCCCTCCCCGCTCTCCCAGCCTTCTCCAGTCCCTGTATATACAGCTGTCATATAAGGCTCTTCTTACTGCACATGCAAATTGCAAATGTAAACTGCTTCTTTCTTAATTTTATCACTTTTCCCCCCTCTTAATTTGCAGGAGGCTTAAATTATTAGCACTTGTCTAAACCATGCAACTTCTCCTGGTATCTTGGAGGAAGTGTCGCCAATAACTTCCAAATGATGTCACCCTTGAAAGCACAACTTGAAGGCATCCACTCCATCATAGGCATTGTTCAGAAAATGCCTCAAGAATTCAGAGTGACCCGCAGCCCTGACACATTCATAAAAGTGAGAATTGAAAAGTAAATCAGAAACTTCATTTCTGTGTCTGGGACTCTCAAAACTGTGTATTCCTTGGGTACTGGATGTGTCTCATCAAGAGGGGTGAAAGCAGGAAGGCAGAAGCAGTCTCCTATGGGGGCTGAAGGATCCAATTCCCTACAGGACCTTTATAAAAATCATATCCTCAGAGGGAAATTAAGCACTGGGAAAATATTGACTTCTCGTCTCATCTTTCAGGAACTCCTGATGGCAGCATTTATGAAACACTTGCTTAGCTCCAGGAACAGTGGTAAGCATCTGTACAGACCATTTAATCATTGCCACAATTCTATGGATGAGGAAATTGAGGCTCGCACAAGTGACGTCACTTGCCCAGGGTCACCCAGCAAGTCAGATAAGGAACAGGAACTTGAGTCCAGGTCTGGGTAGAACCAGAGCTTATTATGATTTACCCACTTTGATGATCTGACTCTCATGTTGTGAAGGACCCCTTGAATTCTGGCCTCCATCAACCTCACCTGTCTAATGAGGACCCCCAACTCCTTTCACCTGGGTTCAACCACCCCTCACGTCTCCTTACCCCTCTGCAGGATTCTGGACCACATATCTCCCCACCCAAACCCCTCTGCAGAGTGTGAGCTCTCTGAAGGCAGGGACTGCCCATCACGCCCCTCTGTGTCCCAAGCACCCAACACAGTGCCTGCCACAAAATGTGCACTCAAAAATGTATATGATGTTCTCCCTGTTTTCTTTCCCCTATTACAAAAAAATCAACCAAGCCCTTCTGATCTGTCATTTCGTTCCTCTTCAGACCAGGAGGAGAGGCTCATTGGTTTCTGACCCACTGTTGGTCTCCCCTGATGTTGCTTGCTGAAAACACTGGATTGTCTCCACCACGTTTGGGGCCGTGGGCATGGTTGCATTTCCTGTCCATAAATTCAGGACAGCAGCAGAGTACATGTTTCTATGGAGCCAATCCTATCTGATTGCTCTGCTTTCAGAAACTCTAATCATATGCCAATGTCAAGTGGATGGGTGGCTTCCATCAGCACCATCTTGGGTGAAGTTCCTTTTCTCCTCCTCTCACTTCTCATATGGTAGCAAGAATAATAAATCACTACTGATTCTGCAAAGCCCTGGGAATATGACAGTGGTATGGGCAAAGGGGAATAGAACCGTTCAAAATTTACAGCAGGGCTTGAAATTCAATTCTGAAGGGCCAAGAAGGAAATTTCAGTGAGAGGGGTAGACCAGGCAGAGGCAAAATGGAGAACGTCTTTCAGGGAGGAAGCCTTTTCTCCCATCTGCTCTGGAGACCACATCTGGTTGCTTCCCATCTATAGATAGCCCCGGGCAACCGCACATGTAGTGAGGTCCTGCATCTCTCCCTTCCTGAAGATGCAGCTGATGCAGAATGGCAGACACCAGTGCCCGTTCCTCACCATGCAGCCAGCTCGGGGCTGCTTTGGCCCAAGGCTAATGAACCAGGGGGTATTTGTGAAGCTCTCTCCAGAGAGGTTGCAAAACTCAGAAGAAATTTAGCAGTATCATCAAGCAATCACACTGCACACTGGACTCTTTAAAATGCACTCCTTCTTCCCTTTGATCTTGTTCTAATGGATAATGCTCCTGGTATTTGCTGCGACCTAAATCCCTCACAAGATTGCTGGAGAGGAAAACTGCGCCACCAGAGAAGAGCAGCCCAGAATATCAAGTGGAAGGGGCCAGTGATTCCCATTCCTGGAGGCCCCGCCCACCGGCTTGCATATTCATGGTGTCAAGTGCACTTGTCAGTGGCAGCTGCTGACGGAAATGGGCTCCTTTTATTGTGGGGCATTTGGGGACTCTGGGGAGACTTTGTGAAGTTGGGTGGTGGTGCAATGTCCTCTTCAGGGGCTGCTCTGTCCCTCCCAGGGTGGTCTTTTGGAAAAACAAGGAGTCTGAATCCTTCATCTTTGAGGAGCCTGTGTGTGTGCCTGTGCTCCTTGGCTGGATTGGTGTGGCTGGGGGGAGTCCAGATATGGATTGGGAAAGGCAGAACTTTAACAATACCTGCTGCAGAACTGTTCTAGATGAGATTCTCCCCTTTTCAAGGAAATGGGCCTGTGGGTAGGCTGGAGATGGGGATGCATGGAAATTTGACTTGAAAGCGTGCTGGGGACTCCGTGGTTACTGTATGGAATGGCCTAGAGCATCGGTTCTCAAACTAACGTGCAGGCAAAGCACGGAGGGTCTTGTCAATACAGGGATTGTTGTTAGTAGGTCTAAGGTGGGGACCCAGGGACCCAGCCTGCATCTCCTGCAAGTTCCCAGGTGGTGCCAATACTGAGGGTCTAAAAGGCCACTCATTACGTACAAGGATTTACAGCAATGGTCCCCACACTTAGTTGCATATTAGAATCAGCTGGAGAGTTTTAAAAACTCAGGACGCTCAGACCACACCCAGACTAGATAAAACAGAATCTTATTGGTGACACCCAGGAATCAGTATTTTTGTAAAGTCTCCCAGGTAATTTCTATGTGCACTCAAGTTTGAAAGTCAACTCTAGCTACTGCACATTATATCATCTGGGGAAACTGAAAAGGACCAATGCCTGGCTCCAGCCCTGCTGAATCTCTGGAGACCTGTGTGCTTCAGGGAGGGACCTGAACATTTCTATGCTTTACAAACATCAGAGATGATTATCTGCATCCAGGGCTGGTAACTAGAGGTGAAGAGGGAATCAACATCTGCAGTTTGTTCAGGCCCTGCGATCTTCTGAATGTTTATTGTTGCTATCTTTAGGGAAGTTATTACCACTCTTTTGCCTTGGAACTGTGACTTCTACACCCCCATTCACATCCCCACCTCTTTAATCTTCCCTTCTAGATTGCAAAAGTAATGCCTGTTGATGTTTGGAAATCTGGAAATACAGAAAAGCGCACCAGATAAAATGTACCCAATAGTACCCCCCAATATAACTCCAGTTCCAACAGTTCTCGCTGAATATAACCACTGCTTCCTTTTTGGCCTATATTCTTTTAAGCTAGAGAGAATACTTTAGTAGGAAAAATAATTAACATGGTATCCACTCCCTTAACAAAAGTTGAGTTGTATAACCCATTCTTCTTGACTCTAGGTACACCACCATACAGTAGATCTCTAAAGCTTTCCGTCTTGTTTAGCTGAATCTTTATACCTGTCAGTAACTCTCCATTTCTCCCTTTCCCCAGCCTTGAAACCTTCCTTCAACCCACTGTTTTTATAAAATCAACTATTTTGCATATCACAAAAACGTGGAATCATGCCATATTTTTTGTTCTGTGACTGGCTTATTTCACACAGCATAATGTCCTCAAAGCCAATCCATGTTGTCACATTCTGCAGAATTTTCTTCTTTCTCAAGGCCAACTAATATTCCACTCTATGTCTGTATTGTGGTTTCTTTATCCGGTCATCTGTTGATTTAGGTTGACTTCCTGTCCCACATAGTGCTATGATGAACATGGCAGAGCTAATCTCGTCAATGTTTTGGATAAATATCCACATGTGCAATTGCTGGATCATAGAAGTCCATTTTTTTCTATTGTTATATTCTTGTAGTACTTTTTTGTTTGGAAATTTTAGAGTTATTTTATAGTCCGAGTTTCCATCTTTTCAATACATTAAAATCATTTCTCTGTATCATATTTTCTTCTGTGTTTATTAACGATTACAAATCATCATGATTCATTTAATCATTTTCCTACTCTCGATAAATATTTAGATTGCTCCCAAGTTAAATGTGATTTAAGAAAATGTGGATGTGGAATACAGGTTCAGAGGGCAGGAACATCTCTTTAGAAAAACAGACTTCATACTGTCATATGAGGGCTTTAAAACTGTAACCCACTTTTAAACACCCAGTCCCTTGCATATAGTAGTCATCTAATTGTTGAATGAGTGAATGAATAAAATGAGTCATTGCATTTCCAGTGTTTAACAAGGGCAACCAGCCCATAAGTCATTTAACAAGTGTTTGTAGAATGAATACATGAGTGATCTCTGAATAAAACATTAAAAATTCATGATCCATGGCTGGGATATGTCAGGAGACTGACTGACACTAGAATGCAGTTCACTTCCCCTACCCCTGCGAGCAGCCAAGCCCAATCACCTACAAATGCTTCCCAAAGTGAGGGCTAACATCATGCTTTGCTCTTGGTAAGGTTTCAGGAAATTAATTGTTCCATTTCTTAAAGACCTTTTCTGTGCAATAATTTAAAAAAAAAACCCTCCACCATAGCAATTATCTATAATTACTAATGAAAACAGGTGTCTTAAATGCCTTTTCAAATTGAGACATGAATGGTTCATTATCATAGCAGGCAACTACCAATATCCAATTTTCAATGGGATGTTGAGATCAAACACAATGTCGAGGACGGTGGGGGCACACAAAGGGAATGGGAGCTTCCTGGGCCCTGCTCATTAGAAGAGATTTGGCAGAGGAACAGAGGTTGACAGCATTAAAATAAGAAGCAGAGAGCTCCTTGGGGATAAGGAATACTGTGTGGCTGAGAGAAGTACGAGAGCGTCAGCGAGTGGGGGTGAGAATCTCCAGTTCCAAAGCTCTTTTCATGGAGTGAAATCAGCTCAACCAAGCCACTGTCTCTGAGTGCAGGGTCTGTCTCTGTTGAGTAGGCACGAGGACACCTACACTTATTTAGCCACAGAACTCCTTTTACACATAGGACATAAGGTTGTTGTAGGGGAGATAATTGAAAGAACAGGTAGAGAGGGATTAGCCCAGGGATGGGCATGGGCCTAGAAGTCAAGGTGATGATTTCATTCTCCTATTTTGGCTTTAAACTTCTCTTGGACTCTTAATTTCTGTGGACGTGGGATAATAAAGATGGACCTGGTGTAACAGGGTATGTAAGCACAGCAGAAATTAGAGCCTGGTATATGTCTCCCTGTACTTCCTGTTGCAATGCATGCTGGGAATTATAATTTATGAGCAGGTGCATAAAAGAAGGAGTGGCCACAGGAAAGTGGGAAAGTGCCAGAACTTGCCTGGCCGGCTCAGGATAGTCTCCATGTATTTGGGAGATGGACATATTTGCTTTGGGGCATTGCAGTCCCTGTATCTTAGTTTTAGTTGGTAAGAATGAGGTGGAGTCAATATTTGTTCTAGTTTTGTTCTTTGGGGATATCCTGTTGTAGTCCAGAAGATGGGGAGTGTGGTACCCATCCTCCTAGTGATATAGCTAGTAGAATGCCTCTCCTGGACTTGGTGATTTCCACAAAATACAAGTACCACAGGCTGATCTGTTGGAAGGTTTCCATGGTCTAATGCATTTGAGGAACATCACATACTCCCTTTCTCTCTTGGGGAATTTACTATGGAAATGGGAATATTCATGCAATGGAAGTCCTAGAGCAGAAAACCTGATTAACTGGGTTTATCTAGTCTCCAAATCCGTTTGGCCACAGAACAGCTTTTATATGCAAGAAGTAATAATACCACCACACGAGTGTTCTACAATGCATATTTAAGAAACGTTAGCTTGTGTTTTCTTTTCTCTTTGGTTTGCTCGTCAAGCGTTGAGCTCTTGTGTAGCTGTGTAAGTATGAGAAACTGAGCCAGAGAGCAATTTTGGTTCTTCCTGTCCAACAGTGGTGGATGCATCCTTCCTCCTTCTTAGCAGGTGAGCCTATTTCCAGTCTCAGAACCCTCATCCTGCCTCCATTGTAAAGTGCCAAATAAGGCAGAAGACACCCAGGTGAACGCAAGATAAGAATATATATTTTTAGTCCCATACTTACACTTAATTTCATTTGCTAAATTGTTCAACGCTACCATTAGGGTGGATGGGCACCCTAAGACTGGCCAGTCATGGGAACCAGTTCCTCTGGTTCCTACTGCCTGTGTTAGTCAGATTTTTGTCACTATGACCAAAATACCTGACACACAACTAAAAGGAGGAGTGATTTATTTGGGGGTCATGGTTTCAGAGATTTCAGTCTACAGTTGGCTGCTCCATTGTTTCTGGGCCCATGTGAGGCAATACATCATGGTGGAGGAAAGTTGCTCACCTCATGGCAGCTGAGAAACGAGAGGCAGGGGAGGGAGGGAAGGAGGGAGGAGGGGCTGGAGGAAAAACCTATAATCCCCAAGGGCATGCCCCTAGGACCACTATCTCCAGCTAGGTCCCACCCCCTACAATGTCTGCCACCTTCCCATAATCCATTCAGCTACGAATCCCTCAATGGATGAACTCATTGGTAAGACTAGAGCCCTCATGATCCAACCGCTTCCCCAAGTCCTCACCTCTGGACAGTGTTGCATGGGGGACCGAGCCTTTCACATGCGAGTCTTTGGGGGACGCTTCATATCTAAACAACACCATTGCCTAATCCAGAAATGGGTGTTCTACCCAAGTCAGGTCAATTAGAGAACTTCCCAGCACCTGGTTTGGTGCTGGAGGAGAAAGCTTCACCTCGCATGTCGCAGAGCTGGAAGAATGGTTGTGACTGGGGACAGCTCTCTTCCCCTCCTCTTGGAGGAAAGGCTGCTATGGGAGGTGAAGATGAAGCCATCCTAGGGAGAAGCAGGCCAAGCTCTCGCTGCCTCCCCTGAGATGTCCCTGGATCCACCCCTGCCTGAAAGTAGTCCTGCCTTTAACGTGCCAGCTAGCCGTGTCCTGCAACCAAGGTCACTTCCTCCAGGCTCCTTCCTCCGGCTCCCAGCTCCCTATCTTACCATTGCTGAGCTGCTGGGTCCCTGGTGCCTGGATTTGAGTGGTTTTGCTGCAAGCATCTTCCCCTCCCGGCAGCTCTCAATGCAGCCAGGAGAAGCCGCTGACCACCCTGACCACCGTGTGCTTCCTCACACAAAATGCTGCAGTGAGGAGGTCTGATCGCAGCATGAGAACGAGCCTGGGAATCTCTCTGCTGCACTGTGGCAGATGTGAGGCTCCATCTTCCAAATTCAAGACCGTGGCTGCTACTAAGGAGAGCAGAGTCGTCTGGTCCAGTCAGAAACACTCATGGGGAAAGCCAAACTCTTAATATTCTGGAATAGCAGTGCCAAACAGTTCACTGGACATGGAAGATTTCTGTCCCTAGAGCACATATGATCTCCAAAAGATGTTAAGAAAAGTAATAACATGGGCACAATGTCTTGTGCAGGGTCAGGGACGGCCCTGTCTTACCTCTGCCTCCTCTCCTGTTTTCTGTGGGTATCCTATGATCCAGCTGCTGTGAATTACCACTGAGCATAGTGTGTGGATGTGGCCTGGGAGTTTTACGTCTCTGCATCCCCAGAATCTAGCATGAGACTTAGAGAAATGTTTATGAAGAAATGGAGTTTAAAGAAATTGGCAGTTTCTCCAATTGCTGTTCCTGCTTTGGACTTCCTTGAAGGTGTCGGTCCTCATCTGTGTATACAGCGAAGGGGAAAATTTGCTTTCCTGGAATCCATTCTCTTCTCCCCATTCCCTACCATGCCTCAGTTTTCATTATTTATATATAAAAAATCCCTCAGATCAGACACCAACATCTGGCACTGTTATTAGAGTGTCTGACTCAGTCCAGCCAATCACCAGCTTTGATCCCCTTGGCTATGGTGATTGGCTCAGGGGTGGCCACATGACCAAAGCTGACCCAATCTCGGTGAACTCAGGTCTTTGGCCATCACTCTGGAGGCTGCCTTGGGGAGATGCTAAGCCTTAGACTCTGCAGACCGAAAGGTACACCCCTGAGAACTGTGGGAAGTCGGATCAGTGAAACTGCAAACCCAATGATATTTTCAACCTGGAGTGAGCTACATGTGAGATCCACCCTAGCTCTGGACCTTCCTGGTGTACGAGTCGATAAATTCTTTCTCCTGCTCATTTTAAAGCCAGTTTGAGTTGAGTTTACTTTTTCATTACCTGGAACACAAAGTTCTGACTGATACACTTTTTTTCCCCTTGAACTTTATCCATTGAGATCTACTGCTTAAAATCAAGTTGGTCATTTCAATTGGAGTGACAGATTGCAGCTGAAGGCACAGGCTGCCCTTTGATCTTCTGGGAATACCTCCCAGCTTTTCCGTAATCCAGCTTGTCAGCAATTATTGAATACTCACTTCGTCCTAAGCGCTGAGCCAGGTGCTCTGAGACCTCCCTGTAATAGCAAAGATCCCATCTGCAATGCGCTGGAAGTATATGGACATGGAAGGAATCTGGAGCCATGGCTTACGAAATTCATGTGTGCTTTGTCTCAAATTTGCTGTGTGATTCTGAGCTAATACTTTCCCTCTCTGGGTGTTAGCTTCTCATTTACAATGTGTGTGAGCAGTGGTTGAAAATCCTCTAAAATCTTTTCTGGCATTACCATGTCACATCCCTGTGTATAAATAAAGATTCTTAATCTACATCTGGTCAAATTCACAACTTCAGGATTATTAATCCAACTAATATTGTTTGCTACCTGTTAGAGACCCAGCAGTGAATGCAACAAAATCACTTGCTCCCTTGGAGCTTCCTGTTATGGTGGGGGAAGCAGATTAGAAATAAACACCCGTAAGATGAGCCATCCACCTTCACTATTTGCAGATTTCATATTAGAAAATTTGCTTACTTGCTAAAATTTAGCTGCACACCCAAATCAATATGCATGATGCTTTCACACTCATTTATAGACGAGGGTGGAGTTGTGGCATTCTGGAGTCGGGCAGGGCACACGTCCCCAGCTGAGGATAATGCAGCTCTCTGACTTCTTTATTTCAGTTCTCATACCGCAAATAGGTGGCCTTTCTGTGGTGTGTATGTATATGTGTGTGTGTGTGTGTGTGTGTACACATGTATGTTTTACATTCCCCATGTGCTTTGAGTTGGTGATTTCATTGTTTAAAATTGCCTCCACACATAGTGCTAAAGTTCTATCTCATGTTCCTAAGCTCCAGAAGCCTGGGATGCGCCTTCAGGAAGAAATTGTGTGTTCAATGAGCTTGTAGTACCCTTGGCTGTGAGCTCAAAGTTCGTGAATCCCTGTGTATTAAATAAAGGGTCTCTAAACAGAAAGACACACAAACACACACACACACACACACACACACACACAACCAAGCTTTTGGGTTGATTGGTTGACACGAATGTTACCATCAAAAACTGGAGGGAACCTAACCCTGCATTTCCCCTGAGAGCAGTGGCTGGGCATTTGCTGATTCAGTTTGCAGTGACTTTACTGAGCAGAGCAAGAGGCCACAACACACTGTGTCCGATTGTGGAAAGAGTTTCAGAGAAAAGCAGAGCAGGAAAGCTCCGGAATTTGCCTTTTTTAAAAAGGTGTCAGAAAAGAGTGTTCCCGGCAGAGGAAAGGGCACTGTGGGTCACGCCCCCCTCCCCGGGCCCCTGCCCCCTGCGGTTGGAATGGCTTTTGTGGTAGAGGAGCTGCCCAGGCTGATGCAGCTGGAGAGGAGCAAACCTGGGCACATGGGAGCAGAGAAGTTGGGAAAGTGGGGAGGGGCCTGCCCTGTGGGGTCTGGTGTTTTCCTACCAAGTCTGGCTTCCTTCTGAGCCAAACGGGGACTGGTGGAGGGTTCTGACAGCGGAAGGACACCACCCGGGTCAGTTCAGTGGCGCTCCTCTGGCTGCAGAGCTGAGGACAGACCCGCAGGAGCAGGAGAGGGAGGGGGAAGCCCTGGGGAACATGCGCAGGCACCAGCTGGTGGCGAAGCTCCAAGAGCGGCCTGCGCGGTCACATTAGCCTCCTCCCTGTGCAGAGGTTGCTGGGAGCTTGAGAGGCTCCTTCTTGTTGCAAAAGTCCTTGAACTTGAGCAGTAAATTATGCTCAAAGTTCCGTTAGTGCACCTTGGCAGGGTTCTCTGCTCTGCGCCCAGTGCCACGTTCCTCCTGAGAAGCGGCTATAAATAACCCGAGGCTGCTCCATCAGGGAAACGGCGCCCCGAGTCGCCTTCCGGACACATTAATAACCACCCTCTCCTCGCCCTCAAATGAATCTTGTTATGAGGCAGCTTTGCCAGGGGTATTTTCTAATCACCATTTAATCCCTGTGCTCAAATGTCCTGTTCTTCACCAAGCCACGCTTCTCCTTGGTCTCAGAGGGTCATGGGGTTGGGATGAAATTCCAGCCAAACGCCTTTTCTAGACAAATCCATTACACTGACATATGGTGGTTGTGTTTTTGATCTAATTATCTGAATTCATCTTCACGGATGACCCACGACTGCGTGTAATTTGGACAAATTTTTTTGCAAACTCTCAGACTGAAGGAGAAGGCAAGAGATTTGAAGTCAAGTTTCTCTGGCTCCTTCGGAACAACAGGGGAGGAGGATGCAAAAAGAATTTGTTGAGTACACACTGTTTCTTCATTTATTCATTCATTCAATATTTACTGAACATCTACTATGTGTCAGTTATTGTTTTAGGTGCTGGAGGGAGAGCTGAGTACCAAAGGATACACTCTCAAGACAGACGGGTTAACCCCTAAGTGAGCAGAGGATTGATGCACTAGTTAAGACTCTGGAGTCAGGCTGTTCAGAATTGAATCCTGGAACCTAGTGTCCCTTTGGGACAAGTCATTAAACTTTTCTGTCACTCGGTTTCCTTATCTATAAAACAGGAGATAATAAAAATACCTGAGTCACAAGTTGATTAAATAAGCTAGTGTTTAGTGTATTCTGGCACGAGTCTGGTTGATAGTGTTTGGTAAGTGAAGGAATAAACATGTTATAACTTTTGTATAGGCAGAACGTTCTAGGGATGCTTGTGATAACTCAAATTTATTAAGTGCCTACTGTAAACAAGCACTATTCAAACATGGAATATTGAATATGTGTTCATTTAATTCTTACAATAGCTCTCGGAGATTTTTACTTGACATGTTTAAAAAAGGGGGAAATCAGAGCTCAGAGAACAAGTTACTTGTCTAGTAATAAGTTTTTAAATTCAGGCTGACTTCATTGCCTGCCTGCCTGCTTCCTCCTCCTCCTCTTCCTCCTCCTCCTCCTCCTTTGTACTGGGGATTGAACTCCTGGGGTTCAACCACTAAGCCATATCCCAGCCCTTTTGAAAAAAAATCTTATTTCAGACAGGGACTCACTAAGTTGCTTAGGGCCTCACTCAGCTGCTAGGCTGGCCTTGAACTTGTGATCCTCCTGCCTCAGCTTCCTGAGCAGTTGAGATTACAGGCGTTCACCACTGTGCCCAGTCATTTCCTACTTTTTAAACCACTAGACCACAGCTTCCTGGTTTGTAAAAGTTGTAGCAATGTAATGTAAACAGATCTGTATGTTCTAGTTACTCTGTGGCTTCAAGGCTAACAAAAGTGTGTTTCACCGTGACAACATGTGTTCTGACCCTGGAGTTTAATATTTTCTCTCTGCTATTGCAGTGGTACTTTAGACCTGGTGACTAGTGAAGCTCCAAGTCACTCGGACACAAGTTCAGACCCCAGCTCTCTCTTTTGCCAGGTGGACTTTTATTTACTCATATGGTAGAGATGTTAGTGGTGGCCATTGCAGAGAGTGATGGGAAATTAATGTAGATGATATAAAATACAGTGTGGGGGGCAGGATGAGGCTAAGAGCCTAATAGTGGGTGCTGTTATGGAAATAGTAGGAGAAGATGGGGAGGATTCCCTGTAACCTTATCAACCTCCTAGTGCCTCAGGTCCTCACCTAGAGAACAGGGAGCTTAAAGGTATCTACGCAGAGCTGTTGGGAAGAGCAAGTGCATTGAAATACATTGCTCATGTCTGGCACATAGTAAGTGTTCAAGAAACATGAAGTCCCCTGGTTTGCAGTCAAGCCAATCGGAGACCTTTTTGGTTGTCTCAGTTGATAGAGAAGTGTCACCTGCGTTTGGTGCGTGGAGACCAGGGTTCAGCCAAATATCCCACAATGCACACCACAGCCCTATGACAAAGGATTGCCTGCCCCAAATATCAACAGTGGCTGAGGCTGAGGAACTGTGTGGTCAACAACAGCCTGAACATTGACCATCTTTTCCTTCTTTTGTGAGTTCCTGTGAAATATTGTCCCCTGGGACAGAGGCCAGCCATCAGAAGAAGAGAGCCAGTCTGGTCTTGTGAAGTGGGTTTGGCAATGTTCACTAAAAAAGACTGTTTTTAAAAAAAACTCATGATTCTAAAACACCCCAGGATCTACCACCCCCGAGGCTGTCTTTCCAAAGCCAATGGGGGGTGATAACAGCCTCACAATTGTGACCTGGAACAAGTTATTACTGCTCTTACCCTCATTTTATTCAGTTGCAAAATGGCAAAAAAATAGTATGTTTACCCCCTGAGGTTGTTACTGGGGTGAATTGAGTGAAGAAACAAAAGCACAGCCCAGTGCTGGGCACCATAGACCATGATGGCCACCAGCTGCTACATCTTAGCAGTTGTCACCCCTAAAATGGCAGCATGGCACCTGCCCGTTCCACCTGTGTCAGGCTTAAGAATGAAAAGGGAACAGACGTGGGAAGCCACTTTCCCCCAAAGTCAGAAGGAATCACAAGCGCGAGGATGCTGTTAGTATTAACTTATGGGACACTGGGGAGCCGTCTGGAGACCCCCCTTAGTGAGGATTCATGAATTTCAAGAGCCCAGAGCCAGCTCCCCATGGAGCCTCACCTCGGACTCTCTCCATTTCTTTGCAGAGATGAATACCAGACCTGAGTTCCAAGGAGTCTGCATCTTATTTTCTGACTACTTTACTTATTCCACTACAATTGATTTTCCATGTCATCAGAGAGAAAACACAAAGTAGAAGCAAAATGCACCTCTGACCCTTTACCAACTGTGCTTTTTAACCTGGTTATTCAGTAAAGCATCATGAAGCCCTTCAGTGTGAGTGTCTGCACATGGTGATTGCATTTCTGCATGTATGTGTGCAAGGTAGTGAATCCGTGTATGTTGTGTGAGTGCCTCTAAGTACTTGTGCACATGAAATATGTCCAGTATGTGCCCACAGTTGCACACATGACTGGGGGGGGGGGCTTTTGTCCTGTTTTTATGTATAGGTGCGTCTCAGGTTTTATGTGTAAGCCCACATGTATGTAAACTGTAACTTATATGTAAGTGACATGTCTGTGCATGGCTGTGTGTTTGGATTTGTGTGTGCAGATCCATTGGTGCAGGCATATTTAAGTTCTCTATTTGGGTTTATAAGTGGATAAGCCCATAGATTGGTTTGCTTGTGTGTTATCGTGTGTCAAGATGCGTAAGGTCACTCATGCACAAGTTTATAGGCACGTGTGGACGTGAATGTCGGTGCATGTAGCTGAAGGCTGTTGACTGTAACTTCCTGTTGGTGCTTGTGTATACTTTAGTGAATATTATCTATAGCTGAACATCTGACACACCTGCGTGTTTGTAGGGGACGTGTGTGTGTGCATGCAGGCATGTTTGTGTGTGCGTGTATGAAAGAGAGAAAGAGGAACAAAAATCTTCAGTGGGTTTTTCTTAGTGCTCATTACCTCTTGGACTGAACATCTGCTCCTCACAAGTCAACTGGGAGAAGAAACAAGGACAGAGACCATGTCGACTGCAGGTGGGGGAACATTAATAGTCAATTAGCACCTCCTTGCCCTTTCACAGCGAACACTTACTGATCTTTTCAAGATGAGAGTGTTTTTAAAAAGTAGGAAAGTAGCTACTTTAGAAAGCTTCCTTGTGCCTCAGACATTCTCAGGGAGTCCGAGAGGCCCAACTCTCCCCCACAGATTCTTGCTCTGTTTACATACAGACAAACGGCACATCCCAGAGAACATGCTGGAAATCCCTGGCTGAGCCCTGTGTTTGCTGAGCCATGTTTAAGGGTTGCCATTTGGACGGGTTTAAAAATGAGGACGAGGGCATTTGCTGGTGTGGAAGTGGAGGCTGGTGCATTTGGTCTCTTATTCTTTCCCCAGGTTTCTTGAATATTCCAGCCATGGTCTCTTCACATCTTTTCTTTATTGTCAACTTAGTTTTTTTCAGGATTATATACTCTGTCTTCAGGCCCGGCCATCTGTCTTGCATGTTGTCTAATCTACTGGTGATGCTTTCAACTGAATTTTTAATTTGATTTATTGGGTCTTTCATTTCCAGGATTTCTGGTTGGTCCTTTTTCAGAATCTCTCTTTATTGAAATGATCTTTCACTTCTTGTATTTTTTAAGTTCCTTCCATACATCTTCTTTTAGCTCGTCGAACATTTTAACTCTGAGCTTTCTAAACTCCTTTTCCAACATTCCTCTTTGGCGACGTCCCCAGGATCAGTTGCTGAAGTGCCGTGGGCTGTTGGGGGTGGTTTGTCCCTTGCTTCCTCAGGTTGTTTGTATGTCTGCCTAAATTCTGGGATGATTCTTTCCTCTACTTTTATATGCAAGGGGCTATTTAGTGAGATCCTTTTTCCTATAGTCCCTGGGTTAGGCAAATGTCCAGGTGTTGATACCTCCTCTCAGTGCGCATCTTCGCTGTTCCCAGTATCAGCACCACCTGGAGCGGAGATCACTTAACTAAGATCACTTCAGAACAAAGCTGAGCACTAATACACTCATTGAAAGTGTTCCCCACAGTTGCCCTAATCTAGGTGTAAAATCGTAGTAACATTCTGGAATAAGTTGAGAAATTAGTTATTGAAGATAGTAAAATTGCTATTATATTATGTAGGGACTGAAAGGGGGAGGAGAGAAAAAAATTGGGCATCGAGAAAAAAGGAGAGAAAGAAAGAAAAGAAAAATACAAACCAAGGTAAAAAGAAGAAAGAGATGAGGGGGGATTTGTGGGAATGTGCAGGAGAGAGAGGGGATGTAAGCAGGTAAATGCAAGAGGGAAAAGGGAGATTCAAATGAGTTAAGTATGAACTTGAGCTAGGAAAACAGCAATAGAGAGAATGATTCCCACGATTGCTTTAAAACATTAGGAGAAATACCATCAAATGAGTTAAGAGCAATAGTGACTAATAGGGGAACATCTATCAATTCAAAATGAAAATTATTATATGTAAGGCCAAATTTGACTTTGTAGCTATTTAAATAATTCATGCCAAGGTGGAGAACTTTCTTACTGAGTTTTCCTGGTTTGGATTTCTTCAGGCCTGGGGACCTTTAGCAGGTACCCACCACCCTTCAGCTTTACCTCTATGTTTTCTGGGTGTGGAGGTCATGATCACACCAGCTCACCTCTAATGTAATTCTTGGAGGACCCCTGCAATCTTTGGTGTGTCTGGGTACCTACTAGCTTTCTGTTGGGTTGGAGGGGATGTTCCCCAATAATCTGTGACCTAGCAGCCTGTATTTTCCCTGTTAGGGGTTACAGACTTGTGTGCCCTCCTGAAGAACAGCTCTGGTACCCAGCTCTGTCAGCTCCAGCGTGGGCCACCCTGTATATATTTCAGAGTGTGCAGTGTGTGGCGGTCTAAGGTGGAGGTATTATAGTGTGTTTGATGTGGTGCTCCATGGCCCATGGGGGTGGTGTATGGCTGCTGACTTCTCTGAAGTGCTCAGGTAGCAGGTCAGTGGGCTTGCATCTAGACTCACTGTCTGATATCTTCCTCTGTAAGTCTCTTTGTGGGGTGCACTGCTGTTACATATGCATAAGGTTCTCTGCTGGCTGTTTGGGGTTCTCCTCAGGAATTGTCTCCTATGGGTCAGTGCCTCTGAATGAAAATTGAGTTAAGTGTCAACTCTGGAACTCACAGCGGTGGATCCTCCTAGAGGTGCTGGGGCACAGGAGCTACCCTTGGATAAGATAAATTTCCATAGGAAGTCAAGGTCCTACACAAAGGACCTTACATTCTGCTTGGAAAGACAGGTCATTTGTCAGGATTTTTTCAGTTAGAAGTGGCAAAGTCTATCTCAAACAGGTTTAAGCAAAATGAGAAAGACTTGGGGACATACAGCTGGAAGGTCCCTGTGTCCAGGCAAGAGGGCTGACTGAGTGGTGGTGGTACTCGCTGGGCCCCTCCTACCTCTCTAATTCAGGCTCCACCCACATGGCAGGCAAGGTCATCCTTGGCAGCCCCAAATTCCCATTCTACCAGATTGGCACAAAATTTATCTCTGTCTCTTTCCCTGTCTCTGTGTCTCTCTCTCTCATCCAAATTAAAAGTCCCAGGAAGAAGCCTGACCAGTCCAGCTTATGTCACATGATCTTCCCTGAACCAGTCACTGTAGCCCACTGAACGGGCTTCTCTGATTGGCCGGACTTGGATGAACTGCCATCCTTGAGCTGGAGCAGTGGCAGGAACCCTCATGGGGAGTCTGAGACACAGGAAGAGGGAGAGGATCCTGGGCAGCTCAGAGCCCCAGATGTCCCTAGGGCAGCCCATGGCATGGGAGAAGCTTCCTCTCCCCTAGGCTCCTGGCTCCTCCCAGCGAGACGGGTGGGAATGTGCAGGAGAGAGAGGGGAGGTAAGCAGCTGCAGTGTTTGAAACAATGGCTGCTTCCTAGAGTAGCTTTTGCCATCCTCGGGGAAGGAGCAGGGGGTTTACTTGTCCAGCTGCGGGTCTCTGTTGCCAGGGGTAACCGCTAAGTCTACGGACCCCATGGAAAGACCCATTCATTTTAGCTCATGGGGTTCAAAGAGCTATTTGTCCCTCTGCTCATCTTCCCTTGATCTCCCATAAAAACATGGCATTCAATTGGACGCTGGCATTTCTCTTGGCTTCTTTCCATTAAAGGGATCCTTAGTCTCTTCCTCAACATTTGGTGAAACTGAAAGTACTGCGGACTCAGGCTGATTGTGAATCAAACCCCCAGGTGTGTGCGCTTGGTGCAAATTATTCAGTTTCTCTGTTTCCTCTCTCAGTGGTAATATTGGGTAGGTATCACTTGCATCAAGGAATTACTGTGAAGACGAGTTGGAAAATGCATACAAAGCACAAGGTACAGGACCCGATGTTTTCTAGTCTTTAACAAATGGTGGTCCCCGTGTTTTGGGATGAGGAAGAAAATTAAGATGATAGTAGTGAGGACTTCAACAGACAGTGATAATTTGTGGACAGTGTCCATCTTCTATTCTGGGCTCAAACTCACACCTAAAAAGGTGGTTTCTTAGCTTCTTGACAGCAAAGGAAACAATCAAGAAAGTGAAGAGGGAGCCTACAGAACAGGAGGAAATCTCTGCCATCTGCACCTCAGAAAGAGCATTAATCTCCAAAATATATAAAGAGCTCAAAAACTTAACAACAAAATAAGTAAATAATAATAATAATAATAATAATAACCCAATCAATAAATGGGCAAAGTAACTGAACAGGCACTTTACAGAAGAAGAAATATGAATTGTCAACAAATATATGAAAAAAAATGTTTAACATCTCTAGCAATTAGAGAAATGCAAATTGAGACTACACTGAGATTCCATCTCACTCCAGTCAGAATGGCAATATCACGAATACAAGTAACAATAAGTGTTGGCAAGGATGTGAGGGAAAAGGCACACTCATACATTGCTGGTGGGACTGCAAATTGGTGCAACCACTCTGGAAAGCAGTATGGAGATTCCTCAGAAAACTTGGAATGGAACCATCATTCAACCCAGTTATCCCACTCCTCAGCATATATCCCGATGACTTAAAATCAGCATACTACAGAGATGCAGCCAATCAATTCACAACAGCAAAGCTATAGAACCCTAGGTGCTCTTCAACAGATGAATGGACAAAGAAAATGTGATATATAAACACAATGGAGTATTACTTAGCTATAAAGAAGAATGAAATTATGGCATTTGCCTGTAAATGGGTGGTACTGGAGACTATCATGCAAAATGAAATAAACCAATCCCCAAAAACCAAAGGCAGAATGTTCTCTGTGATATGTGGATGCTAACAACACACAATAAAGGGAGAGGAATGGAAGAATAGAAGTTCATTGGATTAGACCAGGGGGAAAGAAGGGAAAAGAGAGGGAGACAGGAATAGGAAAGACAGTAGAATGAATGGGACATAACTTTCCTATGTTTATAAATGAATACACAACCAGCGTGACTCCACATCCTGTGCAACTACAAGAACGGGAAGTTATAATCCGTGTATGTATAACATGCGAAAATACATTATACTTTCATGCGTATCTAAAATGAACAAATTTTTTAAAAGATTTCTTTTTTTTTTTAAGTGCTTTCTCCAAGATTTATTTGTTCCTTTTTCTTAGTGACTGGTGAGGAAAATCCTAGTCAGTGGGGAGGGATATTGGCCAAATTATACTGTTATATTGTGTATATGTACAAATATGTAACCACAAATCCTGTCAGAAGTATAACTATAATTCACCAATAACAATTGTGGAAAAAAAGAAAAGAAATCCCAGCCAGGCTATTAATTAATCAGCCAAGGTCAAGTCTGGCTCCTCCCTGCAAATCACTGAATCATCACCGAGGAGAAGAGCAGAGTGTGTGGCCAGTGAAAAGAGAGAGCAAGGTCATGATGCTCCAGGTCAAGGGTGCTGAGGTCAAATTGCCTAGTCCCCTGAGAGTCAGGGGACTTCAGTCAGGTTGTTAACTTCCCTGAACCTCAGTTCATCCAAGTGCAAAATGAGGATCATAATGAACCTACATCATAGCGTTGTAAAGTGAATTAAATCAATGAAGACATTTAAATATTTGCTGAATACCTTCCACGTGCCCCTGGGTATTCAAATGCAACCTCAGGGTCCTGTCTTCTCAGAGTCCTTCTGTGACCAACCACCAGGTTGAATATCAATTCTCTCCTCCCCTGTTGCGATTTATATCATAAGGTAGCTCCATTTACTTTAGCACTTATGACCATCCAACACTACACCATAGTGTATTGTACATAATCATCTTCTGTCTGAATCTCCCAGTCCACCATTCCTAGAATAGCAGTGTTCCCAAGGAGCGCAGAGACCTTACTGCCTTGTTCACTGCATGTCCCCAGCAAGTCACAAAGCAGCTGGCAGAGTATAGGCACTTAAAACAAATATATTTGTAGAATGAATGAATGGGCAAAATGTTGGAAGTCACCATGCTGCTGTGACATAGCAAAGGCAGAGACTTTGGACCCACACAGACCTAGTCTAGAACTGCTCTTGGAGTTGCTAAGCTGCAGGTGTCAATACTCTGTTATTGGTGGCTATTTATACCTCGCTTAAGAGAGGCTGCCCGACCAGACCATGCAGCCCACGTGGGGGAAGAAGAGAGAGAGCTGATCTCTGTGAGGCCAATTCCAGCTCCCCCATGCTCAAGACTGGACTCTTGGGTTTTAGTTCTGTCAGCGGGTGAGTCCCTTTTGAGGTCAGTTGGGAATTTTTGATTTAATCAAGTTCACTCGTAAACTTGTAGGCAAAGTGGCCTGATTGATACCCATGTGCATTTTACCGTCATTGATGGGGAAGGGAATGGAGAAGAAAGGGCAGACCCTTCTGCCTAGAGTAGGGGACAGCCTGTTTGGGGTCCCACGGTTGCCCTTCAATTCACTTCAGTCTTGGAGGTGAGTGTCAGAAAGACAGCTCAGTGCTCAGAGCTCGGAGTTGCCGCTAGGAGCGCCACGGTTTGGGGTGAGTTGCTCACCTTCTCTGTGCCTTCATCCCCTCACCTGTGATGAAGGTGATGTCCTACAGCTGCTTTGTGATGATTCAACAGTAGCAAAAGCTCAGCGGCGGGTGTGTGGTGAGCCCTCCTTACCTTGTTCCTGGGCGATCACCTCATGTCAGTTTCCTGGGGCTTCTGTGACAACCCGCCCTAAGCCTGGTGGATTCAAACAGTGGAAACACACTCTCTCAAGGGAGTTCTGGAGGCCCGAAGAGAATGAAGGTATCAGCCAGGTCATGCACCCTCTGGAGTCTTGTTTCTTCCAGCTCCTGGTGGCTCCTGCTGTTCCTTGGTTTGTGGCAGCAGAACTCCAGCCTCTGCCTGTGTCTTCACGGGGCGGTCCTCTTGGGTGTCCATTCTGTGTCTTTTACAAGGACATTCATTGGACTTAGAGTCCATCCTAATCTAGTAGGATCTCATCTCAATTTTAACCTTAACTTTCTCTGCAAAGACCTTATTTCCAAGTAAGGGCACATTCTGAGGTTCTGGGTAGACATGAATTCAGGGTCACCATTTGACTCAGTACACCCCATAATCTGGAAGTCCTACTCTTAGGTGGCGTCCTTGTCCCCCCCTTTATTTTGAGTTCATCATCCTTTTGAGCGACTGATGGACTCACAGTTTTAAGTTCCTCTAAATCATCGTCACTCTCTCGATCAGTCTCCCCTTTCAGTGCCAGCGTTGTGAAGGAGAACCTGTCCCCAAGGAACCTCCCCCAGCATGTTGGTGGAGACAACACTCCTTCTGAGATCAGACATCTCATCCTTTTTAGCTGTGTGCTTTTTGGTTCTAGGAGTGATTTAAATTTTGGGATCTTGAATTTCCTGCACTGTAAGATGGAAATTCTGATGATAAATTCCTGTTGACCACACAGGCTTGTCAAGAGGATCAAATGTTATATCATGAGTGAAAGAACTTCATATAAACTGTTAAGTGCTAGGTTCAGTAAAAGCCAATGTTCACACTTGGTGGGCTACACAAGTATTGGTTGGTTCTCTGGTAGTTTTTAAAGATCTTAATTTAAAGTCCTTTTGGTCAGGTTCCTATTTTCCAACTTACCTTGTATTAGGGCTCTCCATTTTCCTCATTTATCTTATCTGTTTGGATTCTGGAGCCCCCACAGTCCATGGCCTCTGGAGAGGAAACTCTCATGCCTGGGTTGGGAACCTTTATTCTTTGGGCATCGTCACTAGAGGCTGTACCCAACAGCACGAGGTGGATCTTGCTTCTTTCTCCTCCATTCAGGAGGTACAACACAGATGCACAATTACAATAAAGAAAAACAACACACAGTTTGCATCCGCTGAGCCCCTCATTGATTTTGCCTCTTAAAGATGCCTGAGGGTTCAGGACACCTTGATGGAAGCTTTGTTTGGAAGTCACACCTGACTGGTGGCAATGAATACTTTTATTCAGCTCAGATTTTAAAGGTTGAGATTGAAAAACAGCACTGGGAAGAAACAGGAAATGGGACCGAGAGAAACTGGTGACAGTAGAAACAGTGAGGAGACACACATTCACTAAAACATGGACAACAGCAATAATAACGTGTGTCAATCCATCACTTACCCGGACCAGGCATTATAACTGATGCTTTTCACATGCTTTCTCAATGAATCCTATCATTATCCTCACTTTAAAGATGAGGGATGTCTTTACTTTGGGTTTTCCCATTAGGGAATCCTGAGAGAAGGACTCCATCAAGCATTTGGATAATAACTGGGAAAAATTATTAGGGGATTAGGGAGGGAGACAGTAAAGAAGAGGCAGAAAATAAAGTGTATATTTAAAAGGAGGAATGATAGAGTGAAGAAAGGAGACCAGGGCGGGGAAGGAGGGGAGAGAAAGGGGAGGTGTAAGGGAATTCAATTGAACAAATTATGTTATGTGCACACACAAACGTGAAACAATGAATTCCACTACTGTGCACCATTATAATGCACAGAAAAGAAAAAATAGTGTATATATTAAACTTCAAAACCACCAGAAGAACTTGAAGTTTGATCCCACTGGGATGTTTCTGAGAAATAGTGTAGACCTGTGCCTTGGGGTGTCCCCGTGCTGGGAGAGGGAGCTGGGGTATTGACACACCAACTCCCAACAATCCTCGGCTGAGAGGATTCCTTGACACCTCTGGCCTGCCACATGGGTGCACAGTGCTTTAGACACCAAAGAAAGTCCACAGGCCTTGAGATTGGAGTTCTAAGTCAGGCGGGTGTGCACTTTAGGGGCAAGAGGGAGGGTGGCAGGAGGGTCTGCTGTAAGGGTTTTGCAGGTGTGTGCACTTGCATGTTATGTGTAGATGTATAGACATGTAAATATTCCGTATGTGGGTGCACATGTATACTGAATATCAAGTTGAGAAAAGGATTTGAGCATTGAATTGAAAGTCAGGCTAAAAGCCCTTAAGCCACCATCCAGGCCTGCTGTTACAGGACCTGCCGACATCAACAGGATGCTTTGGTGGCAGGGCTCTATCCTTAACAGATAATCCCAAATGACGCCAAAGACCCTGGGGGGACATCAGCACCCACGTGTTAGCAGGCTCCAGACTGATCCACTTCCAAAGTTCTTCCAGACTGCCATCTTTGTGGTTAACTCATGGGAGTCCCTTTCTTTCTCAGCACGACTCGACACCCTTTTCTTGTCATTCCTTTATACGTTTCACATCCAGTGGGTTTTTTTTTTAATCCAAAAGAGATTGTGTTATTAAAGTTCTGCGTGGAGCTGTGATTGCCATCCTTGGAACTAAAGATGCAATCAGGGGAGGGATTGATGCCTCATAATTCAATGAATGGATGTGCCTTTGTGGTAATTTCTTCTGTAATTACTTGTGTAAACTGTGTGTTTCTGTAATTGAAACTCTACAGCATGGGAGTAATTTATCAAAATCTATAATTTATTATAGCTTTTCCATCTCGCTTGTTGGTTTCTCGGCTTCTCCTCCTTACAGTGTTGTCCCCCACCTCGGCTCCAGTCCGTCCTAACCATTTCGACGAGGGTAAAAACCATACATTACACTTGGGAAGAAAGGTTCCTATGGACTAAGGCAGAAGGGTAAAATCCATTTTCCAGAGGACACCATTGTTATTGTTGCTTGCAATGTGTATTTTCTGACTGCCTCTAAGATGTGATTTATGAAATGGTTCTGAAGAGATTGTCTACTTCAAGTGTCTGGATAATAATGCTGTTTTTCTCTTGTGGTCACCAAGTATTATTCTAAGTGTGTCTCCCATTTATAAAAGCATAAAGGGAGGCAGGGGCTGGAATGCAAGTTTTGTAAGCAGAGGACATTTAATCTCAGAGCCATTTGAGAGAAAAGCTGCGACTCCTGACAGGGGAGTTGTCCTAGGACCCTGTGAGGCTGTGGCTTTTAAGGGTCATTCCAAGCACAGGTCAACAAATACCAGGGAGCTGTCCCTGGTTCTCAACACTGGTCCCCCTCCTGTGGGCCGCAGGTAAGCTGAGCAGCACGCAGGGTTGGAAGAATGCAAAAGATGATTGCAAGAAGCATTAGAGAAACTTCCATGATCTAACAAATGTTAAAACAAAGCTTACTTCTTTCATCATCAAGAAAAGAAGAAAAAGATAGAAAACAATGTTATTTTTTCACCACAACAAAATCTACTGTTAGTATTTTGACATAGTTTAAGGATTTTTTTTTAAAAAAATATTTATTCTTAAGTTTTAGGTGGACACAATATCTTTGTTTTACATTTATGTGGAGCTGAGGATCGGACCCAGTTCCTCGTGCATGCTAGGCGAGCACTCTACCACTGAGCCACAACCTCAGCCCCAAGGATGTTTTTTTTTATTCAAGTTTTTGTTACATAATATTATCATGAATTGCACTTATAGTTTCCCCACAGAATTGAAAATAACCAAAAACATAGTTTGAATTATTCTGTTTTTTTTTTTTGAAGTAAGATCTACATATGGTCAAATTCATCCTTTCTGGTGCACAGTCTTGTGAACTTTGACACATGTGTACTACTGCTGTAATCAAGATAGAGAATGATCTTGTTGCCACCAAAAATTTAACAAATCCTTGTGATCAGCTGTACCACTTTCTAACTTTAGTCGCTACTACTTATGAATATTATTTTTTCTGTCCCTATAGGAAAGCATCAGCTAATGATGGCAAAATTCCACAGCAAGTAGATATCCCATGATCTTATGAGCCATTTTATTCCTGTAACATTCAGTTCATTCTAATTTTGCCTATTAATTAATAATAGTATTTAATGAACATTTTGTGCATTTTTCTTTGGGGAGATTATGGGATTTATTAATCACCTTATTAATTATGGGATTCTAGAAGAGGAACTGATGTATAAGGGATTGTGACAAATTTTAAGCTTGACTTTAGAACCAGACACCAAAGAAATACACTGGATGCCAAAAGTCTAGAGGACCCATTTATAGTATATAGAGTAGAGAGGAAAGCATGTGGAATTTGGAGCAGGGCAACACTAGAATGGGATCCTGGCATTTCTGATCATACCACTCATCTGTGTAGTCTTCCATAACCTTGGGGAAAAAAGTTTTAAAAATTAGCTTGACATTCACAATCTCTTATCATCTGCCCTATTCTTATTTCCAACCCCAAAGTCGGATCCCTATCTGTGTATACACCTGTACATTCATAGCTACAGCATGCCTCGCACTTGCACATGGTTCAGCTGTCTCTCATGGCTCCTGAATTACACATGCTTGATCTTTTTATTGAAATGCCTTCTTACCTCTCCACTGTCCCCTCCTCTGCCAGCATTCTTAACCATGCTCAATGTTGAGATGGGCAAGGTGCCCTCGTTTGTGTTTCCACAGTGATCCATGCTTATTCCTACAGCATGACTCATTCACAGGTGCATTCAACTATTCCTTAGTGAAACTCTGTAGGGCTCTGGGTGCTACGAACATGGCAGTCAACGAGAAAGGCAAAATACCTGCCCAACGGGAAGGGGTTACCCCGGGGGAGATGATATTGGAGTAGAGACTAGGGGATGAAGAAACTCAGCCACGGGATATGAGGACGAACATTTCTACAGGCAGATGGAGACGCAAAGTCAAAGCACCCCAGAGTGAAAGTGCTTGGTGTATTTGAGGACCAAGGGAAAGGCTAAGTGGCTAGCATCTGGTGAGCAAGAAAAATTGTAGAAATGGAAGTTGGAGAGGGATGCATTTTCAGACCATTTCAGCCTTATAATGATGCCGAGTGTGGAATTACTGCAACAGTTAGAACTTTTGAATTAGGAGAGCAACATACAATTTTATGTTTTAAGAGCATCCTTCTGACTCCTGGATGCAGAGGAGAGAAAGTAAGCAGGAAGGTCTACTGTGTACAGGGAAAGAGCCACTGCATAGAGGGACAGAGCCGCCGCATAGGTGTGAGACAACGGTGGCTAAGACCTGGGTTTGGCAAACCTTTTCTATAATGAGCCAAGTAGCAAAACTTTTGGATATTGTGGGCCAAATAGTTTCTGTCATTGTCACTCAGTTCTGCCGTTGTAGCATGAAAACCACTATAGATAACATTCAAATTAATGAGGGTGACTATTTTCCAAGGCAACTTCATTTATGGAACCAGGATGCTGGACTTGGTCCAAGGTCTATAGTTCATGGACCCCTGACTCGTGCCATAAGAGTTAGGATGAAGTTGGTGATAAGTAACTGGATTTATCATTTTTCTAGACCTGGATTGTGTTTTCTCAGAAATCAATAGTTTTGTTTTTGAACAAAGACATTTAACGTGCTCATTAGATGTCTCCATGAAGATCTGGAGTCAGCAATTAAAGAGTTGGGTGGACAAATGAATATTGTGGGAAGGTTGGCTAGTGCCACAGTCCGGCTGCAGCAAAATAACCCGGGGGTGACGAGCAACTTGTGTAGATTGATACAGCAGGAGTAGGAGCTGTTTATTGTAGGACAGGAGGGGTATATATACATTCCACACAGCTTATCTAATTAACATAAACTAGATACAGCAGTCAACCAATAAGGAATCTCCACACTTAATGGCTCGCTGGCGTTTCTTCACAAACCACTGCCTCTTGGGGCTGGGGATGTGGCTCAAGCGGTAGCGCGCTCGCCTGGCATGCGTGCGGCCCGGGTTCGATCCTCAGTACCACATACAAACAAAGATGTTGTGTCCGCCGAAAAACTAAAAAATAAATATTAAAATTCTCTCTCTCTCTCCCTCTCTCTCACTCTCTCTTTAAAAAAAAAAAGAGAAAGAAATCCTATAAAACGTTTCTTCATGTCTTTCCTTCTTTAAAAAAAAAAAAAAAAAACAAAACAACAAACCACTCCCTCTGGCAAAATGCCAGGCGCCATCCAGACTTGTTTACAGACCTTAACAGGCTAGTAATGTTAATTCTGGGACCAGTCACATGCAGATGACACTTAAAATAATAAGAATGGATGTGGCCATCTAGGAAAAGTTTAGCTCAAGGGGAGGAGCCTTCAGACCAACGACTGTACCTTGGAACATTGCAACATTTAGAAGTTGGTATGGGAGGAAGATCCAGCAAAAGACGTTAAAGAGGAGCTTTTAGTAGAGAGAAGTACTGATTTCTAATTTAGGGGAAGCTGTTTTAACAGAAGGAAGAGTGGTTAAATGTGTCAAAAATTGCTGATAACTCTTATAAGAGAATTGAGAATCAGCCATTAATTTCGGCAATGTGGAAGTGATTAGTGATATCGACAAAAAAGATTTTGTGAAATGACATGGATAAAAGACATGGAAATGGCCAGAATAAGTCTAGAACACAGGGTGTTTTACTACAAACTGAAAAGAGAAATGGCATGGTGGATGGAAAGAGATGCAGTATCTAAGAGTTCTTAGAAGTGAGCGTTACCATAGCACGTCTGTATACTTGAGGGAATGAGCCACAAAGAAGGGAGGATTCACTCAGAGGAGACAAGGGACCTCCGAAGTGGTGATGCCTCTGTGGGAGCAAGAAGCTTTGCGTAAGTAGAGGAGCTGGCTTTGGAGAGACAGCCCATTCTGCGTAACAGGAAATTCAGAATTAATCAGGACAGATGCTTGTGTATTTGCTGGTGGGGGTAGGAAGATTAGGAAGTCCTTAGGAATGCCCCTGCCTTCTCCAAGAAACAAGAGAGAAAGTTCAGTTTCACAAAGATACAAGAAAAGTCATTGAAGGCTCAGAGAGAAGATGCTAAATAGTCCCCTTGGGAAAATAGAAAGGTGGACGCTCCATGGAACCACAGCCAAGTTTTCCAGCAGGACTGTGGTCATAAGGTACAGAGAGGTGGGTCAGCTTGGGGTATGTTTTCCCCTGCCATGTTGAGCTGCTAGGCTGCACCTCAAAATTGGCAAAGAACTGGATTTTAACCTGAGTTAGCATGGGTGGGGGAAGAAAACAGGGTTATAGGGAAAGAGAGTCAAGGGCATTCCAAAGGCACACTGCACTGCTTGACTGTGAACCTTAACCATGAAGAAGAAAGAAAGGGTGGTCACAGGAGGAGCAGCGGTCAGGTAGTGAGGGGGACCACAGATTAGTGTTCTTGCTGAGGAAGACTTATGGGACTAGGGGTCTCATCAGAGGTGAGCTCTAAGGACAAGAGGGCGTACCCAGAGGATGGAATGCTGAAGTTGACATCTTGAATGTGGTGCCCTCAGGGTTCTGGCATGAAGCCCTGGAAGGAGGGGCCAAAATGGAGCACAAGGACAGAGTGGTGGAAATAGAGTGCTCTTGAGGTTCTAGGGGATGGGATGGATGATTTAGTGGATATTAAAATCACCAGGAAGGACAATAGGGATGACGGTGAAGGCAGTGTCCCGGGTACAAGAATCTTCAGGGAATGAGGTGAGTGGTTGGGAGATCAGCACAAGACTGAAAAGAAGGGCCCCTCAAGGTCAAGGTTAGGCATGACTTCGAAGGGGGCTGAAATTTTGGAGGCAGAAAAGAAAAAGTGACTGGGAAGTAGACAGAAGAAGCAAGAGGTGACACTTTCAACATTTTGTCATGTGAGAAAAAAATGACTTTTAGAAGATAGGACAACACACACACACACACACACACAGAGTCATGATCTGCCTAACAACCCTTTGTTTCATGAGGAATGACATATGTCACCGTGATCCTGTAAGAGCGTATCTCTCAGTGACATCCTAGCTGTCATATTTGGCAGAAGCATGCTGTAGGATGTTCACAGAATGATGAAATTTACCAACAATGTGTTTCTTAGACCTTATCATGTCATTAACTGGTCCACAATGCTATACATATGTATGTGTACACATACATTTACATTCACACACACACACGTATATATGTACAATATTACCCCATTATATTGGCTAGAAAACTAAGGCTCGGTGAGATTAGGCAACATGCTCCAGGTCACAGAGCAGAGCCTTGGATTCAAGCTCAGTTCTGCCTGACTCCAGAAGCTGTGCTCTGGTCTAGCCCCACTCATGATGCTCAGCAGGGTTATCTCCTCCAGCTGGGTCTCCTCTGCATCATCCATAGCGCTTCTTCCTTCAAAGCTCATCACCTGAGGTCACCCGGAGGGTACTGAGGGCTTACAGCCTTGTGCAGGAGTGGGCTTGTGCTGGAATCCTTGTATCCAGTCTTCAAGATGAACAACCTAATGTAATAGGAACTCACCCTTGACTTCTCCTCCACCCCATCTTCTATTCAGGGACCAGTCCATCAAGACAGCTGTTTTTCTTTCTCTTGGTGCGGACAGGGGGATAATGAGTGAAATTGGCACTACTTATGAAAGAAGTCCTGGAGGGAATTAGTGTCATTCTCCTTGGTGGGGATGGCAGAGAGGGGGATGTAAAGTGATAACTGTCAACTTGGTTGATGTTAGATATCTCCTTAAGCCTCTCTTCTTCTTCTTTGTATCATCACTAAATGAGACAAAGCAGGCAACTAGTAAGTAGGAAGAAGGCAAATCAAGGCTCTAGTACTGTCAGAATTCATCTTCAGCAGCTCCTCATCCGCTCTGGGTCACACACTGAACAGGAAGCATCTGCTCAGTCCATACCGCAATCCCACATGTTGGGCACTTCCCACTTCCTCCTCTGTTCTCACAGGTAGGCAACTGAGTCTGCATGAATATGCATCTTCCTGGAGGTCACAGGTACACCTCTGATTCCCAAATCATCTCCTCTCCACATCACGGTAGTCTCTCCTCTGGGACCCTATTCATCTGCCTTGGCGTTGCTCAGCAGCTGGAGTGATAAAGAGAGACCACGTCCAGAGGTCAAGTCAGATCTCCCTGGGGTCTTCCCCTCCTCTGTATCATGGACTCCAGGGCTTGGCTGCTGGGTTTAAACATCAGCTACCAGCTGTGTAACATGGGGAGATAACTTGATCTCTCTGAACCTCCTTTTCCCCATGTGTAAGATTATAACTTCTGTCTTATGGGGGCTCTTGGGAAGATTAAATAATTTAAATATGTTAAGCACTTAAAACCCTGTCTGGCACATGGGAAGTGTTAGCTGTTATTTTTATAACTACTGCTGTTGTTTTTAGTATTGTTCGTAGCGATTTGGCTAGTAATGATGATAATCATTACAATGGCATCAATGGTAAGAGCCAATCATTTGTTGGGCCCTTACTGGGGTGCCAGGATCGACGGTGACGAGTGATTTACATGTAGTGTCATAATTAACCCTCATCAGTGAGGATACTTTTGGATGTAATAACAGAAATTGCATCTCCAGCTGGTTTAAATGATAGGTCATTTATTACCGCCTGGAACAGGAAGCTCACACTAAGACAGGTTTCAATGCGGGTTGATTAAGGGGATCGATGTGATACAAGGATGCAGGCTCTTTTCATCTTTGTGTTTGACTCCATGTTGGCTTTGCCCACAGGCTGGTCACAAAATGCGTGGAGAAGTTCAAGCATCCCACGCAGATCAGACAACCTTCAGAAATGGAAAAGAGACTCAGAAAGAGGAAACGTTCCCCAGAAGGTCCCAGCAAGATTGTGGTCTTTCCCATCAGCTCATGAGCCAATCAACTAAGTGAGATTTCCGCCACTCCAGTCATGTGGCTCTGGGAGCTGAGGGTGGGATCAGGCAGCACCTGGGAAGAGTGCTGCCTGAAAAATCATGATTTTGAGAAGAAGAAAAGGAAGTGGATCCATGTGGGCAAAAATTGGGGTCTAGTTTCTATAGAGGCCGTTATTCCTCTGTAACAGAGAAAGAAACTGAGGTCCAGAGGGTTATGTAACTTCACAGGGACATCAAACCAAAAGTAGACCTCAAACTCAGTGGTGTCTGATCATAACACACATGTTCTTTAGGGCCATGCTAAAGCTTTCTGGGTTATGAAGATGAGACCATTTTTTACCGAGCATCTGTTGTGTGCTAGGCACTATTTAGACACCTTACTAGCATCTTATTCAATTCCTTTAAACAACTTAATAAATTAGGTATTTTGGGTCCATTTAAGAATGAGGGGAATAAACTGAGGTTCAGACAAGGGACGTGGTTGGCTGGAGACTGTTAATTGAATGAGTGGCAAAGTCAAAATTTAGACCTAGGTCTGTCTGGCTCCAAAGCCCTTTGTCTGATCTCCCTCAAAATCAAATGTCATTTTCACATTGTTATGATTTGGGCATTCATATGAAGAAAAGTCAAACTTTTAATGAGGATCCTGATTCATTTCAATTCAGTGACCCAGTTTTTAAAAAAATCATTTTTATTTTAGAATAAGACACTTTCAAAGCACATGTCCCAGTGAACTCTCTTCTTTTTTTGCACCTGTAGCTCCATGACCTCCTCCTCCCACCTGCCTTCACTGAGAACTTTGAGGATGATACATCTTAATTGGAGGCTCAGGTGCCCCCCTTGGGCTGTGTGGAGTCGAGAGCATGATGTGGTTTCTTTGGGGGATATGCTGGCATGCTCCTCTTCCCCCTTAGCCACTAGCAAGGGGGGGGATGAGGAGACTGTGATTACACGAGACCCAGGCCATGCCCCGATGTTGAGTGGCATGCCCTCAGAAGTCTCTCCTCTGTGCTTCCTAAGATCTCTTTTAGTTCTAAAAGAAAGGATTTATGATCAGCGGATGCTCCAACAAAGTTCCAGGCAACAAACAGGTGTTTAGGTTTTACAGATGAAAGAAAGGTGGTCACAGAGGTAAGATAAGATAACACAGCTGTTGAGTGACAGTTTGGAGCTGACCTGTGCCTGGCTCCAAGTCCTGGCTTTTTTTTTTCTTTTGTTTCCTGAATTTTAAATTTCCTAGAGGGAACCTGCCAGAGTCTGATTCTTCTTTGCACTCCTTCCGGATCCTACACATAGTTATATTAATTTAAGTTCTTTGGGTTGCTAGTAACAGAAACCCACTCAGATTAGCATAAGCAAGAGGGAGAATTTATTATAAGACTCTGAGGTTTCTCACCGAGGCCAGGAGAATATCCAAGTGTCAGAAGCAAACAGTAATAACCAGGAACTTGAATTCCATGGGGACTTTCCGTCTATTACATAAGCTCCTCTCGGTGTGTGTTTGCTTGCTTCTTCTTGCTCACTGCAGAACAGCTTCCTTCCCACATGCACAAGAAAACTACTGACTGCTGGTGCCTCTGCTTTACATTTAAAAAGACTAGTCGCATAACTCCTCGCATATCTCTGCTTTCCTCCTGTTCCTTTTCTCCCACCTCTTTCCTGTCCCTTCTGAAATTTAGGCTCTCGGGGAAGAGACTAATTAGTCTGACCAAATCTTCTGTAGCCCAAGCCCAAAGGTTGAGAGTAGAATTTTGCCAAAATGGCAGACTTCCACTGGATCCCTGGAGATGGAGGGTGGGTGGGGTTCTCTCCTGAAATGAGGGGGGTATTCCAGAAGTTGTGGCTGTGCTGGATAGACAACCTAATAGTTCTCCTTTATAAAAAGAAAAAAAAAAGATTATAATAATATCTACTTATGAGAATGCACTGAGCTCCTTGTAAAGCAGGATGGTGTTTTTGTTTGTTTGGTTTTTTTTTTTTTTTTGGACAAAGATGCTCAGTTAACTGCAGCTGGCTGTAGTATTGGGTACTCAACATTATTCATTTGCTCCCTTCTGTTTTAGTCAGCATTTTTGGAGGGGGGCCACTGTGACCAAAAGACTCAACAAAAACACTTTTAGAGGAGGAAAAGGTTATTTTCTTGCTCACAGTTTCAGAGGCTCCAGTCCATCAACGGCCAACTCCATTGCTCTGGGACTGAGGTGAGATGGGACATGATGCCCAAAGAGTTTGGCAGACAATATGGCCACAAAGAAGCAGAGAGACTAAACTCCACTCACCAGGGCTAAAATATATACCCCAAAGCCATGACCCACTTTCTCCAGCCACACCCCACCTGCCTACAGTTACCACCCAGTTAGTCCCCACTGGTGGATTAATGCACTGATTGGGTTCAGGTTCTCATAACTCGATTATTTCACTTTGGAACTTTCTTGCATTGTCTCACATACGAGATCTTTGGGGACACCTCATATTGAAAGCATAACACCTTCTTTGAGGCCTGAGGTAGGAAAAAGAATAGGTTACCTAGCAAGTACAAAATGTCAGTGCATGAGCTCAGAGAAGTAGGAACAAAAGGCCAAGGATCCTTAGAGCTGAAGAAGGTGCGTGCTTCTCTCTAAGAGTTAAGAGGAGGGTTACAAGAAGACTGAATTGTTTGGAAATTGTTTTTTTCTGCTTTATTTAAAACAGTGTGCTTAACTATGGATGCACATTTGGATCCCCAAGGTGCTTGGAGACTGCTGCTGCTCGGGCCCCACTTCCAGGGATTCCAGTTCACTGGCTCAGGGGTGGGGCCCAGGCATCGATTTTCCAAACAGCTTCGAGGTGAGACTAATATGCATGTGAATTTGAGTGAGAAGCAGTTGCCTGCGGACCTTGTGCCAGGTCCAAAGAAGACGTGTCCACCCAGCAGCCGCAGGGCACTGTCAGGCAGGGAAAGCACACCTTGCCACAGGCAGACTCTGAAGCAATGTCCCCTTGGGAGGTGCTGTGCTACAGCCACCGAAAGTCATTGGTGGGTCTCTTCTGGAGTAAAGACTGTTTTGAGTGATTAGAGGAGAAGTCACTGGAACTCAGGTAGATATTATAGTGTCAAGCATACTCCTCCTGGCTCAAATTTTCTCTGTCCTTTTAATTCATCCTTTGCCATTGGACATGGTGTTAGAGCATATTAGGAACAACTCTCGAAGTCCTACAGTGATGGGAGAACAGGTTCCAGTGGCTACTCCTGATTCACAGCCACCCTTCAAGAGCAGAGGAAGAATCTTTGCCTTGCTGCAGAAGGATGTGCCATAGAAGGTCACTTGGGTCTCAGCATTCACTTACTTCTGAGACAGGACCACTGCCCTGCCCAGGCAGAGTTGATGACAGTACCTGGAATTTGTATAACACTTTGTAACTTATAAGCTCTCTTACAGATATCTCAGTGTTCACCAAAGTGTGATAACATAACCCACAGGGGGGTATAAAAGATGTTTTTAGGTGGTACATGGAGATTTTCAATAGTTATCTTAATGCATTTTAGGAAAAACATAATTAGCAAGTGAAAATCATGATTTCACAGATCTCATTTCTTACGATAAAGCAGATGATTAAAGTCCCCCTTCCTTTTAGTGAGTTGATTTAAAAAGAAATACTAATTTCAGGTGGTGCTTGGAAAATTGTAATGGGCTCTCAGGATGGACAAACTCTGTGTTATTTCACCGAGTCACCAACAGTCTAGAGTAAGTAAATTGTGGCTTGTTCTTGGCTCCATTTGACAGGTTAGTAAGTTAAAGATTTGATTTTAAACAAATCATCCATTCCCCCCCCCCAGCCTTTTATGGGCATGAATTCACGTCTTAGGAATGCAACTCCAGGTTCCTTTCTCCTGCCTGACTCTTCCTTAGAGAGTGCGTGTTTCAGCCAGAGCCTGTTTGCCCAGCAGGTGAGGGAGGGATTCCCAGAGTCGCCACACTCCCTCTCCTGTTCCTTTTTGGGATTAACAATATGTGCAGCACCGAATCCATAACAGAATGGACTGACTCAGTGGTTATCAAACAGTGGTTCCCAGGCCAGAAGAATCAGCACCACCTGGGGTTTATTAGTAATGCAAATTCTTAGGTCTGTTCTAGAAGTACTGAATTAGGAACTCTGGGGACAAGTCCACAAATCTGCTTTATCAAGCCTTTAGGCTGATTCTAATGAATACTAGAGTTTGAGAACGATCCTATGGTCCTCCATTGGTGGGAACTGACTCCATATGAGACCCTTAGCAATATCTGTAGAGAGTTTTTGTTGTTCCAACTGGGTGGAGGGTGCTAGTGATTAGAGGCCAGGGATGCTACTAAACAACCTACAATGTAAAAGACAGATCCCCACCGCAAAGAATTACTCCAGCCAAAAATATCAGAAGTGCTGAGGCTGAGAAATACTACACCACTGGCCAGTGGGCATGGATCTTTCCAGGCTGCCTGTGGCCATATGCACAATACCCGGAAAGGATATAAAATTGTAGTCAGAATTGATAGTGGATTTAGCCCCAGAAATCAGGGAAGCCCGAGGTGCATGTGTGGGGCTTTGTACTTGGTATCTCTCTCAGCACTCAGGACTTCAAACTGCCTCCTGGTCGCTCAGATTCCACCTACCCAGAAAAGAAGGCATATCCCAGTCCCTGTTAATGAAGCAGTATAGTATAACAGGAAACAGCCCTATTTGGAGGGTCTGATTCTTTATAGTGGAATCCCAGCTTCATAATTTCTCTGCTGTGTAATTCTAGGCAACATTCCTTGTTAAGTTCTTGAGTGTTTAGATGTGAGGTTGCCCCCCCAAACTCATGTGTGCGATAACGCAAGAAAATTTAGAGGTGAAATGTTTGGGTTATAAGAACCTCAATCTAATCAGTGAATTGATCTCCTGATAGGGATTAACTGGATGGTAACTGTAGGCAGGTAGGGTGTGGTGTGGATGGAGGAGGTGGGGCACGCCTTTGAGGTATATATTTTGTCCTTGTTGAGTGGAGCTCTCTCTCTCTGCTTCCTGGTGCCATGTCCTGAGCTGCTTTTCCCTACTACACACTTCCGCCATGATGTTCTGCCTCCAGCCCTGAGGAATGGAGTTGGACTTCTATGGACTGAGACCTTTGAAAATGTGAGCCTTCTTTAACTGTTCTTTTCTAGTCATTTGGTTATAGCAGTGAAAAATCTGGCCAAAACACCAAGCCACATTTCCCCATCTGTAAACACAGGTTATAGTGATAGTAGTGCAATGTTGGGTGGATCCAAGGGACATGCAATGCTCTGAAAGAAGGGTCAGCCCCCTAGGAAATGCGTGACATCTTCTAAATATAATAATTACCACCACCCCATACTAGTACTATCTTTTTTGGATCTTCTGTCTCTTAAATGGGGAGTCTGTTTCCGTTGTGCTCAGTAAGAACACCTGATACTCACCTCTCTGGGTCTGGAGCAAACCTGTCCTTCCTCCTCACCTCTGATATGCCAGGTGACACATTGCATCATGGTGCCCCTGCTTCTAGGACTTCACCCTGGCCCTGGAAGTTCAGTGCTGTTGGCAGTGGGAACGTGACAGGTGTCTGGCATGACAATAATTGTCTCACATGCTAAAGAATCAATTTTAATTTGATGGGTAATGAGTATCAGAGAAGATGATCTCAAGCAAGGAGTGGCTTCCACATAGCCGAACTCTTCCTGAAGCTTTTATGAGGTTAGTCTAGTCTGGGTTAATATGGCTTTCAAAATCATAAAGGGAAAGAACCCCAGTCTGCCTGCTCTCATTAAGTCCAGCCCTTGCCTGCATATTAGATCCTAGAACTTACCGTGTAGAAGGAAGGCTGGCCTCCGGGGTCAAAGTAGGCTAAAGGAAGCAGAGGTGAGGATCCTTACTAATGGTCCAGGAAGCAAGTGGGGTGGACCTGATGAATAGCAGAGCACCCCCACTTTGTCTACAGATGATCACACCACTGAGGGAGGGCCTGGTGGGGACACTCCAGACATGTCACAAGAACAAGAACTCTCCAAGGTCCTTTCCTTGTAAATACCCTCAGAAATATGCCCAAGGTCTCCCCAAAGGCTCCCAGCTCATCATCTACCTGATGCCAGTGTCTATTTCTAAATTTGCATGCAGGCATCACCGTGGAGAATCTGCTGCATGTGAAACCAGAACAGTGCCTGTGCAGCCCGCTGGATGACAGTGCTGTCCTCTGAAGTGGGATCACAGGGAAGCAGCTAGAACAGCCTTCAGAGCCCAAGGCTGGGGAGGACAGAGTGTGGGGGACTCAGACGTTCAGGGGCGCTCCTGCCAGATTTGTTGTGGTGGTTGTTGTTTCAGAGTTCTGTTTCTGGGCCACAGAACATCTTTCAGGGTATGTGTGGGCTTCATGCAAAAACGATAATGTTAACAGCCAGCCTCTGACTCCGTAAGAGGAAGGCATTTCTTGAGTGTTCTTATGAGCCATCCTACAAGGGCCGCACTGATGGATGGAGGCTTCAATGGCTTGTTTCATTTTTCAGGGACAAGTGATATTTTGGCGATTGGTTCTAACAACTGATATAGGGGACAATCAGCTAAATGTCAAGAGCACTTAGTGTAAGAAACCCAAAACAGTTAAGTGCCCAGAGTCTGACACACCAAACCCTAGAGCAGAGACAAGAGCAGTGACTCTCAACCTTGTCTATGCTTTGGCATTCAAAAAAAAAAATCCAATTTGAAACATTCAAGCTAGTGCCAACACCCCCCACCCCCCTCACTAATGAAACCAGAACCCTGAGTGCCTCAGTCTGGCTGGGCACAAATAACCAGGAGGTCACGAGCCACATGTAGGTCCAAACAGGAACTACTTTATTGCCAGAACCCAATGGGAACTCAACGGGAACTCAACGGAAACTCCGCAAGAACCAACAGGAACTCAACGGGAACTCTGCGAGAACTCAAAAGTAGCGGGCACCCGAGGTAGAAGGAGCCACCTTATTGCCAGACAGCAGAGGTTTATATACACAACTGAATACACAGCTTGTTTCAATTTAGCATCATCCAGTTACAGCAATCAGTCTTTATCTTAATAATTATACACAGCTTAACTTAATTATCATCATCTTAATGGCTCGCTGGCGTTACTTCTCAACCACTCCTTCTGGCAAAATGCCAGGCACCATCTTGACTTGGTTGTGGCTCTCAACACCTGAGGACTCTCCTGAGTATCTAGTAGTTTTAAAACCTTCCCAGATGATTTTATGGAAAAGTCAGGATGGAGAACCACTGGTCCAGAATGACAGAACTGAATGGGACGTAACTGAAACGGTCTTGTAAGTCAATACACAGGAGCCAGGGTGTAGACACACCCATGGTGAAGTGTATTGTGCAAGGAGAGAATGGAAGGATTACTTTTTCCTGGGTGGATGAAGGGATATTCCATGGAAGAGATGATGTTCAAAACTAAGAGAATAATTAAGAGGATTTGACCAACTTGGCAAGCAGGGAAGAAGATTTGCAGGAGAAGGAAGCTCTGCGTGCTATGGACCAATTCAAGAAAGGTCCAGGTGTGGGGACTCCCCGACCCAGGAGCTATCAAATATGGAACAATATGCACAGAGGGACCAAGTTAACCTGGTAGCTGCTCTTGGCTGATGAGAAATCAGTGGCCAGAAAAATCCCCTTTTCCCTGCAGTAGAGCTGAGGCCTCGGATCTGAGAGGTGAAGAGAGCAGCTATACAAAGATGGCCTTCCTGGGTTAGGAAGTGAAAAAGAGAACAGCCAACCTCTTGTGCGGTGAATATGTTTAAAAATGTTTCTTAGCACTTAATAGATTCCTTGTGGCCTCAAGTCACCAGGACACTGTGTATGCCCCACACCCCCCCCCACACACACATACATATACACACAGATCCTTAATTGTCTCCTAAGCTCTTCTGCTGAGGAACTTGAAATTGATGATGACAGTCTGCTTTAGGAGGTTTCTCTTCCCCAGAACTTTCTAGTAGCCCAGTCACAACCACCTCAATGGCGGGACAGCTCCGGTCTGGATTTTGGTAGCATTTATCTTTGTCTGCTCATTGGCAGTGGGACATAATCTCAGCTCCCTTGTGAAGTGGGATTGTCTCATACTAACCTTCCCATGTAACCTGAGGGACACTTGTTGAAGTTGTCACTTCTGCCACCATGGTTAGGGTGGCACTAGCATTGAGCCCAATTCCAATTGTTCTTGATGCTTGCCAAGGAGGGGGGGGCTGTTGCTTGGGCTCTTGTGGCCCTGAAGGTCTACCTCAGTCTGGATGGTTTACCAGTGTCCAATACAGGAGATGCTAGTATTATTTTAAGTCACGGCATCTTCGGGAATGGGTGTTGTCATTAACAGGAACAAAGACAACGGTGGCTGCAGAAACCGAATTTGTGAAGACTTGGTATGGATTTTGAAGATGTGGTGTGAATTTTGGCAGTGGCATTCATGTTTGCAAATGATATCTGAGGTCAACACCAGTCAAGCCAGTGTCCCCGTTGCCAGTGGGACAGTGAACAGGCTCATTCATCTCCTGACAGGTCACAGTGGAATTACCCATAACCATGCAACCACTGATGCCACACTATAATACGAAAACAAAATTATTAAGGGCTGAGAAGCTAAGTGTCCTGAATGTGCTTAAGAAATCTCTGATGATTTTCTGTCACTTAGACTCTATTTATTTTTAATACTCTTTGAATGTTTTACTTTCATCTCTGATTACTCATGCAATGAGGATATTTTGAAACATTTGAAGATTTCTTTTGTCATTGTTTTGTGGTGTGTCTTATCTGCTTTGGTTTAAATGTATTTCTTCCAAAGCATGTGGGAATGTCAGTGGCCAGTGAGCTGAGAGGTAGGGCCAAAGGTGATTAGGTCAAGTGGACACTGTATACAAGAGAACTTCATCGCAGGAAGGAGTCGATGCTTTTATCATAGGAGTGGGTTCATCATGCTGGGGATGGGGTCCTCATAAAAGGATGACTTCAGCCCCCCTCTGTTACCCTCTCTGGCCCTCCATTCCACTTTCTGGCACTGGATGATGCAACAAGAAGGTTCTGCACCCTCAGCCTTGGACCTCCCGGTCTCCAGAACTGCAAGAAATAAATTTATATTCATTTCAATGACTCAGTCTGTGCTCTTCTGTTATAGCAGCACAAAACGGATGAAGACATTATTATTTAATATCGCTTCGGTGGAAGAGGAAGGAATATCCAAACTATGGAACCAGCCTGGGGTATCCATCCATGGATGAATGGCTAAAGAAACTGTAGTATAGATACACAATGGGGTTTCAGTCAGTCATAAAGGAAAAGAAAAGTATGTCATTTGCAGGAAAATGAATGGAACATTATATAAAAGGAAATAAGCCAAACTCAGAATAAGTCAAGGGTCATATGTTTTCTCTCATATGTGAAAGTTAGAGAGGAAAAAAGAAAAGAAGGAAGGCAGGGTCTCATGAAAATCAAAGGGAGATCAATAGAGTAGAGGAAAAGTCACAAGGGGGAAAGGGTTGGGAAAGGGGGAAGGCCGGGGAATGGTATTGGCCAGATTACATTGTTATATTGTGTGCAGTACAAACGTGTAGCGATGAATCTCACCATTATGTACAACTATGAAGCACCAATTTAAAAAATGGGGAAAAAACCAAGGGTGTAGAGTGGGGAGCATCATGGTGAGAGAGCAGGAAGTAGGTGAAGTCCCATTTCTGCCATTTCAGGTGGGTTGGGATGGAATCAGCAGCTTGGTGGGGCCGGCAGTGAGTCTTGGATGGTGATCAACCTGAAGCCGGGGAGGGGGGAGCAGCTAGATGGCTGAGGGGGAAGAGGGAAGCAGAAGAGGGCTTTTCTTCCCTGGGAGGAGAGGGATGTCCTCCACATCCGTCCGCATGGGGGCTGCATCAGAGCCAGTGCAGAGGAGGCAGGCTGTGGGTAGGTGAGTTAGTCAGACAGCATCTTGAGCCTCCCGTGGCTGTCCTGGGGAACAGAAGGAGCTGGAATTTTTCTGAGTCACCAAGGAGATTTGGATGTTATCTGAGAATGACTAGGGCACTTTCTTTAGGGGTTGCTGCACCGGAGGCAAAGTGACCTGTGGGGATGTACTGCAGGGCGGCCACTTGACCTGGGAGAGGAGGGAGGGAGAGCTCAGCTGCCCGGGGATGCGCAGCTTGAGGAGGAGCAGAGAGGGGCCAGTCACAGGTCCTGCCCAGGCTGGGGTGCGCACAGACTCAAGTTCACCTGCAACTGGCCCCTCCTTGACAACCAGGCAACCAGGCAGTAAGGGGTGTCTCCATGGAGACCAGAGGAGCCGGATTCAGTGACGGGGCCTGACTGGGCAGATGAGAGGAGGCCCCTCCCCTCCCGGCTGCCACAGGGCCCCCTACATCCACCTCCAGAGCCCTGTCCAAGCGCAATGAAGAAGTGTAAGGAGAGGTGGAGGACCTCGGAAAAAGTGAGATTCCGAAGCCAAGTTCCCTTAAGAGATGGGTTAAAGGAATTCACCAGACTGAGTTAACTCGATTAAACTCAATTTGAGCTCTTGCCACTACCCTCGGGGTGAAGATTTATGAGGATTATCAGGCTAATTCAGAAAATACAAATGGTGCATTTTCTTTGAAATCTGGATATAATGCGCAAATTTGTGACCCAGACATATTAGTTTCTTAGAACTGATACAGCAAATCACCACAAACTGAGTGGCTTAGAGTGACAGAAATGTATTGTCTCATAGTTCAGGAGGCCAGAAACTGAACTCAAGGGATCAGCAGGCTTGGTGGTTCTGGAAGCTTTGAGAAAAAATCCATTCCATTCCATTCAGTTAGTTGTCATCCTGGGCATTTGATGGGTCACTCCCATCCCAGCCTTCCTTCAGATAGCTTTCTCCTCTGGGTGTGTCTCTCTGCATCCTCTCATCTTCTTAAATAACATCAGTTATTTGCTTTAGGGCCAACCTTCATCCATTATGATCTCATTTTAGCTAATTACATCTGCAAAGACCTTGTTTCTAAACATTTTAAGATGGCAGGTGGATCTCCATACACTTTGCCAATAATGTGTTCATGTCCCCCTCATTACCCTGGAAACTCTATGAGAATCGTGGGCAGGTCAGTTTTATGGACTGTAGCTGGCATTTCATACAGATGTGTCCCAGTGTGTATTTGGTGACTAAATGAAAGAACAGATGCGTGTGATCCGTTACGACTTTGTCTTCTTACCTACGATGCTTCCACCCATCCACTTCTTTGTTCCATCTTGGGTGAAGTAGACTGTCCATTATCCAGGATCTGCCTCCTCAACTGTCTACCCTTCTCTGTAGGAGGTTTCTTCACATATTTAAAAAATGTATTTCCTTCTGCTTCTGAGTCTTTCTGGACCTTCATTCTGCCTGCCATAGCTTGAGTAGAGGAAGCACCTTGGTGCAAACACAGAGGATGCTTATTTCTGAGTGGGAGATGCCACAGCCCTTTCCACCTTTCTTGATCCTCCACTTGCTCTGTTGTTTATCTGGTTGGAGGATTAGTTTGGATGAGACACCTCCTCTGCAGGAGGGAGTGTCTCCATGCAGAACTGTAGAAGGTTCTGGATCAGCCGTCCATGTAATTAGAGGTAAAATAAGTCATAGGCAACTGGTAGAAAATGGGAAAACATGGGTTATTCACCCCATTAAAGGTATGTGTCTTACATATATTATAAGGATATATTTGTATGTCTTACTTTGCTGTATGCTTGCAACAAAAGACATGATCTAGACAAGCAATGGTCACGTACTTTGGACATATGGACTAAATTCAGTATAGTGACTAGGTGTCAAAACTGCTTTCATGGTCCAGAAAACTTGCATTTTCCCTTTATTAGTTGTATTGTAGGCCTAGATGTCCATGTGGTCTAAAAGAGATCCATCCCTCTTCCCACAGCTCTACCAGCCTTCTCCAACTCATTCCTCCTCAAGATGCTCCCACCTTTACTTATGGGAAGGGCATCTCCAGAATTAAAGCCAGACACTTAGAATCAGACAGACTCAGCAGTACCTTGAGCTGTGTGTTCCTGGTTCAGATACTTGGAAAGACTTCTTAGAGAAAGTACACTTTGGACTTAAGGGCAATTTCTTGATTGAGTGAGTCCGAAATGGATAGCTCATGTCCAGGAAAGAACAGCTTTCACAGGCAAAGGGAATGAAGATTTTTTTTTTTTTTTAGAAAAAATACCACCCCCAGGAAAGCAATTATTCCATGTGTCTAAAGTATACATTCTGAAAGCAATCACCTGTCAGAAAAGAACATCAAGGCAAGTAGAGGCAATTTATGGAGAACTTGGAAATCTAAAGTAGAGTGTGGACTTCTTTGTGTCTCACGAGTTGGGAGCATAGTTGTGTTATGACCTTCCTTTCTTCTTGGGGTTAAGTTATACGAATAAAGAACAATCCTACTTAGAACATCTCGTGGGACTTTGGTGATCTTCTGAGGTCTTTTCACGTTAGACCATTAGCCTAGTCCAAAAGAGCATAGATTTCCCAAAATACATGTAGGCTGCTCTACCTAAAGTGAACTACTTTAGTTAGTCCATATCAGTGGATTAAGCCACTGATTAGTTCATACCTCTCATAATCTAATCAATGTACCTCTGAATACTCCTGCATTTTCTCATACACAAGCTTCTGGGAGATACCTCATATCTAAACCATAACACCATCCCAGACTTACTAAATCTGAATTGGAATTTTAACAAGATCCCAGTGGCTTATATGTCACTGATATATGAAAATCTTTGGTTTAGACTTCTCTCCTTGCAGCATCTTTCTGAATTTCCATCCAGTTGAATGTGTTCCTCACCTCTTCACCATAACAACTTGTATCTCATAAGAAGCCATGAGGGTGTTAACAAGAGGAATGCAAGGATCAAGCAGGCAGACACAGTGTTTACCCACAATTTATAAATGTTTGATTTCCAAGAGTCTTCTTGTGGTCCTATTATTTTCTTCTTGAGCACTCCTCACTTCTTAACATACAATATTTACTTATTAATACTGAAAGAAACAACAGTAGATCTGGGTATTTCTAACCTCTAGCTACCAATGGCCTTATTCAAATGCATGCCTGAATTATCCAAAATTAAGGAAAAATGCTAAGATTATAAGAATCTTGAGAATTTTCTCTGCTCTGATGACCTGATATCTTGGTTGCCAACAGTGTCTAAGTTGTGTTCTATCCATAGGAGTTGTACAAAAAAAGTTGCCTTGGGTGGACTTGGTATGGAAAATACCATGTATCTGCCTTCCCCTCTTAGAGATTTATCATGGATGCCAACATATTTAAGATTCCATGGTATCCTACTGAAAATGAGCTTGTTTAATTTACTGTTCCCACTAAGTTACACCACAGAACACACTTAATAGATACATTAATCTCTCCTGGATTGTAGTTTGAGAAATTCAGCTCCAGGAAAGAGAAGAAATCACCATGTCAGGAGGCGTAGAGTGAGCCATGAGAAATGCACTACTGATATAGAAATAAAAGAGGAGAGGAAATCGTGCTGAGGGACTCAAAATTATCTCTTGACCTCAGACTTTTGTCCTGAAAGAAGGTTCTCAATTCAGATCAATTCTAGTTGACTGGATTTCTTTCTAAGCCTCCTTAAATTTCTGAACACATTGTTGTAAATGAAAAAACATATTAAGCAATCTTATAGTTAGGGTCAAGTACAAGTTTGTGAGAGAGTCAAAGGCTTTAGTGTCAGATATGCCTGCGACCCTGGGCAAGGTTTTCACTTATATGAGACTCAGTTTTCCTATTTCCAAAATGGAGATAATAGTATTCACATACCAGATCTTTGCAAGTAGTAGTATTTTGCTTTAAAATGTCAATTATATTTCAGAGAAATATAAAAGATAAGAAAAACAATACATATCATATATATCATATGTATATGTATGTGTATATTACATATAAAATATAATATAGCCCCCCCCATGTACTTACCATTTCTGTTGTTCTTTATTATTTCACACAGCTCAAATTTCCATCTGAGATCATTTGCTTTTCTGCTGAGGATATTTACATTAGTGAAAAAATCTACTTCTGCTAAATTGTTTGTATTTTTTTTTATTTCTGAAAATTTATGTCACCTTTTTTTTAAAAAAAAATGAACTTTATTTTTTAGGGAAGTTGTAGGTTCACAGCAACATTGAGAAAGAGGCACAAAAGTGTCCCATGTCCCCATCCCCCATCACCTTCACTTTCAGAAGATATTCTCACTGGGTATAGAATTCTAAGTTAACAGTGCCACCAAATGCGGCAGTCTGGCTGGGCACAAAATCACGAGCCACCACACACCTTGTAGATTCAAACAGCAACTCTTTATTCCCGAACTCACACCGGCACTCTACAAACACGTTCTGGGCAAAATCCACCCACTCCACGGGGCTCTGAATCCCAAATTACTCTCTGAATCCCGTGAGAACTCAACGGGAACTCAAGGAGTGGGTGCGCCTGAGGCAGCAGGATACGCCCTATTCCCATCAGGGTACACCTTAAACCTGGAACCGCCCTAAACCTGGAACGCCCTAAATCCCGATCCGCCCTAAACCCTGATCTACCCTAAACCTGGATCAACCCTGGTCCTTGAGCAAGGTCACCTTTCATGCAAAGTCACTGCAAATGACCTGGGTCATGCCATGCGTCATTCTTACTTAGCTATGGCTCTCAGCAAACAGGTTCTTTCTTTCAGAGCCTTAAAAATGCAGCTCCACAAAGTCTTCTTGTTGGCATTATTTCTCACAAGATTACTGTCAACCTTTGTTCTCTTGCACATGATGTATCTTTTCCCCTCAGTTTTCTGATCCTGTGATAGTTATCTCTGGTTTGAAAGCAGTTTGACAACTCTGGGTCTCGGTGCAGTTTTCTTTATGTTTCTTGTGCTTCTTGGATCAATGGGTTTATAGTTTGCATGACATTTATATGATTTTTTGATCATTATTTTTTTCAAATATTTTTTTACTTTTCTCCTCTTAATTATATATACAGTTTATAATATATTATATATAAACATATATGCTGATATACTATATATCTTCAATTATACATACATGCATTAGATTAACTAAATTTGGCCACAGCTCTGTTTATTTTTTTTTAATTATTATTATTTTTTGTTCCTTTTTGTTCCTCTCTCTTTGGAAGGCTTTCTGGCTGTCTGGTTTTCTGTTGTTTCCTTCCAGTGGAGATTTTATCCCTAGAAAGTTCAACTTAGGTCTTTTACGCTTCTTCCATGTCTCAACCTAATGTTCTCAATTTTTCTTCTTAATTCTTGAACATATGGGATAGACTTCCAATACTATTTTCATCTCCTAATCTAATTAGTTTAGTCATATTTTTCCCTTTTGTATCTGTGTTGATTGATTTGTTGTTCTCATGATGGATTGTGCTTTCTTGCTTCTCTGTTTAAAACAATGTTTTGAGTATCGCAATTAAGTGTGACTTCTCATGTCTAGCAATGGGGTCTCATCTCAGTGACTAATTTACCCCACTGGTTTATAGAAAAGTACAAGGTCTCATTTCAGCATCCAAATGGCTTTTTTTTTTTTAAGTACAACTATAACCTGGGCTTCATGAACTGATTTATTAGTAGTTATTGTTAATTTATAAGCATCAGCCAAAGGTCAGTCTTTAGTTAAATACATGGCCAACGTAGTGATGCACCCCCAATTGGACCATGTGTTCATTTTGCTTCCCCTGGGTATCCACGCTTGGACAAACCTAATTGGCAGGTACAGACGTATGCCATCTAGATGCTCAAGCACAAATTGCAGGTACAGTTCTACAGTATGAACAGTTTGTCCTGTAGTATTACCCAGGATACAGTACATAGGTGACAAACATCCTTGATTGCAGAGTTGATAACTCTTAACTTATTTTTCTCGTATAAAAAGCAAACAAACTCAATAGAAAACTTACATTTCTCAAATGTAAAAATACACAGAGTAACATGTATCATTTCTTTGGGCTGGAATTACAAAATAAAAATAATATTTACTTTTTAATAAGAAAATGTAATATTCAAATAATCATTTCTAAATCCCCAAACAATGGTGTAAGGAAATTAATATTGTTATGGGTCGAATATGAGTTAAATACAAAAACAATGGTGTAAGGAAATTAATATTGTTACAGGTTGGATATAAGTTATCCCCCAAAAGCTCATGCATGAGATGATATAAGAATGTTTAGAGCCGGGAGAAATGGTTAGATTATGGGAACTGTAACAATCTGTGGATTGACTAATCCACTTGAATAGATCAGCCAGGCAGGCAGGTAAGGTGTGGGTGAAGGAAGAAGGTCACTGGGGGTATGCCTTTGGGGTCTGTTTTGTCCCTGGAGAGTGGCACTCTCTCTGCTTCCTGGCTGCTGTGTTCTCAGTTGCTTTCCTCCTCCACGACCTTCCACCAAGAAGTTCTGCCTCACTGTGGGTCCAGAGCAGTGGACCTAGCTGACCTCTGAAACTGTGAACCAAAAAAACTTTTCCTTCTCAACGTTGTTCTTATCTGGTAATTTGGTCACAGTGATGAAAGGCTGATCAACACGATATATGATCAACTCTTTTTGAGGAGGAAAATTGAGGCACGGTTTTCAACTCACAGTGGAAACACTGCTTGTCCTGGAGTGGTAAGAAAGCCTACTCAGCAGTTATGAGTTTATTTGTCAGATAATATTGAGAATGAATGAATGATACCCTCAGTAAGTGCAGAGTGTCATCGTGATATTTTAGAATGGGTATGATTTTCAGAATCAGACAGATATGGATTCAGATCTCAGCTCAGCCAGTAATTACCTTTGTGATCTTGTGAAAATAACTTACTTGAATGAGCCTCAGAGGTTTTATTAATAAATAATAATGAGCCAGCTTTATCTGAGCACTTACCATGTGCCAGCAATCATGGTGAGATGAGATAGGCACTATCTTCATCTTCCACGTGTGACTAAGGAGACTCCAATCTCCTCTCTAAGGTCACCTGTCCTAAATCACATGAATTATAAATGAAGAACCAGGATTTTGAATCTTGACTCACAATAGTACCGTGAAAAAATAGGCAAAGTGTCCTCCTTTCTAAAAAGTCGCTGATAGGGATTAAAATGATATATGTTCCCGGTACATGGTGAGTCTTCATAAATGGTATTTCCCCCTTCTCTCACTTTAATTTCTTTAAACAAGGATTCCATAAAGGAGGATCTAATCATTTTAAAATATAGCTCTTTTGTGGTAAAAATAATTGATGGAGGTCAACCGGCAGATTCAAATTCAGTAAATGAAAGAAACTTTTAGGATATCTTAGGAATGATATAACTTTGCTTGGTGTGGGCTCCATGGCTGAGGCTTTACATGGGTAGTCTAAGGTAATCTTTGGTGCAATTATGTGAGATAGGCACTGTTAGCAACATCTTTCCCACTGAGAGTCGTGGAGGGCACGGATTCCCGAATCAGGTTCACTGGGTTGGGACTGGGAAAGTCAGAATCCAGAGTTCTAAACCCCAGCCACTAGAAACAACACTTCCTTGTCATGACTCTTACTGCAGATTTTTTCCCCAGCATTCTTTGCATTTTTGTGTGTGTGTGTGTGTGTGTGTGTGTGTGCGTGCTAGGGATGGAACCCAGGGCCTTCTGCATACTGAGCACAAGCTCTACCCCAGAGCTACACCCGCAGCCCATCTTTTGCATTTCTGACTGAAGCCAGCTGAGGGATCGCTGCCAGGATCATCATAATCACCCAAGAAGATTCTACCCTACTCCTGGATGCAGCATCCCATTCAAAGGTAACATCACAAGTTCGAGACAGGTTATGCAAATATTTCCACTGCACATTTCATTGTGTACTTAGCCTCCTGCCCCAGTCTGATTTCAAATTCTGGTTCATGAAAGCTAATTTGGAGCCAAGGAGGGTTGAACACACAAAATCCTGGAAATCGTACCAGAAACCCCTTTTCCTCCCAGGTTTATGGCAATTACATCCTTGATAATGAATTGCTCATCAGTTCTGCAGGAGATGGCAGTGATTGCCTCTACAGGTAGCAATCATTTTGTGCAATTGCCACAATTATCAATCCCCTTCAGGATGATTGGAATTTAGCAATAGGGACCAGGAGAGTGGAAGGTTTTTCAAGATATGGACTAATATTAGAAACTTGCCAGTGAGAAATGATGTCTTTCCCCTGATGAAAGTTTCTCAGCAAGTAAGCAGCTGTTAGAAAAATGCATCAACATTTCTGAGTCTCTTCCTTTAAAGAATTTAATGCACTGTGTACACCCAAAAGACATCATGGTTTTTGAATTTTATTATGGAATTTATTTTTCCTCTTTACTACTCCCATCCATGAATATGTTAACACGAATACCTCTCCTGACACAGGTGTTCAATTCTAAATAACTTTAATGCTGGTGATGGTATTGGAAGTATACATTTCCCCAACTTGTGGAAAATAATTTGGCATCATGCGTTAAAAAAAATTCTTAAAATGTTTCAACCCTTTGTTCTTGTCATTCTTGTTGGAAGTCTATCCTAAGGTAAAGAGCAGAGAAGTAGAAAAGACTGAAGTACTCCAAGTTATTTCTTGGAGCAAAATATTAGGAAACACTTCAAAGCTCAATAAGAGCAGAATAGTTAAATAAATTATGGTTCATTAAATTATGGCATATTATGCAGCCATTAAAAGTTATGTTTTTGAAGAGTAGTTAATGACACATGGAGAATGTTCGTTATAGAATGTCAAGTGGGAAAATAAACACAATCAAAGTTGAATGATAGTAGGTACCATGTAATTTATTAAGTACTCATTATGTAACTCTGAAAGGTGAGTGATTTTTAACTCCGTAATGCAGAAAAGGAAACAAAGTTTGAGAGGTGTGTGTGTGTGTGTGTGCACGTGCACGCGAGCGTGCACGCATGTGTTTGTGTGAATGTGTAAGAGAGAGATGAAAACTTGTTAGTTGGAAAGACACAAAATTTATTGGTGATAACCATGGAAGAATGGGAATTGAAAAAGGTCATTTTTTTTTCTTTACGCATGGTGGTAATTTTCACCATTAAGCATGCATCACATTTGCAATTAGAAAAGAATAAATGTCATTAAAAATTTCTGGATATGTTTAAGAAACAAACAGCTTTGGGAACGAGTGTTTTCATACCCGGGAAGAGGCCTGACTTGCACCAGGGCTGCCCTTCTCCCTGTGTCTCCTCTCACTGCTGGTGACTGCTGGTGACTGCTGGTCCCAGAACAAAGCCCCTTAGGCCCTTGACCACACTCAGGGTTTTCACTTTAATAGCAGCACTACTCAAAAAGCAGGGTGCAGGAATCCCTGACACAGGAATAACCTGGGAGTCTCATTAAAAGCATAGATTCCTGGACCTTTCAGACCTCCTAAATTAGGGTAAGGCTGGGGACTCCACATCTGCAACCACATCTCCAAGTGCCCTGGTGTTAGACGGCCACTGCTGTAGGGGAACCTACCAGTAAAAGAACAAAAATAAAGTGGCCCATGCTTAACCTAGTGAGAGCTTCAAGAGGGCCAGTCCCTGGGGTCAGAAAATCCCTCTAGTCACACCAGGCCAGCAACTTCCCACTGGGGCCCTGGCTTTTTTCTTTCCCATTCTGGCGACCTTGACCTTGGAAAATTGGTTCCCCTGTCTGAATCTCATATCTGCAGTGGGGATAACAGCAACCGTAGTAAGAATGATGAATACCACGGTGGCTGCCCCTACCTAAGGGAAGCGGCGGAGGGAGCGGTCCGTGCCTGATGGAAGGGTGCAGGGATTTCTCAAGTCCGACCCTGAACGTGGCTAGATCCTATGTGATCTGCTCCCCTCCCCCAGAGACTTTCTGACCGCTTTTTCTGATCCTTCTTTCCTTGTTTCACTCAGGCACACTGGCCCCTTGGGGTTTGTTACTCGCACCAGGCATGCTTCTAGCATGTGGAATGAGCCGCTCCCTTTGCCCGGATATCCACATCTGATTCCATAAAGTCTTTTTGCTCAGTTACCATTTTCCAAGGGATCATCCTAGGAAGCCGTCAGCCTCTCCCCCTCATCAGACTCCCCTTCTTTGCTTCACTTCCTTGTTTTATTTTATATTGCCCACTCACCTTTAAACAGACTCTATAATCTACCTTTTGGTTTTTGCCCCAGCCCTTCACCGACCATCTGTGCTGGAGCGGAAAGTGCACCAAGCCAGATGTCTTTTGTCTTTTCTTGTGGTTGCTGTTCACTGAGGCCCCCGAGCACCTTGAGCAATGCCTGGCACATAACAGGTGCTTCGTGGATGGTTGTGCAATGAATTGCACAGGTGAATGAATGAATGAGAAGAGAAGGCCACAAATCTCTTCTATTCTCCCATCTGCTGTAGGGATGGATGGCTTACCTGAGGCGGGATGGCTTGAATGTTCAGATATTTATGTATTCGTTTCTCATTCTTCCTGGGGTTTAGCTGATTCTTTAGCGATCACTGTTACTCTTCCGTATCCTTCCTGCCAGAAGCCTTTGCTGTTAGGAGAAGGACCAAAATAGATATTATATTCAACAACTAGCCAGTGGGCAAGCACTTGGAGATGCTGTTTGCCATGGATGTTATTACAAAAAAAAAATTGTATGTTTCTGGAAAAGATGGGTTGAATGCCTTCTTTCTCAAAGACACAGGGGACAAAGCTTTCTGCGATGGATGCAGACCCAGGCAGTGGAGGGAGAACTCTAGTAAAATGAGCCAGAAGAGCCTCTTAGCCTCATGAGTCTAATCAAATCACCCAAAATAAGTAAAACCAGTTCTGGGCTCTCTGCCTTTTCCAAGTTTCCCCAAAGACCCTCATAAAACCGGATGACTGGCCCAGAAATCCAAATGTAATTAGTAGGTCTGTCTCGTGGGCTGGAAAGCATGCATGTCACGTGCAGTGGGAGTCATTGGTATTATAATTATTGCTGTTATTATTTATTTTCTCTCAACCATCACATGAAAAGTCTCTGTGACTATTCTTGTTCTAAATGACTTCAAATTTGCCCCAAATTGGACTGAGTAATAAGATTTGCCCAGAACAGCCACTCGTCATCCTGATAGACGCAGGATGATGTTCCAGGCCAGATCACTTCCTCCATTACTCACCTTTTAGGTATCCACAGAGGAGATCAGTAGAGATGTATCAAGTGCCCAGAAGGGCATCATTCCCAGGAGGGGGACAGGGGACAGAACCACGGAAAGCTTCTTAATGCTGTTTGGGCTTCCCATGCCAGGCCCACTTGACTTCAATGGGTGTTTCTGTCATTATGCACAGCCAGCAAGATGCCATTTATCGTCTCTGAGATTTCAGAGCAGGACACTCCTCTCTCCTGCTTTTTCAGAGAATGACAATGAAATTCTTTCGCTCTCCCTTGCAGTGGCCCAAACCAGAAAGCAGAAGGAGAAAAAAAAAAAAGGTCAAATCAAAGAACATTTCAAACCTTTCAGTAGCTTTTTTCCAACTCTTGGCACAGAGTCACAGGTCAGGAGGAAATTGGGGGAATCACATCATCTTCTGGGTCCGTGACCAAAGATGGAGTAGTTGGGTGGGTGGTCATGGGGTCTCAGTGGAGGAAGACCTTGATTCAAATCTGGATTCTGATGTCTTCCATCGGTGAGAACTTGGGTAATTTATTGAACCTTTCTGTGACTCAATTTTCTAAAGCACAGAAGGGAATGATATCTCTCACAGAGCAGATGGGATGACCAGGAGTGATTATTAAATACCTTAGTCTGTAGGTATAGAATACATTATTATTGCACAGAGAAATGCCCATTTGTAATTCCCTGAGGGCTGGTGGCCCATATGCTGTAAATAGTGGGCTTCATCGTACCACAATTCAAACCCTTCTGTTTCATAGCCTCTCTGTATTACTGGTTATTTTTTTCCCCTTAGGCAAAGATCTCAGGTGATGGTGATGATTTCCATAATCTTGTCACCTTAATTGCTGCTGTCACTGTAAGTATTGAAATTAATTTTGATTTCTTTTTGTTTCTGCTTAGCACTTCGAATGTGACTAATGGGATTATTTTTGGCTTTGGCTTGGAGCAGTGTTCCCAGGAGCCCAAGAAGCAATGCTGGTCTAAGTTTTCCACGCTGGGTCACTTTCTGTCCAGAGACTGCATGGGTGTTAGAAGTCTCAGGGAAGAGAATCATTTGGTTGTGCTCATTTCCTCCAAATGGCATATAAATGCTGTGTGTTTTCTGCTTGTAAATTCCCTCTAGTACATTTCAATGAAACCCTACATGTTGCACTCACTGAAATTTGGGTACTGGAAGGAAGGAAGCAAAATAAAATTTGTTGAGTGCTCAGGCATTATATTGCTTTATGTGAATTATGTGGCTACCCACGAAAACTTCAAGGGCTAAATGCAAAGATATCCATCTTACATGTTGGGAAACTAACCAGTAAGTGGCGAAACTCGGATTCAAATGTGACTATATTGGATTCTGAAACCAGCGTTCATTCTGATAAACTCAGCAGCCTCTGCAAATTGACTTACAGGATTTCGAATAACCTCTTTCCAACATGTACAGATCCCATTCTTGTTCCTCTACAATTCATTCTTTCCATAGCAGATTTGGCATAACCCTTCGAAAACAATATTACATCTCATTATATTAACATTTATGTTTTAAAATTACAATGAGTCTCCATTACTTTGGGGATAAAAAGAAAAATCTGTAGTAGATTAAGTATGGCCACTTTCCATGGCCCTGTGACTTTTATTTTCATCAATACAATGTGTCACCAGTGGCTCTGTGTAAGGGCCAAAGCTGAGCCTTCAGAGACCTGAAGCTCCCAGTTTTGCCTCTTGGAATGCTCCCTCTTAGAGCCCAGCAGCCATGCTGCAAGGAAGCCCAAGCTAGTCAGGTCTGAAACAGTCCGGCTCAATTCAACATCCAGGGCAATGCACCAGCATGAGTGGGCCCAGGAAATGCTGGCAAAACAACTCCCCAGGCAACTTCCAGAATCCTGAGAAAATAAGTTGTTATCTTAGGCCATTAAGTTTTGATGCACTCTGTTAATTCAGCAGCAGATCATCCAAACAAAATCCAGATGCTTACCATGGCTCAGAAGACCTTAGGTGATCTAAGCACTATATCCTGATTGACTATATCCTTTTTCTAGTTTTTCTTATTACTTACCGACCAAACTGATCTCCCTGGAGATTCTCAAACCCAGTAAGCCCTTTCCTGATTGGTGGCTTTTGCTTTACCAATCCCTCTACCTGGGACATTCTTTCCTTTATTCTTCACATGGGGAGGGCTTCTATTCATTCTTTAGACCTGGTTGAAACATCATGTTTTGTAAGAAATCCTGTGGAACCCCCGCCCTGTTTGTTTTTTACTTATTTATGTTTTGATTGCTACCATTTATAATTTCATATATCTTTGTTGACTCATTTGGTTTCTCTCTCTCCCAATAGATTTTAAATGCCACAGGGGTAAAGACTGGGTCTATCTCTTTAAATAGTGGATATTCTGTATCTAGTACTGTGCTTGGACACATACTAGGCAGGCAATGAGTATATTTGCTGAATAAATGGATGACACAATGTGCTTCCTGGCCCCTGCTAATGTGCCGCTTTGATGTTATTCTGGTGTTTCAGCTCTGACTGCCTGGGTGAAAGCCTCACCTGGCCCCTGCTTATTTTCTCTTTTTGTACATTTGTTCAGCATGGGCTCAGCCAGGGCTCCTAAAATCAAATAATCATGGGCCTAAATTATCTGGGCCCTTTTCTTTTTGACCAAATACTTGCCTGCCTGTCTGCCTTTCTTTCTTTGTAGGCAAGAATCTGACAGCTATATAGGTGATCTCTAAGAATATAACCTAAAAATATAAGAATATAACCTATTCAATGTATTTTAGATATGTCTTTTTGTTCCGTCCACCAATTCATTGGTTCACTGACCACCTACCTATTATGCTTCCCCATCCATTCACTTATCTATGTATTCACTTATTTGTTTATTCTGTTTTATTTATCGAACCTCTACTATGTGCCAGACAGTATTCTGGGCACTGGGATGCAATGGTAAATAAAACTGGTGTGGTTCTGTCCCTAAGGAAGTTTACTGGTCTGGCAGGTAATGCATAAAACAAACAAAAAGTGTAAAACTATATAAATGCAAATTGAGAAATTTGCTCTGAATAGACGCCAGTACACCCAGGTTTGCACGTGTATTGAATCTCTTCTGGGCTTACACCCCTTCCAATGACCCTCCTTGTCCTTAATGCCTTAACGACCTTCCTCACCTTCAAAACCACTCCACTCTCCCACTCACCACTTCTTTCCTACTGGGCTTCTGCTACTTCTGTCTCTACGTGCATTTTCACTTCCAAGTCAGGAATTCTGAGCCCCAGGGCTGGATACTGCTTTGTTTGGGGCCTATGAAGGATGTTTAGGATATCCTGGTCTCTACCTACTAGATGAAGTTAGCACCTCTCCTCACCCTCAAATTGTGAAGAGAAAAAAAATCTGCAGACATTTCCAAATGTTTCCTGGGAGGCAATTGCAACCCCTGGTGGAAAGCCACCCTTCTGAATGAAGGGAATCAGGCTTGGCTCTGGGAACCTCTTGTCCCTGTGGCACACTCTCCACTGTCAATCAAAGTGCCCCTCTTCCTCCAGGCAAGGATCAGTATTGCTTCCCTAAGTTCCTAAGCCTTGTGCTTTCTGAGCCTTGCTCTTCCACTTTCTTGGTGCTTTTTAGAAATGTCCTACATTCTTCCAGTAAGCTCCCTTTCTCCCTTAGTTAGAGTCAATTTCTGTGATTTATGACCAAAGAATCCTAACTGGTACATCCTCCTACACACTTGCCAAGTTTTAGGATACCCGTATTAAGTATTAACATATTCATCTCTCTTGCTCCCCCCACCACCCCCGCTTCCAATGCTGTGCCTGCAATATCCTACACACGTGGTCCACCCACCTGGCCTTTCATCCTTGCAGCGCAAGATCAAATGCCATCGCCCGCCATGACTATTCCAGAGCTGGATCCTCCACTCCACCCCAGGGCTGCGTGTGGGCTGCCTTGCAGCATACACTACACCACACAGCAGGATTTGTTTGCATATCTCTGGGGCACTCCTTGGGGGTGAGAGTCCAGCCTCCAAGGGCTGTGTGTGCGATACAGAGCACAGTGCTAGGCACCTGGCCCTTGTCAGTCCCTGTTTTTTGTACAGGTAGGTAGAAGGATGGATGTCCTTGTGCAAGGACAAAAGGCTGAGAGCAATTGTGCGGAATTGTCCCAGAATAAACCTGTCGTAGGTTTGTACTCATATGTTCAAAGTGCCCTGGGCCAAAATCAAAGAGCATTTCTCCAGATGCACAGAGGACAGATAGCACAAAGTCAACGTGACCTCTGAGATTCTGCTTTCTTCAAAAATAACATGATTTTTTTTTTCGATCATAAAAAGCAGTACAAACATATTGGAGAGAATTTATATAATATGAAAAGGCCGAAAGGAGAAATAAGAATCACTCCCAACCCCAGCACCCAGAGATAAATGCTAGCCCTTTGAAGTACTTTCTTCTCATCTTGTTCCCCCATGTGCCCAGGTGGTAGAGATATTTATTTACATACTATTTTTGTTACCTGCCTGCTCCCATTTGATCTTAAATAATGCTCGCTTTCCTTTATGTGTTCTTAAAGAGCACACTTTTCAACTCCGCACAAATATTAGGCCCTGTAGATAAACTACTATTGATTTAATCAATCCTTTTATTTACCATGACTGCTGCTTTTCTATTTTGGTTCATGATTTTTCAGTAACACTGAGGTGAGACCTGAGAAGGGACAACCAGCGGCTTCCTGCTTGTATCTGCCCAACTCCGGAGTCCACTGAGGGCCGATCAGAGTTAGGTGGGGTGAGCTGTGAATTCAATGACTGATTGGTCTCTAGTTTAGAGGACATGTGTAGGTGAGGGAAGCAGAGTTCCTTGATGCCACGCCCCTGAATTTGACAGGTGCACGCACCTAGGTCCAGGCCGTGCCCACAAACCTCAGCCTCCTGCTGGGGTCAGGCCTCTACCTTTGTCTGGAGCACAGGCCAGAAGGCACCCTCCCTGAAGGAAGGAGGAGAAGGCAGGACCCACTCAGATCCTGTGTCTTTTCCCAAGGTTCTAGCCAGATGGGCATCCCCTGTCCCTTGGAGTGACCAAGGAGCAACTGGCTAGTGACCTTCCTGAGTGGCAGGCCTCTTGAACACAAATCCAGAGCTACACTCTGAAAGTAAATTTCTAGAATGATTGGCTCAAGGAGATTGAATATTTTTTGACTTTTGAAACTTATCTTCAACTTGTTCACTAAGAAGTTCATTCCAATTTGCCTCGTGGCCAGCTCTGTATGCAGTTGGTCAGAGCATGCTGTGCTTCTACTCCAGCCTCCAGAGGTATCATATTAAAGTTCTTGCTCTTTTTCTTTGATACAAAAAGAAAAAAATAAAGACAGCTCTGCCCATTTTTGATTTTCTCAGCAGTAATGGAACTGACCATTTTTGATATCCAGTTGTCATTTGGGGTTCTTTACCTCTGAGTTCTTGGGTCCTTTGTCCATTGTTTTCTACTGAATTTTAATATTTTCATTTGGATTTATATGTTAACTACATTCAGCTTTCATCAGGAAATGTTTTTAATTTGCTGTTGTTCTTGTTTTGTTTATGGTTTTAGTAGGTTATGTGTTGTCAAATTTGTTGGGCGTTTGATTTGTGATTTCTCTGGTTGCTTACCAATTTCTTCCTCTTTAGACACAACATACTTATCTACATGTTTTTATGATTTTATTTAAATATTTGCATTATTATGTTAATCTGGCGGAACTCGTTATGGTGTATGTGTAAGGTTTTTATGTTTATATTTTACGTTTTCCTCTATAGCAGATGAATAATCAATTGTCCCAGCCCATTCATTCATCTTTTCACTGCTAATTTGTACATATTTTATATTTTATTTGTCTATGTGTCCAATTGCCTCTAGGATCCCATTTTATGTTATGTTTTAAAAATTTTAACAGCTAGCATAACAAGAAATCTGACTTCAGTTTTTCACCAAATCTCTTGGTCAGTCTTTTTTTTTTTTTTTTAAGAGAGAGTGTGAGAGAGAGAGGGAGAGAGAGAGAGAGAATTTTTTAATATTTATTTTTTAGTTTTCGGTGGACACAACATCTTTGTTTGTATGTGGTGCTGAGGATCGAACCCGGGCTGCACGCATGCCAGGCAAGCACGCTACCGCTTGAGCCACATCCCCAGCCCTCTTGGTCAGTCTTATTTGCATTTCCAGATGAGCTTTAATCTAATTTTACTACATCTTGAAATAATCCCTTTTAGAATTCTGATTGGCATTGGATTTAATTGCACTGATTCATTTTGGGAGAAGTGAAATTTTAATAATACTCAGTTTTCTATTCATGAAAATGGCATACAAAGGTCTCTCTTCAAATCTCCACGTATATCCCCACTCCAAGGTGGCCTCTGTGTTTGTGGGTAAGTTCCCATTAGTTATGGAGGCTTTATTTGCATTTTTTCATTATTACTACTGAAAGTGAAATTAAAAATATTTCCCATTGTTTTATTTCCAATACATGGGGAAAATGTAGATACTTTGATTTTGTAACTCAGAACATACTCATTATTTCCCATTTTTTCCAGCTCATTTCTTTTCTAAGCAATCATACCTTTGAAAAGTAATGATGGCTTTCCTTATTCTTTTATTTCTCATGATCTGTTGCATTGACTCAAATATCCATAGTTATTAAGAAATGGTGGGCTTCTTTATCTTCTTATTATTATCAGTGGAAAATCTCTATATAACCTGTTGACTTTAGATGATTGCAAAATTATATTAGACAATTTTACTTTAGTTACATCAAGTTTTAGTTAGTAGTGAACGTTGTTGGTATTGTTGGTTGTTAGAGTGACTTTATCCTTAGCTCACACACTAATAAAAATTTGGGAACTTGGTGGAAACTCTTGGGTCATGATCTTTCCTCCTTGAAACCTTATGTGACCAAAGAAAAGATTGAGGCCAGTTTGATGCCTAACCTTTCTAGGTAAACCATTTATTTAGTTGTTTTGTTTTGTTCTATTTTATACCTGTAGAAATTTTTTGAGTTAGTTTTGAAATCCTAAAACTCTGTGAGATTACTTCTAGCTGGTGACATTCAGTGTATCCATTCCAACCACTAATTCAGGGCATCAGTAATCAGTATTTTGCTATTTGATTCTCTGATTGTTGTTGCATGGTCTTATTTTTTTTGGACTGCTTTACAGATCATGGTTTGCTAAAAATTTGATTTTCCACATCCTTCTTTTCATTTCTTCTTATTTCAAATCTTTGTTATTTTGACTCTGGGTAAAATTTGGGTGTTTGTCTTGCATATCATTTTTTTTTTTTTAGTTTCTACAGTATTCTACAATATTTCCTAAGTATGATTTAACTTGGCTCTTATATTTTCTTACCATGTTTGTATTTCTTATCAGGACACTTTCTTCTCTGTCTTTTAATTTTTTTTTAACTCAATCCCTCTTTATAATGGTATTATATGCTCCCCCCATTAAATATCTATTTTTCTTTCACCAACTATTTTTTTCAATCAGAAATCACAAATTCCTTTCAGATTCTAAAGGTAATATATATTTAATGCAGAAAAATTAGGAAATACAGAAAAATACATAGATGAATATAAAAAAGACCATTACCCATTAACTGGGGGAAAATAACCATCATTGTTAATATAATGGAGAATTCTCTTTGAGTCAAAATTTAAGTTTCTTTTATTTTTCCTAAATGAAATTGTGATATTTTGGGTATATGCTGTTTTCCTTAACATTGATCTTGAAATAATTATTAGACTCACAGGGAGTTGCAAACTAGTAGAAAGTCCCTTGTAGGGTTGTCACTGATGCTCTATCATATAACTATCACACAGAAAACCAGAAAAACCGACATTAGTAAAAAACTGTTTACTGGGTCACAGATCTTATTGAGTTTTCACTGCTATTTAACACATGCTTATTTGTGCACGCATGCGTGTGTGTGCATGTGTACTTGCGGCTCTAAGCAATTTTATATAAGTTATGCAACTTTTCAGGAAACAAGTACCACAACCAAAAGCCAGACCCGTGTCTCAAAAGAGCTCCCTCTTGTGATATGCTGCTGGCTCCCAGCTCTTATGGACACTCTCAGCCCCATCTGATGCCTCTGCAGCTACTGATCTGATTCTTCTGAGTAGTTTTGCCATTTGGTGGAAGGTGGAGAGGCACAGAGAGAAGAAACAAGTTTGATTTTTTAGCTCTCTTACACAGTGTGATGAAATAGCTAATATTTGAGTAGAGCAGGCTTCAGAATCACTGAGTGAATTTCAAATGTTCTCTTTACAAAACATGTTAAATATTTGAGGTGATGGATTTGTTAATTAGCTTGACTTAATCATCCAACGTTGTATATAAAAGTCCTAGCACCTCTTTGTACCCCCATCAATATATATAGAACTATTATTTGTCAATATGTAACTTTACAAAGAATAGCATATATGAATGGGATTGTATAATATGTAACCTTATAAGATTGACTTGTTTTGCTAAACATAGTGTCTTGAGATCCCCTGGGCTGCTGTGTGCATCAGTCTAAGTGGACCAGAATATGTATCACCATTCATCTGTTCAAGGAAATGTGGATTGTTTTCATTATTTTTTGGATTAAGAATAAAGCTGCTATGAACAGTCATGCACAGATTGAGATTCTCTGGCATACATCATTTTAAAATCCCACTTTTAAAATACAGCATCCTGTTGTAAGCATTTCTCCGTGTCATTATTTATTCTCTGGAAGCTGTTTTAATGACTGTATAATATTCTAACCATATGGAAGTAACTCAGTTATTTAACCACATCCCTATAAGTTCATGTTTCCTTGAATCTTATCAGCAGCATACCAGATGTGCTTTAGAATTTTCTTCTCCTTCTCATAGCAAATCTTTTAAAAAAATGTGTGCACTTTCTCTGCATTTTGAATATAATGTTCCATTTCATTTATGATTCGAAGTTTTTTCCTATAACCCAGGTGGTCTGGTCTTGGTTCCTCTTGGTTTAGACAGACAACATTGGCTGATGGAAGGGTCGGTGGATTCTCCTGGTGTCCCTGATCATGACTGTCATTTCCTCCCGGGATCCTGTTGCATCTCCAGCTGGCACATTTCTAAAGTTGGTGGCTATCTGCCGAGCGTGGGAAGAGCAGAGATCTTTGTCGCACTGATGGTACAGTGGGAATTTTTTCATGGGTTATTTATTTAACTTGGGGCCTCTTTCTCACGTCAGGAGCATTCCCCAGAGTGTGCTGTGCCTACTGTTATATTATTTATAACATAATAAATAATATGTTTAATTTTTATTTATCCTGCTCCCTCTTTTCCCTGCTCTTTTTGGTGGCTCTCACTGCAGCGTTGGGGATAAGCCCAGGACATCATTCATGCAAAGCCTGTGCTCTCCCCCAAGGTGTGCCCCAGCCCTTTCCTCCCACATCCCCTCTCACAACCTCCATCCCAGGTTGCGGTGCGTTCCCCCTGCCCACCCTTCCCCTTGCACGCTCCACCATGTCCCACCTCTGGCCATCACTGTCTCTAAGTGACTGTAATAGGCAAGCAAGGGGACAGGGGTGGGGGTCAAAGGTGAAGCTGTGACCTCTCCAGAGCCCCAGAGGATGCAGATAGCAGGGACTATAAAAACCAATGCTCACTTCCCTTCTGGGTCCTGCTGTTCTGCCTCGGGTTGACCAGAAGAGAGAATTTTTCAAGGAAATTTCTTCTGAAATTTGGCCAGTACTATTGCCATCATGCATCTTGGTGTCATTTGAAATAATTTTAACAGAAATGAGGTACTGTAAAAAAAAAAAATCAGATGCCTCTAGAGTTCCTCCCTCATTACCCAGAAGTCTGTAATAGCTTTGTGATCTAAAAGAATGGCATCGGGGGCAGTGTCTTGTTCTCCTCCAAATGACAATGACTGTCATTTCTGAAATACTTCATTGTTTAAAAAGCACTTTATATGCATTATCTTAGCTCATTCATCCAATTTTCAAGCACCTGTTATATGCCAAGCACTGAGAACACAGAGAGACACATCCCCCCGCCCATCTTTTTTCCTTAAAATTCTCCAATGACTTCACAAACCCCTTGGAAGGAAAATTCAGTTCCATCCCTTCCTGACAGGAGCTGGCACTTCCTGTCTCTCTGAGCCCATCTCCCCTCATTCTGTCCTGACTTCCCGCTAGTCACAGAGGCCTCTGGTGTTCCTCAAAGGTGCCAAGCACCTCCACTCCCCAGAACTTGACATTACCTTTGTCTAGAATTATCTTTCTCCATATTCATGCGACATGCCACTTCGTATCATCTGAATCTCAGTTTAATGCTACATCCTAGAGAGATCAAAAGACTCTGCTGTGAATTATCCAATATTGGGAACTAGAGCATTTGGCCCCAGCCACATCATTGCTTGCTTTAGCCGTCATGGGTCAGTTGACCGGTAACTAGTAAGCACCCCCCTGGGAGCCGGGCACTGGGCTGGGGACTGGGCACAGGGGTGAATGACTTACCATGCTCCTGACTTCTTGGAGTCTACATTCCTTTGGTACTTGACCTTGCCAAAAGGCGGACAGTAGAGGCAGACAGGGTGACGTCAGCCTAAAAGGATGGGATGACGTACTGAAACCCCTGCCAGCAACTCCCATTTGTTCCTCCTTTTTGATTTCTAATCTGCTCATTTGTAAGCCCAGGTTCTGGAGGAAAAAGGATTAATTTTCAAAGTGACCCAAAGGCTCTCCAAGAGTACCATTAACCTTACCTATTTAGGAACCTGTTCCGCCTCCTGGCCCCAATTCCAGGAGCGATTTGTCCTATTTAAGTGAGGACACCGACACTCGAACGTGCTGGCCCCCATGTTTGCCCACAGAATGTTGCAGAGGAACATCTATTTGACTTTTGCTTTTCCCCTCCTTGCGAGGAGATCGGCTAGGGCTAGTTGTCATGGTGACGCAGGATGCTGAAATTCTCCTCTTGTGCTCCAAGAGAAGGAAGGTTTCTTTGTTCTTCCTGGTGGAGGAAGGGTGAGACGGGTGTGGCAGGCAGGAACCTCTATTTCAGAGGCCACTAGCTCTAGTTTAAAACCCTGCTGTGACTATGCTATGTCATCCCAACAGGTCATTTGACCCTTGTTAGCCTCACTTCCCCATCAGAAAAGTGGTGATAGTCAACAGCCTTGGTTCAGAAACAGGCTGAAAAGGAAATGAAGTCATTCCTTGAAGTGCTTAGGGCAGTATTTGGCCTGCAGTGAGGTAAGCAATGCTTGCTATTGTGTCAGGGCTACCTTGATTACCACCACCACAATAGATTCCAGAGGCTTCTTTGTAGAGGAAAGAGCCGGCAGCAGAGAAGGAAGTTCAAATCCTGGCTCCACCATTCATGAGCAAGTGTATTAATGTATGTGCCTCCTGTTCATTGTCCATAAGATGGGGACAATAGAATCTCCTTTTCAAGGTTATTTTGAAGATTCAGGAAGCCTAGTTAAATAAAAATGTCTCATACATAACAAATGCGGAACACAGATCCGTTGAGCCTGAATTTGAAAAAGCTCTCACGACAATATAACCTTTGATTTTAGGCTGCTGCTGCTAAAACTTGAAAAGGATCTTAGTAATTAATGAAAAAAAATAAAAACAATTTTCTCCCCCAAAGAATGGAAAAGAAGAGAATATCTTACAACCCGTTTGAAATAAACTTAATTCTCTGTAAATTTCTCTGACAATCAAATACGTTCATTGCCACAAACTTAGAAGTTTGTTAAGCACTTTCTATGTGTTATGTGTTTTCCCTGGTGATCTAGAGAGGAAAGAAGATGCAGAAGATACTAAAGAGCCTGAATAAGTCCATGCATATGTAGCACCAAGAAGAGAATTGGGCAAGGAATGAGCAAAGCCTGTAGCTCCCAGATGACAAGTTCAGAAAAAGGCCCCTTCAGGTTCTGGCCTCTCCATGTCACCTTAGCGTTTTTTCCCACCATTCTTGGATAAACAACCAAAGCCCAGCCAGCATATTGTGTGAGGATCTTTCATGCCCAAGTGACTGTGCTCTTCCATGGTTTGCTGCCACATCACCCTTTGCAAATCTGTCTTTGCCTTTTCATCTTTCCAAACTCAACTGAAGTTCTACAGCCTCCAGGATTGCCCTCCATGAGCGACCACCTCTGTGTCTACCATCTTTCTACCAAGTGAAATCGCAGGCTAACGGGGCTCAATGGGTCTATTTCATTTGATTTTGTCAAATCCTCTAACACCCTGTGTGTGACTATGTGCCCTGTAAACATAAGGTGATGGTATAGATGTACAGGCTCTAAAGTCTGTTTCCAAAACCCAGCTCTGCACTGTCCTGCACTGTGATCTTGGGAAAGTGACTTAGCCCCTCTGTGCTTTGGTTTCACCATTTGGCAGATGAAGGTACCATATGTGTTTCATACCATTCATGGGGAGATTAAACGAGAATATGTACTCAGTAGTAATATGCCTGAAAATCTGTCCTAAGTGTTAATTAGCATGCTATCATCATTGTTTTGGCTCCTGTTTTAGACTGTAAACTCACTGAGAGCATGTCCTGAATGTTACTTGACTTTATTACCCAAATGCCCAAAGCATCAAGGGTAAGTGACCAACTGAGATTTTTTGAGTACATCAAGACCTAGGTTTGAGTTCCAGTTCTGCCATGGACTGGCCATGTGAGTGTGGACAAGCCATTCAAGCTCTCTGATTCTCTCTTCTCCCATCTGCAAAACAAGAATGATAATTTGAAAACTGAGTTATCTATCTCCAAACATTTCTAGCTAACACTGTAGCTACTAAATAGCATCCATTTTATTCATTCCACGAGTATTTTTAGTGCCTTCTGTGTATGTGCCTGAGAGTATGCACATTGCCAGATCATTCTGGAGGTGAAGGTACTGTATCACTTGTGCTGCTTCTGCTCAAGGGTAAGGGATTGTTTATAGAAGGAATCAGTATTGGCCATGGGGATAAAGAAGTCTTAATATGAACGCTTCCCAGACGGTAGAGAAAATGGAGCATTTCTATTGATTCTAAGACCTGGGATCAGACAGCAGGTCAATACAGTCCATAATTAGATTTTAAAATATTATGCTCAAGTATATGGTTCAAATTATTTGATGTGTGATTAGAAACAATTCCCTCTTCCGCAGTCTAGGGAAGTGTGAATCCTCAGGCCTTGCATGCTTGATGCAGAGGGAGGAAGGGTAGGGTAGAAAGGCCCTGAGGGGTTAGGTGGGGACACAGGGAAGGATGGCTGTTGGGGCCAAGTTCATGGGCTAGCAAGCCTCCCTAGTGGCCCATTTTCTTTCCAGAACATCAGATGGGATGGTTTGAGAGGTCACTATAGTCTGGCTTTGGGTGGGAGTCAAGGTCAAGGGTTGATCTTGTTAGAAATTCTCTTTGGTCCATTGAGTGAGATCACTTGCTTTAAAGGAGATTCTGCTCCCTGATTCCAAACCATTTCCACTCCCCCACACTCCCCCAAATGACTCCTGTGTCCCCACCCAAACTATCTCATCCCAAATGCACATACTGCAATGAGGAGGGAGGAGGAAACTGTTCCCTGAGCAGAGGGACCAGGAAGATGGGCCAGCAGCCCTTTTTTCTGATGCGGAACTTGGATATGATTATTGCACATCTCCAGTTGAGTACCTACTGTGTGCAGGGCACCAGAGTATATTATTTTAACATATCCTCTTAAAAAAAAAGGATTGGTTCAGAAAATCTTTCTTCTCATTTTATAAATGGACAAAGTCAAAGCAGATATGGTGTGGAATAAAAATGAGTTGGGCTGGGTACAGTGGTGCACACCTGTAATCTTAGCAACTTGGGAGGCTGAGGCAGGAGGATGGCGAGTTCAAGGACAGCCTGGAAAATTTAATGAGACCCTGTCTCAAAATAAAAACAACAACAAAAAAAAATGGGCTCAGGATATAGCTCAGGGGTAGAACATCCCTGGGTTAAACACCCAGTGCCACACACACAATATGTGTTGGCAGTAATCCAAAATTATTTCAAATTTCAAAAAGTTCATAGGGGATAATTTGCTACTCAGGTGTTGACTTTTTGTTGCAAGTGAAAGAAACCAAATTAGAAAAATGACATCCTGGGGTGACACATGGGACCCAAGATGCAACATGACTGGGCCTATTCCCAGGCACAACCAGGGTCTTTTGAAAGTTCTTCTGATGGTCTCTTCTCTCATTCCATCTTATCTCTGAATGGCTGGTTCATTTCCAATCTCTCTACCCAGACTGGATTTCTCCTTTTCTCTGGTCCATGCAAAAGAAGACACAGATACCAAGCTTTACATCTTGGTAGTCCTGAATACAGAAGGAGTCTCTTCCTAAGTTCCAGACCTCCAAATCTTACAGAAGGACTCTGATTGGATGAGATGCCCATCCATGAACCATCAGGAGAGAGGTAACATTTTTCTCTCATGGCAGCTTCTAGGGTAAGCATCTGGATAGAGTGGAGAAGAGAGATAAAGTACATGTAGGCAGATACTCACTCAGTATGGGGCAGGTAAAAGAAGCCATATGATATAATAACAAAAGGTCGAGTTTTGTTACCACAGCATAACTTGACTGCTACACATGCTAGCAGGAGCTTCCTATACAACCACAGAAGCAACACTTACCAAGTGGAAATTGCTAACCTGGTTTGAAGTGTGGGAAGCACTCAGATTTGGCTGTGATCTGGAGCAATATGAGAAGAAGAAGGAGGGAGACCAACAATTATGAGCAGACAGTTTAGATCTGGTTCTTTCTATACATACACCTTCTTGAGTGCTTACCCCATTTTGCTGACTTGGAGATGGAGGTTCAAAGAGGTGAGGTGACTTACTCAAAATCACAGTTGTAGTAAGTGGTGAAAACAAATTCTCAAATCTGCACAATTTCCATAATCTTTATCACTCTGAATAAAGATCACCTGTGACTAGTTTTCTCTCCTCTCCGATGCCTTTTTAAACTTAGAAAAAAGTTTGAGAACAAAGTTAGGCAGTAAATATCTTGTTTCCTTCCAATTTCTGTGAAGAGTTTGGTTCCACTCTGGTCTCGGGGGTGCTTGCCAACATCTCTGAGTCAGTCGAACCATCCCTTTAAAAAATGGAAAAAAAAACACCAACCAAAAAAAAGCAACCAATCCAGCCCTAAATGATTCATGACACCCAACATACATATTTATAGGCTCTTTCCAAGAGTGAGTGAGATCTACTCGAGGCTCTTGTTCCCACCCCCATGCATCTGCAAGCTTGTACCAGGCACTTAGAAGAACCAAAGACTGTACCACTTACTCACCCACACGTGTCTGTGATGGGGTTTGAACTCTCCGTGAACCACCGCCACACTGCAGAGCCAAACTCTAAGTGCCCATCTGTGGAAGTGGAGTTCTGAAATGGGATTCTGCTCTTGGGCCCACTGGATAGTTTTTCCTGTGGTGTGTGTGTGTGTGTGTGTGTGTGTGTGTGTGTGAGTGAGTTACATCTCAACCCTGGAGCACCAGACCCTGTATATATCCAGCCAGAGGGGACCTTTGGCCTTAGGTTCGATCTAGGTATGCAGATCTGCTCCTACTGGCTCTGTGACCTATGAACGTCCCTTCATGTCTTTCAGACTTAATTTTCTTCTTTAAACTGGAGCTATTTGTGACCTGCACCATGGAACTATTGTCATGAGGAGAGTGAGGACAGGGCTTACAGAAATGCGAGGGGCATTATAAATGCCCCAGGGTAGTAACAGAAGGCAGCTGATACCACCTCTCAGCCTGCAGAAGAGGACAGCTGATACCTGGCACCAGAGAAGGCGGCAAGGCAGGGGACATGTCCTCAGTGGGACAGTGCAGCCAGCCCCACCCACGGTGGCTTTTCAGGGAGGGAACCAGCAGACTGGCCCGCATTGTTCAGTAAGTATGGATGGAGTCAGAGAGCTTCCATCTTGTGATTCATTTCCACTTCAAATTTGATGTTTGCTTTGTTAGCATTTTGATGCTGTGATCAAAAAATACCTGTCGGGAAGAACTTGGAGGAGGAAAAGTTTAACTGGGGGCCATGTTTTCAGAGGTCTCAGCCATAGATGGCCAACTCCATTACTCTGGGCCTGAAGTACAGCCAAACATCATGGTGGAAGGGTGTGGCTGGAGGCAGTAGGTCACTGAGGTTGACTTTGGGGAATACATTTTTGACCCTGGTGAGCAGAGCTCTTTCTGCTTCACGGTTGCCATGTCCTGAGCTGCTTCATGCCTCCCTTTCCACCATTATGATCTGCCTCAACCCAGACCCATAGCCATGGAGTCAGCTGCCCACAGACTGAACTCTGAAACCATGATCCAAAATAAACTTATTGCCAGGTATTCTGGTCACAATGAGTAAAAGTTAACTAAAACAAGGTTAGATTTTATTTTTAAAAAAGTGGGAGAGGATGGTGTCCATTCCTAGTGGTATTTACTATGTAGATTGGCAGATCTTTATCATCCCAGCAAAGACCTCTAGCACTTTCTACCTTCCCTCCCAGGAGAAGCATTGATTGATTGATTGATTGATTGGACAGTGATTCACTCAGTACCTTCTGGGTGCCAGGCCTGATGAAAGGCACCAAGGACCCATGGTGGGTACCCCACTGGTCTCACAGTGCTGTTAGACTGCGAGGGGAGAGACACACCAACCATCAACTGAGGAGTAGCATGTGAGGTGTGGAGTGTGAGTCGAGGAAGGACAGGAGGATGTGGTGTGCGCTCTTCCTCAGCACAGTTGGGGCTCCAGCCTAACTCAGTCTCTGCGGAACATTTGAAAATGAATGTTCAGGGATTTGCAAAGAGAAGCAGCTTTGAAGAAAAGAAAACGTGTCTTTAATTGCAAAGGTTGCAGGATTAGCAAAGGCAGTAGTTCTGCTACAACTTTGGTGTCTTTCCAACTTGGTGGTGGGGTGTGTGTTTAGCTGAAGAAGATTAGGGTCGCTCCTAATTGCTTATAGAAAAGAGCCTCTTGTTTATGGGCTGAGCACATTCTTTTCCAACTAATTAACTTGACAAACCTGAACAGAGAGTTGTTTCTGACCCTCCCTGGGCAATTGGACTAAGTGTTTTATCCCGTCTACCACCTTCCACTGCCTTCTTGAGTTTCTTCTGCCAAGGAATGGGGAGCAGGGGAAGGGCGCACCTGTCACCCCTTTTCTAGTGAACGACTCGCGGTGGTATCAGGAGCTCCACTCTTATGGTTCCCTCACACCAATCTTAGCCTCTATTTCTTTCTCTCTACAAGAGAAAGCCATTGCAGCCTTTGGGATAGGGTCAGATGGGATTTGCTGTAGGGTGTGGTAACAAAATCCCAGCTCAAAAAATGGCAAAAATAAAAGGTGAACTCCATGATGGATATGTGAATTAGCATAATTTAATCATGCCACGTGGTACTCCTGAAGGTACACAATTGTGATTTATCCATCAAAAATGATGTACTTTAAATGGCGAGGCCCTAGAACACCCTCTCATGTCATCTGGGAAGGGCAGAGGATAAATAAAAGTGGGCGTTGTCCTGGTTATGGTCCTGGCTAGATGTACAGAGAATCCTGAGGTTCTGAATGAGGAGTGAGGGGCCGAGAGCAGAGGTGTGCAGACACGGTGGCAGGTGCCCTGGGCATCCTTCCCTCCTGTTCTCTGTGCCCTGAGAAAGAATGACGGAATATTTCCAACACTCAAGGGAGGCCGAGAGTGACTGAGGCCAGGGGTAGCACTGGTTTGAGCAGTGATAATGCAATTCTTGGGGGTGGGGAGTGGCACAGAGAGCTACTGACAGAAAACCAGAAGCCCCTCTCCCTCTACATGTCACTCTATATGCCCTAGAACTTAGCCACAAGCCCTTGAGCAAAAAGAAGAGGACTCTGAACAGCCCACAATTTGGTTTTCTGTGCTTGGTGGAACTGAGGCTCAAATAATAATAAAATGTATTAAAAAAAAAACCAGTTTCCTCCTTTCCCACCACAACAAGCAAAGCACTGGTCCAGCACTCAGAAGAGCTAGGCATAGGGATCTAGTCAGCACTGCTGGTTAATAACCAGGAGAACTCATTTTTGCAGGTACAGAAACAGAGGCACAGAGAGGTTCAGTAATGTACCAAGCCTAATGTGCCCTGAAGGTGACCTAGGCAGGATGCAAATTCAGGTCTGCCTGACCCCTAAACCTTCTTGTCTTAATAGGCAATATTCTAAGCTCTGAGAAGAAAATATTTGCATTAAGGAAGTGGAGACTTTTAAGTGTCCTGTGATATAGGTGATTGCTGATTATCTGATGGGATATAGAGTATTTTTAGCAAGTGTTTCAATAGCATCTCCCAGAATCAGTTCATTGGATATTATGAGAGAAAAATTATAGGAACAAATTCTGAGACCCTAGGATCAGCTCCAGCGTAACCAAGGGGACATTTAATACAGGCTGAATCATGGCACCCAAAGATGTTTACATCCTAAGGCTTAATCTCGTGAGTACGTCACCTTATGTGGCCTCACATGGCAAAAAGGATTTTGTAGGTGTGATGGAGCCAAAGACCTTGAGATGGGGAGATATTCTTGGATTATCTGAGAGGGCCCAATGGTATGGCTAGAGCTAGTCAAAAGAAGAGGCAGGAGAGTTAGAGTTGAGTTAGAGAAGGGATGTGACAGAGGAAGCAGTCAGAGTGATGCTGGGCCACAAGCCCAGGAATCTGAGCAGCTGCTGGAAGCCAGGAAGGCAAGGAACTGGATTCTTTCAGAGAGGTCCCTGCCGCCATCTTGATTTTATCCCAGGGGAACTGGTTTAGGATTGCAATTCCCCTCGGGCATTGTCTTCTCCCACCCAGCTGATGAGACAGCGCCCACCCACGTGAGGGTGAATTTTCTGCACCTCTCCATTCAACTCACTCCTTCATCTCCCCTGAAAACACCCTCACAGACACAAGTGGAATAATAATAAAAATAATAATGCTGGGTTTCTGGGTATTTGTTTCATCTTACACGAAGCTGCTCTTCTGTGTAAAATGGAAAACACCCTTCCCTTCCTATCCCTCTTCTAAGCCTTTTGTTTCCAATGGGAATTGGGGTTTGGGAGGACTTCACATTTTCAAATTTCAACATTTTGGATTGTAATTTTTTAGGATTTAGGGTTTGGGGAGATTTTAGAATTTAGAGATTGTAGTATTTCAGGATGTCAATATTTGGGGTCATGGTGTCCTGGATGGTGTCTTTTGGGATGATGATTGACACAGTTGAATCCCCAGGCCCTAGACATCAGTGTTCATTTGGAGTCTAGCCAACGAGGCCATCTCCCACCACCTCCTGCCTCACATCTCCAGGTGGTTCCCATTCAAGAAGACTGAGAAATACTCAAGGAGGGAAATGAGATATGAAAGGCTCTAACTTGTTCAAAACCTGGGGGAAAGTTGGGGGGATGTGTTTGGCAGAAGCACTGAATCATAAATAAGTTATAGAATCCTCATGTATTGGAACCAAAACGGACCTTGTAGGATGCGCTAGTCCAACACCTGCACTTTACAGATGCAGAAACCCAAGCTGCAGCCCACCCAGAGCTTCCAGGTGGCAAACAATGGAGAACAAATCAGGCTCAGAATTCAGAGCTACAGGACCAAAGCAAGAGGAAATGCTTGGCTCTTTCCAGGGCATAATTTGGGGGGGGGATNGGGGGGGGGAAGACAACAGTGATTTGAAACTGTGTGTTTTTGTTTAGGTTAACAGACAGCTCAAAACCAAATTTAAAACTCGGTTTTCATGCAATCTTACACAATATGTAATTGTATGAACTACCTGTATATTTGCATACTATCTTTTCTTTGGGTCTTATCTTCCTATTGTCTCCCTCTGGAATTCACTGTGGTATATTGATGCATGTACATAGTATAATCTGTTCAATTTCATTAACATTTCCTCCCCTTTCCTGTCCCGTTAGCCCTCCAATCTCCTTCCTCTACTCCCCTGATCTCCCCTACCTTTTCATATCTCTCTCTTTACCCTGACACTTAAAAAAAAGTTTCCTATAATTTATTTTTATATATTGTTATAGAAACTGGTTTTGGATCTCTTTTATGTGTTTAAAATAAACAGGCAGTAGATGCTGCCAGGGTCCTGACGTGTCCCCTTGACAGATTTCCTTTTTAGGCAAAGAAATAACTGGATGGAAGAGGGACAAAAAGAATTTCAGGTGAAAATGTTAAGAGCTTCTTCAGTGGAAGACGATCCATGATAAGAATAGAGCAGGTGCTCAGAAAATACAATGGGGAGAAAACCAACACATCTAACTTTCAAATTCAGACTCCAGTCTGCATTAGAAAGTCCTTTCTTTCTTTTCCGTGTGTGTGTGTGTGTGTGTGTGTGTGTGTGTGTGTGTGTGGTGTGCTGGGGATCTAAGCCAGGGCCTTATGCATGCTAGACAAGCACTCTACCAACTGAGCTACAACCCCAACCCCTCTTTCTTTCTTTCTTTCTTTCTTTCTTTCTTTCTTTTTTTCGAAGGAGACATGTGAAAGAGAGAGGGAAGAAGAGTTTGTGGGGGGCGGTGGGGAGGGAAGAGGCTTTGCAATGACCTGCAAAGGGAGGGCCAAGGACTTGGGGCCAGGCTGGCTCTTGCTCCAGACCCAGCTCCTTACCCCTTCCTTCACTTCATGGCCCCAGCACATCAGAGTCCCCAGAATCTGCCATGTTATCTCAAGCATGTGATTTTGCTTTGGCAGCTCTGTCCACCTTAGAAATCTTTCTCTTCTTTTGCCTGACAAAAATTCTTCTTTTTCTTCTCTATCACTTGTTCTAAGAGAGCTTTTAAAATTGCTTTTCCCCATCTACAGATACTCTCCCTTGTGACCCAACGGTGCCTGGTGCTTCTCCCCATAATGACCCTAGTTACACTATGTTGAAATAATTATTTGTCATTCTGTTTTCCAATGAGGCTCCTTGAGCAAAGGAAGGTCTATTATTTTTGCTTCTTCATTGACCTGACTTACAGCAGGTAAACAGTGTTTTCTGAGACTCCTGCAGTGGCTGCCAGTGGACCATGTGGGCAGAAACACGGAAGGAAATTATCCAGAGGTGCTTGTGGCTGAGTGACAAGAACCCGAGCAAAGAATGAGGTAGGCTAAGTGGGGTGGGAAGTGTTGAGGGCTGAAATCAAGTCAAAATGGCCCCTGGCACTTTGCCAGGAGGAGTGGTTTGTGAAGCAACGCCAGCGAGCCATTAAGATGATGAGGATTCCTTATTGATTGACTGCGGTATCTAGATGATGTTAATTAAGTTAAGCTGTGTGTAATTAGTTAAGTATATATACCTCTGCTGTCCGGCAGAGAAGTGGCTCCTGCTATCTCGGGTGCCTGCTACTTTTGAGTTCTCGTTCAGTTCCTGCTGAGTTCACTGGCAATAAAGTAGTTCCCCTTTGAACCTTCAAGTTGCTTGTTACCTCCCGGTTATTTGCCCAGCCGGACTGCGGCAGGGAAGGAGGGTCTCTACAGTCCTTACTCCTTCTAAAAACTCTGGGAAACCCAACCAGTCCTGACATGAGGTAGAGCATGAGATTTGGTGAATCAACCAAGTTTGAATTTCAGATTCTTTTCATAATAGAGCAAAATGTTATCTGTATGTCTGAGCATGGGTGTGTCATTATTTATTTATTTTTCTCCTATACACTGCAAATTCTATGAGGGACCATGATTGTCTCAATTACTCTTGTTTCTGCTGTACCGATACATACTTGTTAAAGGAATAAATAAACACAATAAACGAATGTGAAAACTTTCCCTCCAAAACAGTCCAAATAGATCCCCATATTTCCATCTTTCTTATCACCCTGGACCAATACCTTTCATCCTCTGGACTACAGCAAACTCCCTAATTCATTTCCTTGCTTCCATTTCTTGCCCCATAATCTATTCACAAAGATCAACTGGATTGATTTTGTAAGATAGAGGACAACCCATAGCACTCCCTTGTTGAAAATCCTCCAAGGACCTACCATTGTCCTTGGGATGGAACAGAGCCCTGCCCTTGGCTCAGCCGGTCCTTCCTGACTTGCTCCTGCCAACACAGCCTCTCTCCCCGTGTCTTCATTCTCAGGCACACTAGCCTGTTGTTCTTGCCTTTTTTGTTGTTATTTCTTATTTGATTGTTTGCCATTCCTTCAATCCACCCTGTTGGTCTGAACTCAAGACCTTAGCACTAGCTAAACCTCCACCTGAAATATATTGATTCCCACAAGGTGACCCATTCTTGTCTTTCAGATTTTTGCCTTACATCTCAGGACTTCCCCAGTGACCCTACCTAAAGTAAATCATTATCTTTATGGCATCAGATATTTTAATAATCTTCAGAGATTTGTTCATAACTTTAAAATTTTATGTATTTATTTGAGATTGTCTATCTCCCTCCTCAGAATGTAGCTGCATTGATGGAAAGAGCTCTATGTAAGTCATGGCCACGTCCAAGTGCTTAAAGAGTTCTGATAATCACAAATATTTGTTCGATAAATATATAAATCCCTAAATTTTAGTGTTGTTTTGAAGAATAAATGAAATAATATATGTAAAAGCTCTGTGTCTGATACAAAAAAATAGCATGTAATGGATATAGTTCTTTCTTTTCTTGCTTTACATACAAAATTTCCACCTCTGAGCTGCTATTTCTATATCAATTTTTTATTGATTTTTAAAAAAATAAATGATAGCAGAATGCATTTAAATTCTTACTACACATATACAGCCCAATTTTTCATATCTCTGGTTGTATATACAGTATGTTGACACCAATTTGTGTCTTCATACATGTACTTTGGGTAATGATGTCCATCACATTCCACCGTCCTTCAAGCTCACTGGGAACTGGGGTGTGGCAGGGCCTCAAACAGTTTCAACTTGTTTCTTCTCCCTGTGTCTTGGGTAGTGATGCCCACCAATACTCTGCTACCTGTGCAGGAAAGGGGCAGAGGTGTAAGTCAAGACTGAGCTCAGCCACAAGTAGCAAAAAACAGAACAATGATTTGAACAGATCGGGGTGTTTTCTACTCACCCAGTGAGAACAAGGACACAGACTGTCCAGGGTTCATGCTCAGAATCCTTCTGTCTTCCTGCTCTTTGTTCATCTCTTAGAGCTTCTACATATGGCCACATACACTGCACATGGGACAGTTCCAGTGCATCAGGGTCCCATGTGTGAGTTTGCAGTGTCTGGGACTTCTCAGCTCATGTCTGCAGCAGGACCTGGGTGTGACCCTTGGACCCATTTTACTTTTCAGAAGAACTGAATTCACATCTGCTCCCATACAACTGAATACCTTCCTCTTGATCTCGTTTTCCAGAATCAGGGTATTTTCATGCAGGGCTTCTGTCTGTCACCTGACCCCTTCCTCACCTGTCTTTGTGACTCCCTGTAAGTTACACTAAGAAGCACAAACAATTCAGTCTTTCTTTGTGCTCTCCTTGTTTTTTGCAATAGTATCAGCTGACCCATATCAGACATTCTGTGTACAGGATATCCTAGATTATAGTGATTTTTACTTATTTGTGGCTAAGGTTTTCTTCCATGTTACTCAAGGTATGCTAGACTTTGATATGGTAAAAACAAAGACAACATTTCAACATAAATGTTCTTTTCTTTTATTCACGGTCCATTGCAGAATCAAAACTACACTAAGATTTCATTTCACTATTCAATTTAGAATAGTAATCATCAAGAATTAATCTTACCAAAAAGATAAAAAATTCTATATTGAAAACTATAGAACACTGAAGAAGGAAATTGAAGAGGATCTTAGAAGAAGGGAAGACCTCCCATGTTCTTGGATAGGCAGAATTAATATTGTCAAAACCTCCATACTACCAAAAGCATTATACATAGTCAATGCAATCATCGTGAAAATACCAATGGCATTCTTCACAGAACTAGAAAAGGCAGTCTTAAAATCCATTTTGAAGAATAAAAGACCCAGAATAGCCAAAGCAATCCTGAGCAAGAAGAACAATGCCAGAGGCCTCATAATACCTGAGCACAAGTTATACTAAAGCACTCTAGTAACAAAAGCAGCAAAGTTTTGTCATCAATACGGACATGAAGACCAATGGAATAGAATAGAAGATACAACTTCAACCACATGTGCCGCAGTCTGGCTGGGCACAAATCACGAGCCACTGAAGCAGGAACAAACTTTATTTCTGAACTCCACCAGCACACTCCACACACGCTCCCTGGCAACCCCCCTGAATGCCACGCAGCTCCTCCAGGAACCAGCAACCGGAAATCCCTCCTCCGGCACTTCCCCAACCAATGCGAACTCTTCAGGAATCCCCGCGAGAGCTCAACCGGAACTCAATGGGAACTCTGGGAGAACTTAAAAGTCATTATCTTAATGGTGCTGGCGTCACCTCTCAACCACTACTTCTGGCAAAAATGCCATGCGTCATCCGGACTCGGCTGTGGCCCTCAACACACATGGATACAGTCATCTGATACTTGACAAAGAAGGATGAAAATGCTAAAAACATGGTGGGGAAAAGACAGTCTTTTTAACAAGTGGTGCCAGGAAAATGGGATATTCACATGTAGAAAAATGAAACTAAATCCATTTCTCTCACCCCACACAAAAGCCAACTCAAGTGGATCAAAGAGCAGAATAAGACCAGAAATTCTGCAACTTCTAGAAGAAAACATATGGTCAACACTACAACATATTGTCACAGGCACTGACTTCCCTAACCAGACCCTTAAATCTAAGGAATCAAAATCAAAAATCAGTAAGTGGGATGGCTTCAGATCGAAATATTTGTGCCCCAAAAGAAACAATCAAGAGCATGAAGAGAAAGCCTACAGGGTGGGAGATCTTTGCCAGCTACTCCTCTGACAGGGGATTAATATCCAGAATATATAAAGAACTCCAAAACTTAGCACGAAAAATTAAAAAAAAAAAAGAAAAAAGAAAGAAAATAAAATAAATAATCCAATTAATAAATGGACCAAAGAATTAAGCAGACATTTTTCAAAAGAGGAAATACAAATGGCCAACAGGTATATGAAAATGTTCAGCCTCCCTGGCAATCAGGGAAATGCAAATCAGAACTCCATCAAGATGTCATCTCACTCCCGTTGGAATGACAATCATCAAGAACACAAACAATCATAAAATGCTGGTGAGGATGTGGGGGGAGAAGTACACTCACACATTGTCGGTGGGACTGCAAATGAGTACGACCACTCTGGAAAGCAGTGTATATAATTCAGTAATTATAGAATATCTATGGTATATATCACCAATTAAAAAAACAAATAAATAGAAGGAAAAAGAACAAAGGGAAGGAAAGAAGAGGGAGGGAAGGGGGGGGGAAGGGGAAGTACTACTATTTGGGATAGAAATGAAAAAATTATATTCCATGCAGGCGTGATTCTGTCAAAATAAACCCCAATATTATACGTAACTATAATTCACTAATAAGAACATTTAAAAATAAGACACATATAATTATGTATGTTAGGGAGGATGTGGGGGGAAAAGAACACTTTACACTGTTGGTGGGATCATAATGTTGTACAACCACTTATGGAAGTCAGTATGGAGGTTCCTCAAAAGACGAGGCCTGGAACCACCATATGACCCAGCTCTACCACTCCTCAGTATTTATCCTAAAGAACTGAAGTCAGCATACTACAGTGACCCATGCAGACCCACGTTTATAGCAGCACAATTCACAACAGCCAAACTATGGAACCAGCCCAGGCATCTGTCAATGGAGGGATAGATAAAGAAAATGTGGTGCATATACACAGTGGAGTTTTATTCAGTCATAAAGAGAATGATATTATTTCATTTGCAGGAAAATGGATGGAACTTGAGAGCATTTTCTTAAGTGAAATAAGCCCAACTCAGAAGGCCAAGGGTCAAAGGTTTTCTTTCATATGTGAAAACTAGAGAGAAAAAACAAATGAAAAAAAAAGAGGGGGATCTTACAAAAATATAAGGGAGACTTAGTGGAGGAAGAAGAATAGGAGGGGAGAGGAGAGGAGGGAAAGGTAAATATTTGTTGAATCATTGGAGATAAATGTACTTGGTTGCAGGCCATGAGCTTACTCTGGAGTGGAGCAATCCCCACCCCTGCTTAACAGCCTCTTGAAATATAAGAACATCCTTTTAAAATAATACCTGGCTGTAGATTGATAGGTTCCAACATTAGATGGGAAGTGGAATAAAACCACATCCATTTAAAATCTGACAGAGGGACCGCGAGGATAAAACCCTCTCCGTCTAATGGAGGGACGGAGATGGAGTTTGTTGTGAGGTTGGTTGCTGTTAAGTTTCTCAGCTCTTTTCAAGGGAGATGAAATGCGTTAAACAAGGTGATGGGAATAACAGGTGAATTTCAGGAGCGTTCACACGTGCAGTTCATGTCACGCGTCTTCCTTCCTGAATTGTTTTCACTCTTCAGACACAAGGGTCTTCCTGGGTTGACAAATGAACCTGGTGTTGGGTGGAGAGGAGGAATGCAAGAGGCCTAACAGGAAGGCGGACTGGTGCCCCAATTGCATGCGGTGTGCAGTGAGACAAGGTGACACCTTGCTGCCCTGTTCTAAATCATGTCCGGGCTGACTTTCTTCAGTAGAGATATATTCCTGGACCTCGGGGCTGGCCATCGCTGTTGCTAGGAGTGAGCTCTGCACTTGGAGGACGAGGCAATTTGAACCCACATGCACATGCGCTGGCGAGCCGCTGTGACAATAAAACTCCTTCTAAAATGAGGCAGGAGGCCACGTCTGGGGCTGAGGCTGTGGCGGGCTCACCCCTAGGCTAATTTCCAGAGAATGATGAACCCAGCCCAATTCCATCTTGAGATTGGGAGCCATCTCGTCACAAAGTCAGGAAAAGTTCATTTCTGTTTTACTGTAAAATACTAAGATGTCTATCTGGCCGGACTATAGTTGGATGTCTTAAAAAACTTGCTTGAGATTCTTGCCCAGGCCTTGAACTCACCTGGGCCCAGCTCCCCTTGACCAGATAACAACCAGTCCTGCAACCCCAGCTGCTCTTCATTAACTTTGATGTTGGAATCTGAGTTTTCTCCCCACCTTCAGATGTTCAACAACGGAGATCAGAAAACCTGCTATCTATCTGCCCTTGTATTACGCTTGCCAGAACCCTGTTAGCTGTAAGTTCCAAGACACCCCCCTGTGTAACTTTTTGGGCTATAAAAACCTGTTTTTTTTTTCCCAGAGAGCTGCTGCTGCTGTCCCCTGGCCCTGTTTTTCCGGGTGAGGCAGCCGCAGGCCAGCTCTCTTTTGTGCACACAATATAAGCTTGCTTTCATTTGGTTTAAATTGGAGTTGGTGGTCTTTTTTGCGTCGTGGTTCAACAAGAAGCAGAGGAGAAAGAGTTGAATCAGATGATGTGGGCTTGACCTGGCTTTGTCTTCTCAGGTGTATGACCTTGAGATAGATGTCTCACCTTCCTGAGATCCCAGGGAAGGGGTCTGCTACACTGATGCTAAGCACCCCCTTCTCCTTCCTGAGCTGCTAGCTGGGGTATCTGCTTCTCCTCCACTTTCTTCCAATTGGTTCTGGGTGAAGGTTCTCCATTCCTTGATCCAGAGACAGCTATGTAACCTGGGCCATGAAGACCACTGACACCATCCTCTTGCTGCAGTAATTTCTGCCAGCTTCTAGTGGGTAGAGACCAAGGTTGCTGCGCAACCCTCTACAGTGCACGGGACAGCCCCGTATAACAGATAGATAGTTGTCTGTCTCCAAACGTCAGACCAGCTGAAGCACAGATCTGGCTCTAAAGTTAATGGCAAATGGTGGATTTCTCTTTGATAAAATATATGTTCTAGAATGGGGTCTTCATTAACCTTTACAACAAAATCTTTGATCTCTCAAGATCACTATCAACCTATGATGGAGACTAGCCACCTGCTGAAGGGTTTCTGGAAGTCTTTATCTAGGTGTGACAATGACGAGAGTTAATGAATTACTCATGGCTTTATTTTTCTCAACTATAAAATGAGGATAGAAATAGGGTCCATCTTATGAATTTTAAGAGGACTAAAGTATATTATACATACGGGCTGGGGGGTGTAGTTCAGTGGTACATATCTGTTTAACATGTACAAAGCCCTCAGTTTGATCCCCTGCATTAAACAAACAAAAAAAGAAAAAGACAGACAGACAGACAGACAGACGGGCAGGAGAGTGCAGAACAGGGAAAGGAAATTTTAAAAATAATAATAAAAAGAAAGAAAGAAAGGATATTCTACATGAGAATCCCTTATCAGAGTGCCCAGGCCCGGTACCTGGTAAGCACTCAATTTCAGCCATCATTATTACTTTATTATATATAATTAAAATAATTATTATCAGTTGATGGAACATTTTCCAGTTGCTCTATTCAGGTAAAATGAATCAGTGGTTTGGGGATTATGGGGTGGTTAATTTTACCAGAGTGAAATGGAAATGAAGCCTCAAGAAGGAGGCTTTAGCTCTAGACCGGGAGGTCTGGTTCAGGCTCAAGTTACTAAATGATAATACAAGTTCAAAGCATCTGACAGCCTTGGCAAAGATGGAGACCACTGGCCTTGTGGGTTCTGGACCAACTGTGAATGAAGTTTAGCAGCCACTCAGGAGACAGCTGGGGTGAGATAGGCCAACCAGGATGGGAGAACTTAGCAAGTGCCATTCTAGGACTTTGGACCCTCCACTCTTCAGGGAGATCTTGGTAGCACCTTCCTGAGGACAGATTGGTTACTATCCACAGCTGTCCTTTGTTAATCCCTAAGTGCTAGACAAATCACTTCACTGGGAAGCTCCCTGTGATCCTCACACTTACTCTATAATGGAAGTAACAGAGTTTATAGAATTATGCCCATTTTAAAGATAAGGTAACTGAGTCCTGGAAAGTTTAAGTGATGAGCCTTCTGGGTAATTCTCACCATACACACAGGAGGGGGGCAGTAAAGAGAAAGGAGTACATGCTTTGAATTTGGGAGAGCCGGGACCTTCCTATTAATTAGCATTCCCTTTGGGCATAAGGTAACCGGGGAAAAAATATTAAAAAGAACAACTTTGCCAACTAAATAGTGAAGTAATTAGATGAAAGTCAATATTAACAAGCTTGTGTAATTCCAGGGAGCCAACAGCGTACATTCAGAAGCCTCTGCCACTTAGCAATTTTGTAGACCTGTGGCCTGAGGGCGAGAAATGTGACAGAGGAATCGATTCTCTGCCAGCTGATTAGTTGTTCGATATTTCCTGAGCAGCCAACAGTCCTGTCCCAGCCACAACCACGAAGACGCAGCTGACGGTTAAATAAAGATGCTGCAAGAGAAGCAGCTTTTTCTTTAAGGAAACAGCTCCCTGCCCTGGACCTGCACACTGTTCGCAAAAGATGTTTTTCCTTCTTTGGAACCTGGGCTACTCAAAGCACCAAACCAAGAACAGGATCTCACCATCAAAATGCTGGACACTCAGTTCTCCCAGTTCTGGGACCAGAGTTCCCAGTGTACTCTCAGGAGAGGAGGCCAAGCCCTCCAGCCATAATAAGCCCAGAAGTCTTCCCAGGCTCCTCTCCCTGCTCCAGGACATGGAAGGAGTCTGTCCCCAAGCACCACCGATGCCACCTCCCACTCCTGCTCCTGCCCACAGGGTCCTCTCCCTCTGCACACCGCTGTTGTTAGTGCCCACCTGCAGCTTCCTGCCACTTCTGCAGCAGCCTGACTGTCCCCCAGCCCCACGCTCCTTCTTCCCAGTGCCAGCTGCAGTGAACTTTCTACAACTCAGTCTTGGCAGTGCCCCTGCCTTACCTTGGTTGGTGCCAATATTAAGATAAAACTAGGCTCATGAATGTGACCAAATGGTAGCTCTGGAAGCAAGCCTTACCTATGGCTTCCCCAGCCCCACCTCTCACCCCACTTTCTTCAGTGGTTTCCAGCTCCCCAAATTTCTTTAGCTGCTTACACACTGTTTCTCTTGCATGAATGAATTTTCCTTCTTTATCCAAGCTTAGTAGAATTAAATACTTGTTCTCTTAAAGACTCAAATCAGGTGCTAAAATTCCTTGAATTGAGTGAGATCCTTGTTCATCTGTGTTTAGGTACTGCCCATTCTCACCTCTCGTTGGGATTCAAAACTATGTCCACCAATTCTTTGACACTCTTCCCTTCAAAATGTGGAGCCTCATTCACTACTCCTTGATTGTGGAACAAATTCAAAAACTTGCTTATAACAGATGCAATGTGGCAGGATTGATGGAGTGTGGCTTTTGAGGTTAGGGCATTAGGCCATTTCTGCTTCTTTTGCGCCTTGGATCACCCACTCTAGGGGAGGCAGCCACCATATTGTGAGGACGCTCAAGCAGCCCGAGGAGAGACCCATGTGGAGAAGAACTAAGGACCCCAGCCAATGATAGCTTATCATTTCATGCCAAGGTAATGGCACTGTTTTATGTATTCAGTAGAAACCATAGTTCAATTTTTGAATTTTGATCTTTTCTGAGGCTAGCGATATGCAGGACAATATTGTTTTGTGATTCTGGGCAGCAGCAGTGAGCCACAATTCCTGGTCAGCTACATAAACACTCTACAGTGTATTGTGTTGCTAAGCTATGATGTCGGGCAGGTTAGGTGTATCAAATGCAGGTTTGGCTTACAATATTTCCAACTTGCAATGGATTTACCTGGAGTAACCTCCCTCATGAGCCAAGGAGCACCTGGACACAGCATCCTTAAAGAATGGACATTGGCATCCCAGAATTGCCTCAGTGAATCTTTACTCTTTCATTTCTCTGAACAAAACACTGCATTTGGCACTGCAGGGGAAGAAGAGGTGAAAAGACAGGATGATTGAGCTGACTTAGATGGGAGTGATAATGGGATACAGAGAAGGCAGGAGAGGGAAGAGTGACGTGGCTAGCCAGAGGGGACAGGGAGAGCTAAGTGCACAGGCCAAGGTGGCACAGGGTCCCCTGTTCTTACCAAACAGATGAGATAAGTCTCACTGTGTGACCAGGGTGTGGTGACAAGTTATTCAGATCCTCAGGGAAAAGGCAAAGAGGAGTCACTAGTCAGATCCACCCCACCCCCTATTTTATTTATTTTTTCTTAGCACTTTTTACATCGGAGATGCTCTTGTTCACTTGTTTGTTTAGCATTTGTCTCCCCCAGGAGAACAGGGGCGGGCATTTGCCACCCTATCAACAGTCAGGAGAATCCGCAGCCCAACACTCATTATTCCAGCATTAAATGAATCAAATTCCAAACCCATGCCACAGGAAGGATCTCTGAGCTTTCTACTCACGGGGCTTAGGCTTCTCTGGCTAACCCAAAGAGAGACTCACTGCTTCCAACAGGGTCCACTGCTCATCCACTCCATCCTTCCTTCCAGAAGGAGAACCATGCGTGGTCAGAGGGGCTGGGGGCGCTGACAGAGGCTCGTTGGCCCTTTTCCAGCCTCTAGAATGCTGAGGTGTAATTGCAGGTGCAAACCTGCTGCCTTGAACTGTAAGACTCCACGCCGACTTAATAATCAGGCACTTAGCTTCCTGTTTTTGCATCTTAACACACGAAGGCACTTTGTAAAGGGTTGAATGAACTTAATTATCAATTTCCACTTGCACATTACGATTCAGCTGGGGTCAGGCCAATGCTTCCTAGACACAGGCTGTTGACAATGGCCATGAGCATCTCCCTCCACCACTCTCATCTCACTCTGGGTGGATTTGTGTCACTTTTGGGAATCCATTTTATTTATTGATTTTTCACATAAATCCTGGGGAAGGCAAAACACCAAAGCCACGTCTGAAGTCAGTCATTGCAGGTGAAGGACAATATAGAATTGGAATTTGCTTCTAGTGGAGGAAATAGGATATGCAATGCCATTTTTTTTTGGGGGGGGGAGTATGGATTGGTAGAGAATAATGTGGGGCAGGGTGGAGGTGGGATTCTTTCATCTACTGGGATATAAATTCGGATTAGGGGGACAATGTAAAATATTGAAGAAAAGGGGGATACCTTTGTTCTTCAGAAGGTGTATATACTGAGTTATGTATGTGAAATGAATTTGGATAAATGAATGACAAAGGTATAATTATGTGGTGTTATATATTTGGAAATATTCTGCCGCAGAAACGGAATGGATTAAAATAGTAGAATAAGAACACAATGGGGGCAGGATGTTAAAAATGGTCACTAATGATGCTTCTGGGGTGGCAAGAGCAAGATAGCCAAGAAAACAGGTATTCATCCAACAGGGTGGCGTGGCCTATGAAGGTGAATGCACAGGCGAAATCTCCACATTGCCTGGCCCCAGGACTCCCTTTCCCTCAGGCTAATGTAATGACAAATCCTACCTGCATAGAAGCACACGCTAATACAGGGAAGATCAACACAGGTCTGGCACCTCCAATTTGGAAGGCCTGGGTGGGGTACAGAAGAGGCAATCTCTTCCCCTCCGTCCGTTCCTGCGGGTCCACTTCCAGGGCCTAATGCCACATCATAGATGACAAAGCTCAGGACGGCTTCTCTCCTCCAGCCAGGTGAAGCAAGGCGTCAGAGCACATCTGCCTGGACTTGAACGCTCCTCCCATCATTGACAGGCTTTGTGATTTCGAGCAATTTCCTGTCTGATTCTCTTTTTGTTCCTTATCTCTAAAATGAAGATGACAGCAGCCTCTACCTGCAGGGTTCTCGTGAGGGGTAACTGGCATGGAGCAGCCTCATCAGATATTTTCTGTGATGGTCTCCAATACTGAAGACAGGAGCCCTGCGTGTGAGTCTGGAGGCCCCTCTGTAAGGGAAACTCCTTCTGTAAAGTGCCTCTCCTTCTCCTCCAGCCTCTCTTGGCTCTTTTCCCTCCTTCCCCTCTCTTTGTGAATTATGTTTAAATGCTTTCTCCTCCATTTCCCAACACACACACACACACACACACACACACACGGAAACAGGGTGCCAAGGGGTTCCAGAAACCCGGGCCCTTTGCAAAGGTGTGGTTGGTCAAATATGGCCTGCAGGGGGAGCCAGCCCCTTTCCCTCTCATCTCCTTACAACCGGCCCATGAAAAAGAGATTTCTGTCCTCTCAAAGGATGAGAGGATATGCTGGCTTTCTTCTCACCTCTCGCTGAAACCCCTTGAAGAAGGAGGTATGAGGTGAGGGGATTGCAACAAAATGGCCTGGTCTTCTCTGCTGGAAAGAATTGATATGCTAAAGGCTGTGGATGTCTCCTTTCCCCACTCTCTGCTCCTCATTGGGGGTGAGGCGAGCCATGGTCTCTCATGCGTTTGGTTAGATAATAAGAAACCGGGTCTGAACCTTCCACTCTGAGGGTCCCTGGATCATCAGCAATGGGCATAAAGCGAAGGGCTTTAAACTTTAGTCGTTTAAGACAACAACCACCATTGACTATGTTTTACAAGTTTATGGGCCTTCATGGTAGTTTTATCAAGTTGGGAAAGTTTATTTGTGCATCTTCAGGGGTTGGAGGCTGGCTGGTCCAGGATGAACCTTCCCTGGGACACCTAGGCCCTGCTTTGTGTATCTGTCACCCTCTAGCAAGCTGGCCCAGGCTTGCTCTCGTGTTGGTAGCAGGGATCCTAGAGTAGATGAACGCAGGTGTGTAAGAGGGCAAGAAACCCACACCTGCATTTAAGTCACGTACACAAGCCAAAGAACTGCAGAATTACAGGCAGAGAGTATGGTTAAGGGCAGGTCACTTATTAGGCCTCTGAATGCCGTCAGTCTACCCTAGTCCCAAAGTTTGCCATAAGGGAGGTTGACGTACGGCATATAAATTATAAGTTTGTGAGAACAAACTGTTTACCCAGGGAGGCTGGGAACGCTTTATACCGAAGGGATTCTTGAGTCCAACTTGGGAAGACGAGCTTGCTATTCTTTAAGAAGGCAACCAGGACAACCCAGGAGGAGAGCACAGCTCCAGGAAAAGCTCAGAGACCCCACACAGCTTGGTGTATCAGAGGGACTGGAAATAGCTTAGTGGACTTACTACAATAGCGCTTCATGAGAGCTGAGGCTAAAGAGGTTAGGCTACTGAGCTCAGGTTTTGTCTTGAAGTCCACCGGAAGCCACTGAAGGTTTTCATGCTATTGAATGATGTGATCAGCCTTTCTTTGCAGAGATAACCCCTGTCCAAAGAGTAGAAAGAGGAGGGAGACTCTCACACCCGCCTGATCTATAGGTCAGGAGACTTTTGTTGGCAAATAATGCTCCTTCCTCCACCCACCCGGCTTTGTGTGACTCTATTGTTCCTCTCAGGAACACAGCTAAGTGGTTCAAATTCACTCACTAACCGGAAGCCAGCTCTTTTCAGACTTGTTAGACAATAACGTACCGGGGCTTTGGCCACACACATGCTGCACCAGAAATAATGGCTGAAATAAGAAGCAAGGACCCGTGAGTCTCTCCCTTGCTTTTTCATCCTGAAGCGTCTATAATTAGGCTGGAGAGAAATGATTTACTTAATTCATGTTATTTCATGCAATATCATTAGCAGTGCTCGGTCGTATCTTTATTAGCCCCGCGCACACTCCTCTATAACGTTGAGAGCAACAATGGGGCTTCACTTATCTCCAGGAAGCCAGCCCATTCTTTCAATGAAGGAAAAGTGGCCCCAGCACCGGGTTGCCATAGACACTGGAGAAGGCTGTCACCAAGCCGCAGCATACCTATTTCCTGGTGACATGCAGAATTAGAGGTATTGGTGGAATCAAAGGGAAACTAACTGGATGAAACAAAGGGTCCCTTCAGCGTCTCCTGACACACTCTCTGCCGAAGCAGCCTCTCTGTGCCCCTTTCCCCTCCTCCCTGAAGCCAGGGGACTGGGACTGAATCCCAAAGACCTTAGAAAACTGAAAGCCGGCAGCAACCTCCATGCATGTATGGCTCAAATTCATGTCCAAAGCAAAGCTTCCCGTGGACCAAGTCTGTGGCTTCCCACAGCTTCAGACTATTTTTTTTTTTTTAGTTGTAGGTGGACACAATACCTTTATTTTGCTTTTATGTGGTGCTGAGGATCGAATCCAGGGCCTTCCATATGCGAGGTGAGCACTCTACCCCTGAGCCACACCCCCAGCCCGGCTCGGGACTTCTTGACAGCCACAGGTCCTGGGAGATGCATCATCTGCAAACCTCTCACTCACGATGCTGCTCTCACACTGTCTTCCTTCCAGTTTAGAAATATGCATTTTTCCAACTAGGTGGCCTTTGTCCTTTAGGATCCCCTTTCCTGGAACTCTCTCCCCCTTGCCCTTTGTGTGGCTGGCTCCCTGGGTCTCTGATTGAAGGTCACTTTTCACAGAGACCCTGCCTGCCCCTTATATGTAAAAATAACTCCTGTACCCGGGTTATTCTGTATCACATCAGCTTAGCTCCTTCCTGGAGATTTTTGTAATCTATAATTATCTTTTATTTACTGTTTGCTTATTTACGGCTGATCTCCCCCACTAGGGTGCGAGTTGCTTAAAGGCAGGTGCTTAAGAGGCGATGCTCCGCTTGGCTTGGTTTTTCTCCCCAGGCGGAGGCTTCAGTGGAGGATCCCAGGGGCTTGCTTGGGAGGTGAAGGAAGTGGAGGAAGGGATGGGGATAAATAGGGAGCTCAGCCCACGGAGGGCGGGTTGTCAAGTTACCATCGCGGCAACTGCAGGGTAACCCTGCAGGGGGCGCTGTAGGAGCCAGAGTGCCACCCACAGCCCAGAATCAGCAGCGGGAGGGCGGGGTCGTTACAGACCCCTCCCATCAGTCACCCAGGGCTGGACCCAGGCGTGGGAACCCTGCAGCACTTTTTAGCTTTTCGCGTAGGAGTAGGCTCCAGTAGCCAGAGAAGAGTTTCAGTGGAAGAGTTTGGGTGGTAGCGTTGGAAGTTGGGTTTTGTGCACCATTGACTAATACCTTAAGGAAAAGGAGGGGACACTGAATAGCATCTGTTAGGGTGCTCTGTAGGGATCCGGTGCATAAAGGAATGATCATGTTGCCTGAAGCTGCTAATATCTGACCCTCAAGATATTTTCATGCCTAATAGGACAGACAACTAGCTCATAGGAAAGAAGAAAAGGCATGGATTGGATCTCAGGAAGAGCTGGGTTCAAATCCAACTGTATGGCCTGGACAAATTTCATGACCTTTCTGTGACTTTAACAGATGAGTTCCTCCCCTCCTCTGCAAAATGGAGATACTGATTCCTACCTCCTAAGATTATTGTAAAATGATTAGAGATATTATACACCATGTTGATACATGTGATCATATAGGCGAGTGACCAGTAAATGTCACTTCTCTTTTTCCATGACAGAGCAGCAAATTCTATACAGCAAATGTGTGATTGAGGGCTAAAGTTTTTTGGTTAATCAACAAAACTTTATTGAAAATTTATCATATTGGAGGCGCTGGACCAATAGAAGGAGAGAGAAGAGAACAAGATAGAGAAGTGTGCTGTCCCTGCAGATCTCACAGTCTAGAAGGGACAACTGGAAATAATAGAAAAGATGAATAAAAGAACAGCACAAGCTGAGAGGGAGGGGGAGGAGAGGAAGGAAAGGAAGAGGGCGATGGGGGAGGCGGGGGAAAGGAAGTGATGTGAGATGTGAAAACACACTCACGGATCTTGGTCCTGCCTGTGGGTGGCCCTTGGCTGCTCAGAGGAGCACCTGAGAATAGGAGCTGAGGTTACGGCACATCTGGCATGACAGGGGGCGGAACTTCCTGGGTGCCTTTCAGACACTTCTGATGTGATCCTCGGAACAAATGAACAGGGGAGTATGCACAAAATATGCACATGCCTAATATCACTGGGTACCCCACAAATAGGTACGATTTTTATGCATCAATTAAAAATTAAATGATTTTTTTTCAGTACTGGGGATTGAACCCAGGGGTGCTCTACCACCGAACTATATCCCCAGCCTTGTTTATTTTTTTGAGTTTAAAACAGGATCTCCTTAAGTTTCCTTGGCTGTGCTCAAAGTTGTGATCCTCCTGCCTCAACCTCCTGAGCAGCTGGGATTACAGGCGTGTGTCACTGTAGATGAAGGGTAAATTAAACAGTGAAAAGTAGACTGAGTAGGGAGGCTGAGACAGGAGGATTTCAAATTTGAGGCCAGCTTGGGCAATTTAGTGAGAACTTTTCTCAAATTAAAATATTAAAAGAGCTGGGGATGTAACCGAAGGGTGGAGCGCTTGTCCTGCATGCTGAAGGCCTTGCATTCTATACCCAGTACTGAAAAAAACAAAAAAGTAAAACACAACACTAGAAGACCCCTGGAAGTTGGGGTGGTCATGAATGGCTCCTAGAACAGGTGGAGATGTTTTGAAGAACAGAGGGGTTACTGTGGACCCTGAGGCGGTGGGACACTAGTCTGGCTAAGAATAATATTCAACTTTACTTATCAGGTGCTTCCTCTATCTCAGACCCCATTGGGAGGTACTTTCTATATTTAATGCTAATGTTCACAATATGACTCTATGAGGTAGCTGTTATTAACTCTGCAACCTCAACTTTGAAGATGAGAAAAATGAAAGTTAATTCCCTGAGGTCACTGAGCAAGCTAAGCAGCAGAATTTGGACTCAAAGTAGGAATTATCTTTGAAGAGCTGAAAGGGAAAGACCGTGTGGTTCTCCCCAGAAGTCTGCAATGTAACGATGGGGGTAAGACCCTGAGGCGGGGAGCAGTTTAACCGGAGTGATGAGAGCCACACAGAAATGGGGGCCGACCATGAATCTAACAGAGGGAAGCCACGAGGGGCTAACACTGTAAAACGAATGGAAGGAGCATTTTTAAAAATTGAGACAAAATTTACCTACAATGGAATGCACACACAATTTTTTTTTTTTTTTTTTTTTTTTTTTTGGTACCAAGAATTGAACTCAGGGGCTCTCAACCACTCGGCCACATCCCCAGCCCTATTTTGCATTTTATTTAGATTCAGGGTCTCACTGAGTTGCTTAGCGCCTTGCTTTCGCCAAGGTTGGCTTTAAACTTGCAATCCTCCTGCCTCAGCCTCCTGAACTGCTAGGTGAAAGAATGAACAAGGCTCCTTGTCAGAGAAAATGCCCATTTATTGAGGAACAGCTCTGCATATTTATAGAGCCAGCGGTGGTTTGACAGTTATGACAGTTTAATGGTTGAATGGTTTGACAGTTGGCATGGGGTGCTTTCTGATTGGTGGGTAAGGATCATGTGCGCCAGCAGGGCTAGTCTGATTGGTGGGTAAGGATTATGTGAGCCAGCAGGGCTCACCATTGAACGGCTCTTCTGGGGGATGGGGAGGTTAGTCTTTGGAGCAGGGGCGACTTCCAACACTAGGATTGCAGGTGTGCAGCACTATGCCCTTCAGGAGTGCACACATATTGATGGCACCCTAGTGGATTTTTACTCCCATGTACGGCCATATAACCATCACATGAATCAAGACATAGAATATGTCCATCACTTGAGAAAGTTCCCTTGCTCCTCCTTCCAGGGAAAAGCTTCCACCTCCTCTCAGGAAACCATTCTTCTGACTTCTACCCTCAAAGATGAATTTTTTTTAAAAAGATAGATAGATAGAGAGAGAGAGAGAGAGAGAGAGAATTTTTTTAATATTTATTTTTTAGTTTTTGGCGGACACAACATCTTTGTTTTGTATGTGGTGCTGAGGATCGAACCCGGGCCGCACGCATGCCAGGCGAGCGCACTACCGCTTGAGCCACATGCTTGAGCCACATCCCCAGCCCCTCAAAGATGAATTTTTTAAAGTAACACATTTCTCATGTATCAAAGGAATATGAGCATGTGATATGAAGTTGAGATATTAACAAAAAGACCGAAGAGAATGTTAGATCACTTGTGAGCCAACGGCCCAGAAGAAACGTCCTAAAACACTTCAGTCTATTCCTTGCTGTCTTTAATTGCACATTTTTTACATTTTAACTTGAGACCATAGTACACGTTCAGTTTTACATTCTTTTTTTTTTAATTGCATCATTAGGATGTAAACGTTTTCCCAGTGTAAATTCTTTATAAACTTCATTTTACATGGCCTTGACTATTCCATTGAGGGAACGCTTACCAATTCCCTGAATATTAGTTCTGTTGGTTGGTTTCCAGGGTTTCAGAGTCACGAACATCTATTCCCAGGAAGCTCTATCTGAATTTCAGATTTCATTAGAATGGAAGAAGAAGGTGTCCATTAAACCAGTACATAGTCTCCAAACTTGTGGCTGTTGCTAAATGGTTTTCTACAAAGTGTGGATGTGGGTGGGTCCTCATGGCCTGGGTCCACAAAAAGTGCCCGTGGCTGGGCACACCCCCCAGCACTGAGCTGCTGTTTTTGTTTTGTTTTGTTTTAAAACCTGGAGGACTCTCTGGGGACGCTGAGTAAAGCTCTTGAGCTGAGGCTCTGCCTGGTCTCTGCTGGAGGAACAATGTGGCTTTATTTCTTTGTTCCTCTCCTAGTGGGTCGGGCTTAGATATGCTGAACAGGTGACCTCAGAAATCACTTTGGTTCAACATCTGGAACCATCATGAGCAATAAGGGCAGAGAACAGTGGACAGGCCTGGGTGGCTGCCTCGGAGCAGGGTCACAGATGGCTCCCTTATGTAACCCTTCAGAGGAGAACGTTCCGGGATCCTCTCATCTCCTTGCAGGCACCGAGGAGGAAGAAGACGTTGACAGGTCAGTCTGGGACTTGGGCGGCTTCAGAGGGTGCCTTTGTGAGGGCCCGAGCAGCCTGAGTGCTGATAATTACAGTGTAGGACACAGCAGAGAGGGATAATGATCAGGGCCAACCTAGCATTTAGGTCAGACTCAATAGTGGCCTTTGAAGGCGTGTTCTGCTATTTAAAATTACCCTCCCATCTCCAGGAAATCTGGCCTTTTACACTAGAATAGAAGGCCAGGGCATGTGTGCCTGTTCTGTGTGGAACACTTCCCAACTTGGCTTCCAGGAAAAGCACTCCATTGGAACTTTTCTTCCAAATGTGCAGGAAAAACCTACTTCTCCTGGGCTTTCAAACGTCTCAAAGGAGCCAGGTCAGGGTGGTTGTGTCCAGCAGCAGAGGTTTGGGTGAACCGGGCACCGAGTTCTAAACCCACCTCGAAAGGACCTCCTCCTTGCCTAAGTCTGGCTGCTCCGGGGTCTTCTCCGTTGCTGGCACTTCTCTAAGTGACTGTGGGGTCACACGATGGTCACCTTCACCTGATGACTTCTGTATCTCTTTTCACCAATACTTCATAGATGAGAATGATTTTTACACAATGATTTTTCCTGTGAGCATATGTAGGATTTTCTTTCAGGACACATTATGAGATGCCACAATGTTTATCCAGAACAGCATTCTCATTTCTGCTCTCATAGATAACAAATTAGAATAAATAAATAAATAAATTGGCTTTCAGCAATGTCCAGAAGGGGACACAGCATTTATCACCACAGAGTTCAGCATCTAAATTCACTTCAGTTTAATTCTCTTCCAACAAGCATCGTCTAAGAAGCCTTCTGTGCTGAGATTGTGCTAGGTGGTAGAGATGCAGAAATGAATTGAGAGTCCAAGACCCTTGATAAACTCATAAATGGTTGAGGAGACAAAATCATAGCAACAATTCAGATATAAAAGGAACTGGGAGTGGAGCTCAGTGGTAGAAGCTTGCCTAGCATGGGTGGGGTCCTGGGTTTGATTCCCAGCACTGCAAAATAAGAATAAATAAATGTTAATCTATGCATATGGGTTTCACGTGGGTGAAAACCAAAAATAAGACTTTTCCCAGTGATGGAAGACCTCTGGGGGAGATGTGGCAAACCCTGAGCCTTGAGCCATCTGCAAACGGTACCCATATGAAGGACACTGGGAAGCTGTAGCCAAGGCCCGGAGGTGAGGAAGGCCCTGTGCGTCATCTGCAAGCAGTCAGTCTGATGCTGCTGGAATGGAACGCAGGACAAGCCAATCCACAGAAGGAGATGGAATCAGAGAAGGCAAAGAACATGGACAACCGAACCTGCTGGAGAAACGAAGAATAATTCACAAGGTTTTCTGTTTTCTACTAACACTTAACTGAAATGCAAACTAGCCCTGGTGATGGGGAGGGGAGGTGAGCTTCCTCCCAAGATGGCTGTAGAAACGTGAATTTGGGAGATAGCCACCGCATGGCAGTTATTGCCCCACTAGGCCAAGGAGCGCTTTGGAAAGAAGCCACCGGACTTCCAGACTGAACTCCTACTTTGTGCCAGGAGGAACCTCAGCATAAACACGATCGATGTCCAGATTCTTCCATAAGCAACAAGAAATAACGTCAAGGGGGAGGAGAAATGAATCAAGACAAGGCTGAGAAGAATAATGAAGGGGCATTCGTGGGTGGTTTATGATGTGTGACATTTTGTTAATGCTGAGATTTCCCAGGTGTGTCATATAAGTCACCGAACCAGGCAATAAATGGAAGCTTTATTTTCTTATTTAAAACAACGAGCCCCTGTGAACTACATAAAAATGTAGGGGCTTGGAAACATGGGGAGTTGATTACGAGGGCATAAAATTGATCATCGGGGTTTTGTTCCACCATGTAGTCACAAAAACAAAGCCATTATTTATGTTTGTTGCTACTTTAAAGATCATCGAGAGCATTCATGTTCCATTATTCCTTGGATGAGATGCATGGGTCTTGCCCCAGGTCTTTCCACCTATAAAGAGGCAAAATGGAATCCAAAATCGGGGGCACTGACTGTAAGAAGAGCTCATTGGGTCTTTATAGCCCATGTTTCCCCAAGACGATGGGTCAGAAGTCCTCACCCCTCCTGTCCCAATGTCACAGTAAACCACCCGCTTTAAGATGTCTTCCACACAGATGAAGCTCATTTTATTTGGAACAACTGGAATTCCAGAAACATTATTTGCCACTTTTCTCCACTGAACTTCCCCAAAAGGAAAGGGTTATTGCCTCCAAATAAAAGAAGTATAATGAGAAACCCTCTCCCGGGCATCCTGGCTGCTGCTGTCTGTTCTCGCCTCCAGTTAGGGGCCCGGGGGAGCGAGGGCACCTGTGGAGCTGGAGGAAGGTGGGGTACATTCAACTGCCAACCTAGTTTTATTTTGATTTGCAGAGTGTTTTGTTTTGAGCAATTTCCTGTCTTATAAAAAAAAATTTTTTGGAAACATATCTAGATTCACTGGAAGTGGCAAAAATCATACAGAGAAGTCCAAAGTGCCTTCCTGCAGCTTTGCCTAATGGTAGCACCTCACACTCTGCAGTGTGACCCCATAGCCGACTTCCTTTCTTCCCCCTGAGTCAGTTCCTCACACTAAAACAAAACAAGAAAGCAACATCAACAAACCCAGAAGGTCTAACTTAAAGGCTGGATTTTTGGCCTTTCTTGGAAACTCAGAAGCTCTGGGGATGAGCATGGGACCTTTGGGGGCTAATAGGGCTGCGCCTTATCAACAAGAAGGTGCCTTCTAGACCTTTCTTTCTCTTTCATGACCTGTCTGGCCTCTGGGGGCAGCTGAGCTTGCATTGACAGATGATCAGGAATTGTGCTTTTCAGAAGGGAAACTTTTGAATGATTTGGGGGTACCTCTCCAGACCTCCCTTTCGGCATGTAAGCATACACCTTCAGCCCCACTCAGGTCAGACCACATCTGAAAAAATACGAGATTCTGCTGGAGCATGCAGATTCCTCCTGTTGGGATTTGGTGACTCTGGAAAGCTCCTGAGAGTCTGGGAAAGTATCATGTCTCTTTGATCCTAGAAGTTTTGAGCATTTTCGTTTTAAAAGAGTACTTTATTATTGCTTATGTTTTCTCCGCTATGATTTGGCTTGCTCCTTGCTACTGTAGATGGGAATGGAGATTCAAGCACAAGTCACATCCACCGTTCTTCAACTGCTTTTATCTTTCCTTAGGTCCCTGTGGGATACATTTATCCCTTCTCTGCCATCCATGGTCCTCTCCACTCCCTCCCTGTTCCCCATCTCTTGATCTAATTATTGCTATAGTGAACTGGGTTTCTCCATCCCCTCAAGATCCCTCCCAGGACTGGGAACATGCCCATACCCCTTCCGTCAACAAAACACAGACGGGTGTTAGGCTACCCAACAAGACACTGGAAAAGACACTCATGGTGGAAAAGGAGAGACTGTGAACAGATGAACCAGGGGACAGTTGATCTTCACATTGTAACATCTGGATGTCTTCTATGCACTGTGTTTTAAAGCCAGATAATGGCAAAGGCTTCCTTTTTTTCCTCCTCCTTCAATAAAGCAGCTTAAACTCCATCCCTGATCCACAACGCAGCAGGAAACAGGAGAGATGGAATCGACTGACTGACAACTCTCTCCTAAAGCCAAGGAGAAGAAGAGAGGGGCCTGCTGGGGAGAGCAAAGCATTAACTGGATCAGGGTCCCCAGGATTAGGGGTGGGAATTCGGCAGCATTCTCAGGGGAGAGAGGGAGCCCCCACTGACTTCAATGACCCCCCTTTGCTATTAAGAAGGCATCTGCAAGTTGCTAGATTCTGTGGGGGCAGGTGAGCGGGAGGCTGTGAGACTGATCACTGCCAGCCTCCCCACTGCCCACATCAAGGAGCCTGACTAAGGCAGGACTGAGCCCCCCAGAGCACTCACCCTCCTGCCATGAGCCTGCCCACGCAGTCACTGAGCCCCTTGGCAGCATGTCATCTCATGGAAGCCCCGGCTGCCCATGCTGGTAAATCGCCGAGATCATTGCCCTTCTAATGGGGACTTTGGAAGGTCAAAAGCAGCAGAGTGGGCTCCCAGCTGGGCTTTTGAGAGCTGACCTTTTATTTCCTATGTGGCTCTGTGGCAAAAGCACGTTCTTATTTTTCAGGAAGGTCCTTGTAATTGGGTCTCACACAATGGCCACAGCAGAGTCCCGGGCAAGGTGGAAATCCTGAATCCAATTCAAGGAATTCAAGATTGGAGCACTTGAGAGGCCACCAGAGCTGTGTCTCCTTCTTTGAGTTCTGCCAGTTTTTAGTTAAGATGTGCTCACCTGAAGGATAGGCTTTCCCAGATAGAAAGCCTCAGAATCACCTAGCCACCTAGGTGTGCAGGTGCATGGCAGGGACCCTGAGATCCATCGGCTCTGGACTCGGAGGTGGGAGGATGGCTTGAGCCCAGGAGGTCAAGAACAGTCTGAGCAATGTAGGGAGATGTGGTCCTGAAAAAAAAAAAAAAAAAGATATATATATAGTCTGTTCTGCTGTCCAGTTCTGTGGATAGACTTTCCTAGATTCTGCACATAAGTGAGATCATGCTGATCGTATTTGACTTTTGGCGCTGGGCTCATTTCACTCGGCAGAATGTCTTCCAGGTGCAACCATGTCACAAATAGCAGAATTTTAAGAGTTGGGTCTTATATAAAAATGTCCCAAGTACGACCTATATTTCCTTTGCTCTTTTTTTTTTTCTTTTATGGTCGCTCTCCTCTACTTTTCTCATTAGCAGTGAGAGGGCCGATGGAGGGACGGCGGCTGACAGCTCATTTTGCAAAGGAATGAAGACAGTAATTAAGTTGCCGTTTAGTCTCCTCTTTGCTGGGCTAACTAATCCCAATTATTTTTAACCTTTTCACAGGGACCCTTTTTTTCCCCTGACCTTTTAATGAATTTTCACTGCTTGCCTCCCATCCTTTTTTAGAGGTTATATATTCTTCACAGTTTGCCAGGCTTCTCAATAGTAATAATGAAATGATTATTATTTTTCCCCCTATTGTAATAGCAGACTTCCATACATTTTTGGAGAAACATCTAGTAACAATGATATGCCTAATTTTCAGCTTCATTTCTGCAATGAGCTTCTCACCGAAAAGCATCAGTAACGGTTTTCTTCTTTGGCAATTTAATGTGTTATCTACAAAATAAAATGATTATTTAAGATGTATTCAAATGACTATAGTAGCTCTACCAGGCATGTAAGTGTGCTATGTACTTTGATAGGAAATCGGTGGGTCTGTTAGTGCCTTGTGATATAAACACCATAATTATTAGAATGGGGAATTGACCGACACTCTTCAAGTACCTACTTTGTGCCCAAGACCTATAAAAAATCTCTTTGAGTCATCCCAGAGTTCTTGAAAAATGGATTCTATCATTGTCACCTTCCAGATAAGCAAGGTTAAAGCCCAAAGAACTTGAAGAAATTCTTACAGTTAATTAAATGTAGAAAACAATGCTATTAAGCTTTGGGGGGCACACCTATAATCCCAGCTACTCTGGAGGCTGAGGCAGGAGGGTCACAAGTTTGAGGCCAGCCTCAGCAACTTAGTGAAACCAGCTCAGTGGTAGAGTGCTTGCCTAGCTTGTGCAAGGCCCTGGGTTCAATCCTCACCACTGGAAAAAAAAAAATTACCCCAGACTTATTCTGCTCTAAAAGCCAGATAGATTGGTCCCTCCCTCATGTCCATCTGAGATTGGCCCACAGACAGTGAAATCTGCAGAAGCTCACGTACCTTACATAAAATAGTGTAATATTTGCATATAATCTTTGCACATTGTCTCATATGCTTTGAATCATCTCTGGGTTACTGATGATACCTCATCCATGCAAATGTATGGCAACTGTCCTTCTTCTGTATTGCAGGGGAGAACCGTCTGTGGAACCTGTGGATACTGAGGGCCAAAGTGCTTGGAATTTTCAGGGGTTTAGTTTTGCTCACGGGGATGACCTTGGATCCCTTCCCTGGTAAGTCAAGGGCCACCTGGAAAAGACAGAACGGATAGTCCAGTAACTTCAGAAACCCTGTGCTTCCCAGAAGCCAGTGCAGAAGTCACAGGAGACAGCCAGACAGCATTAAATGCTATCAGCATCCTGTAGGTGACATGGCTGTGACCTTGATATTTATGTGCCCCAGGGCCAGGCTGGTTTCATCCCAGGCTGAGCAGCCTTGGGCAAGATGGTTTGCCTCTCTCTGCTTCCTGTTTCTTATCTGTAAAATGGAAATCTTGGGAGAGTCGGCCTCCCTGTGTTGTTGGAGCCTGGACCAGACAAACAGGAGTCACTAGAAACCCTCATTATCACAGGACTCTCTTCTCCCCAGGGTGTAGCGGGAGGGAGCCTTTTCAAGTCTGTCTTCTCTCTGGCCATATCATTCTTATGGTAACCATGGCAAATAGCCGCTCCAGATGTTTCCATGACATTATTTTTTTTTTTCCTTCTTGAACAAAAAACTTGAAAATCTCTTTTGAGAACCAAAGATATCTAATTTTTTTTCCAGACCAAAGGGAATCTAGGTTTCTATCAGAGCCATAAAAAGGCTTCAAGGAAAGATACAGGGGATTAGCCAGGATGTCCTGAAGCAATTAACTGCACAAATGGGTGAGACAAAAAACGTGAATCTACGTGAAATACAAGGTCATTATTTTTTAAAGGGACTGTGGAAACTTAGGCAGGAATGGAAATGGGAGAAAATTCTAAAGTGACCTTGCTTACCTGAGTAGCTCATTTCTTTCTGGCTTTTTAAGGTAAAATTTATATTGAAGTATAACATAATATGGCAAAACACATCAATGCATTTTTTATGAATAAGTCCACAGGTGTGAATAGCCCCCAGCTCAGGAGACAGAGCGTGCCAGAGCCTTATCCACGTGGTTTTTATTTTATTATTTGTTCTTTTTAGATATACATGACAGTGGAGTATATTTTGACACATTATACAGACACTTGGTTTTTTTTTAAATTTTTATTGTTGGTTGTTCAAAACATTACATAGTTCTTGATATATCATATTTCACACTTTGATTCAAGTGGGTTATGAACTCCCATTCTTACCCCGTATACGGATTGCAGAATCACATCAGTTACACATCCATTGATTTACATATTGCCATACTAGTGTCTGTTGTATTCTGCTGCCTTTCCTATCCTCTACTATCCCCC
>NW_026000185.1:9844597-9893664 GCF_001458135.2 Marmota marmota marmota | reverse complement strand
CTCGGTTGGTATTTACCTCCACAGTATTCAGCAGGACCCGGACAGAGAAGCAGTTTCCGCGGGTTCTTTAGCCCTGGGCCAGAGGAGTTCCGGGAGCCAGAATTCGGCCGCTCCGGGCTCGGTGTATGTTCTGATAGGAGCAGGCTCCAAGAAGCAGTTTCCGCGGGTTCTTTAGCACTGAGCCTGAGTAATCTGTCTGCGAGTCGCAGGCAAATGGCAGCCTGAAATTACCTGTTCTATAGCTGAATGAGCTGCGATCAGTCGAAAACAGGGATGGTGACGTCAGCTCTCCAAGATGGTGGCCGCTGGCTTCCTCTGTGGTCTGACCGGTGTGGAGAACCGAATTGGACCGCTTCCTTCCCCCATCTCAAACCCAGAATTCAGCACTGAGCACAGTGATTGCACAGCTGGCAGGAGCCCGCAGAATCCACAGCGCTGTATCTTTGCGTTGCTATCTCGTCGTTTCCCAGCGCGCGCCTCAGACTCTAGCCGCGGGGCGATTTGCTGAATAAGCAGCGTGACCCTCCGTGCGGACAAATCGCTTGCATTTGAGCCCCTGTAGCTGATCCTCATGCAATGGAAATCCTTCCTCTAGGTTTTGGAGCACCCCAATTTTGCTGGAAATTCCTAACAAGATAGCTTTTAGCCGTTCTAACTCATCATTCTCCCGCACAGTGACGCCGTACACGGGGGTGATGCACTCCCTTCGCCGCCATCTTCCCCTAAGATCCATACACTTGGTTTTGACCTCCATTTTTTCCTTATGAGAGTGACAATATCCAAATGTTTAAAGAATACACCCTTTGAACTGTCAGAGGCTCTGGGATGTATTATTTTCCCCCCTCAGATTTTTGATCAAGAATGGAGCCCAACAGAAACACTTTTCAAAGGATCAGGAGGATTTCAAAGTATTTTCATATTAATTGGCCCGTGAAAATATCTTTCCCAGTTAGATGCCCAATAACATAAAATTTTCTAAATAAAATGTCTCCTTGGGGTCCTCATCACTTACTTCGGGCTCTGTCTCACACAGATTTCTGTGGCTCCTTGCAACCCGGTTTGCTATCGTTGGCTGGTGTTTTGTTTTTTTGTTGTGTGAGCCTATCTTATCTTCTTAACCACATTTCAGATTCCTTGAGGGAGAGTTCTTGCATTAATCTCTTCAAAGCGTGTGCATTTCTGTGTGCCCATGACATACAGTTATCTCAATGATTGATTCAAAGAATGGGTACAGCTATCTTCTCAGGCAATAAATATTGTTAGAATAATGGAAGTTTCACTATGAAAACAAAAACAAAACCTTGATATATTCCTGGAAGCTGGTGTTTTCATTAATTAGCATAGTGCATCCAGTAAATAAGGAAGAAATTATGTTTGAAAAAAAAAAAAGGACAGAATTCCTAAAGGGTGGAAATCTTATCAGACTACACATTTGCAATTTTAGTGTATTTTTTATTTTAAGAGGGATTATTAATTAAACCCCAAAGGAACTTTGTGCTGACAGCACATTCTGAAAAACACCAATCTCTTTCCAAATAAAGGAGAATCCAACTGCTTTGTCATATGAAGACTGTCTGCTGGGCTGATTGAATGCTACTTAGGTAATGTTTTGCTAAAAACCTAGAATGCCAACCCTTTATTTATTAACTCATTAATTTATTCCTCATTCCACTGAAATTATTGAGCACTTACTAGGTGCCAAGCATATCTTGTTTAACCCAGAAATGTCACCAAGGCAACAAAAATCTATGCTGGAGATTCAAAGATAAGGCAGGTGGGAAATTTTCGTCCAAGATCGGCTCAGATGTAATTCCTCCATGAATCCATCCAGTGTCTCCCCCTCCATTTCCAAAGTTTTTACCCAGTGCATTCCCTTTCTCACCCATTTCCTTTTTGCGTTATATTATCATTATCTCAGATGCAATGAAATGCTTGCTAAGCCCATAGAGGGGGATTGGCAGCCTAGCTTTAATTTTGCCAAATAAACATTACAGGATGCCATTGATTTAGACGAGGCTCCTGCACAGAATCCCCACCGGCCAGACTAAATCAATATGGAGTCACCCTTGATAAAAGTCCCAGGTCACCAAACTGAAACAAAGTCATTATGAGACCTTCAGAGAAGTCAGGACAGAGAGATGACAGCCTAGTGTCCCCCACAGACCAGTTTCAATGGACAGGATGATGAAGTTCCATCTGCCTTCATCCTCATACAAAAGAAGTAACCTTAAATACCCTCATGTTAACCTATCAGTTATTTTTCTATCATTCTCTCTCCCTGTCCCTGCCTTACAAGGAACGTAATTTGGAAAGGGACAGTGTGTCCCTTCTGCCCTCCAGTTTTATTTGGGGGGGGGTAGTCCCAGAGAAGTTTCTAGAGAGTCCTGTCCAGGTTTACCTCTTGACTGACAGCAAAATGACATCAGACTTTCAAGTCCCCACTAAATATGACGATTCTATGCCCACAGGCACACAGCATTCTAGTTGGAACCTGTTTTCACCGATTTTATGGTTAGTGGGAATCATCCCTGCATTCTGGGATCCTGTGTGAGGCTCACAAAAGTCCCACGCCACCCCACTTTTAGGGCTTGCATTTCTCCTGGGGATAATTGGTTGTTTGCTAAGAAATGCAGCATATCCTGTTGACTTAAGCCAGGCAGGGCTACAGGTAAATTGTTTTAAAAAAAAAGCATGTGGGGGTTCAGCACAGTGTGCCCAGCTTATAGCCTTATTCCCTAACCCCTTTATTCCCACGGCTCATGGTCTGTCTGTTCTCTATCAGGACCAATCGGCTCTTCATCCTGTGTCTTCTCCATTCCTCTAGGAAAGCAGACTTCTGCTCGGCTCATTGGAGCACTCTGTCTTACAGAAGGAAGTGTTGTTGCCCAGTTCTGGAATTGCAGATAAACCCAATTAATTTCTTCAAACCAAATTGTCAAAAAATTTTGGACCTTTGACAAAGCTGACCTTCTTTGAACACATTAAGTGTCTTCTCTGGACCTCAGTTTCTTCACCTGGGACTGAGGGACAATACAAGATCACCCTGAGATACAAGTACGTAGTGCATTTCACACACATAGAGAGGAGAGCAATCACAAGCCACACACTGATAACTGCGTTTTCTATGTACTTTATCTATATTCACCCATTTAATTCTCACCATGGTCCTGTGAATAGGATGGTTGCTTCAGATTCACAAATAAACAATTGAAATGCAGAGATTGAGGAGCTCTTTCAATATCACAGGGTGAGCTACATGCTAGATCTGGATTTTGAATCAAGGTTGATTGCTTCCTGTGCTCATGATCTTACTGTTCTGCTACATCGACATCATTTTTTTCCTAGAAAAACATGATGGGGGTTAATAGGTGGGTACTGTTACTATCCTTAAAATAAACACCATTTTGATTGTCTTTCTCCACTACTATGTTAATAACATCTAGGAAACAAAACCTTGTCATATTCTCCTTTGGGTTTCTGAAATTTGCAAATATTATGTCCACAATATTTGCTTGTTGAAACAAAATGCCTTTCTTTCTAAAAGCAAACCAAAGCAGAAAAAAATAAACAAAAAACTAAGGCTTTGTTAGATTTTTAATTCTGCCAATTTTGCAGGACAGATGTCTTTTGCATGACCCTAAAACCTTGTGCAAGATGCCAACCCTTGTGTGCTTTGGAATGTCACCCTCTAGTTAAAATATTTCACAGCTCATCTGCCTCCAGATTTCTTCTCCCTCTCTGTACCCCTCACCATAATCCGTTCTTAGAAAATAGTTTTCATTATTATAGATTTGCAACTTCATTTTATTTGCAACCTTATAGACAGTCACCTGCCCACTGACCCAGGGGAACTGGCATCTATGCTAAGAAGTTCAGTGAGAATAAAAATGTCCTACCTCTTTCTAGCTTGGAAGTATGCATAAAAGACTGACCACCTCTTTCCTTGGGTTGTTCAACTTTTCATCATTCAGAGACCACAGAACAGAAATTCAGAACCTGAGACTTTGCACAATTGGATTCAAGAGCAAGATAAGCTATTTTTATTTTGTTATTTGGGTGAAGTGCATATTTCCTTACAAATCTTAATTCCCAGACAGGCTTTTGTCTACAGACTCAGGTAAAAGACCTTCTCCACTAATAAAAGTGCTTGTCTTTCTTGAGCCTCCTCCATTTAATTTTTAGATCTGCTAAATTCCTTCATAGGGGTCAGAATTCTTAGGGACAAGAACTAGATGAAATGTCCCAACGCAAAGAAGAGAGCCACCAGGAGATTTTATGTCTATGTTAAGGTTAGAGGTCACTGGGGTTTGGAGCAGAATCCTCTCTCCACCTACGGTTTGAATATTTTGGGATTAAGGATCCCTGATTATTTTGAGCTCTTGGTCAATGAACTTGACAATCCAGCCCTTGCCAACTTCCTGGTGGCACCTCCAGGAGGGCCCCCACGGATGGAATCAAGCCACAGGTGCAGCTTAGCTCAAGTGTTTCATAACTGAATCCCCTGCCCCTCCTCTTGCTGATGATTCTATGCACAAATAATCAGCTTCGTCACGCTAGGTTAGGAGGAACACTCTTCCACCAAAATCACTCACATCAAATAAAAACAATTCCATATGGCAGCCCCGTTCACGGCAAGATCAGCTGAACCTTGACCACGCAGTTTGTGCTAGTGTTTCATTGTTCTTCTTCCCTTGGCTGTTTGCCAACGCGTTGTTGTTCTGTGTCCTCAGTGACAAATTCAGTCTAGAAGATTCTTTGTGGGGTTTTCTTTCTCTAAGATTTCCAGCAGCTCTTCCTATGTTGTCCTCAGGGTAAACCGTAACCCTCACGCACACTTCTCCTGGAAGTCATTCAATGTGCAATAAATATTTATTAAACACCTACAATGTGCCAAGCTCTCTATGAAACTCCAGAAATGCTATGGTTTTATAAAAGATGAGACTTTTGAATCATTACTGAGTGGGTTTATGCTTTCGATGACTTTTCCAGTTGTGGGTATGAGTTATTCTAGAGATGCCCTTTTGCATCCCCTTGTGGCTGGGAGAATAGAATGTGCAATTTACAGTCTGTCTGCTGCTTCCTCGTCTCCTGCCACTTCCTGACCGACCTACCTACCTCCTTCAGGCAAGGTGCCCTCCCTCTAGCCACACTGCCTTACGCAGCCAATGGATCCCATGCTCTTCCTTCTCAGTGCCTTTACTTCTCCTCTACCCTTGGAATGCTTTTCCTGTCTCTCAAGATTCAAGTCATATCACACCTGCATCTCAGGGCTTTGTTTTTTCTCTTTTAAAGCTATTTTGTCTCAGCAGGGCTTGGTGATGCACATCAATAATCCCAGTGATTCAAGAGGCTCAGGCAGGAGGATCACAAGTTTGAGGCCAGCCTCAGCAACTTAGAAAGACCCTATCTCAAACAAACAAACAAACAAACAAACAAAAAAGTAAAGGGATTGGGATGTAATTCCATGGTAAAGTACTCCTGGGTTCAATCTCCAGTATTAAAAAAAAATTCTACCTCCTAATTTTATTCACTTCCTATAATTCTTTTGAGCTTTTTGTTGTGGTTGTTAAAATGCTATTGCACCTTAATCTGTTTTGTATTGTAGCAGCCTGTTCACACTTCTATTAGAAAGTCAAATCTTGGCTCAACCCTTTATCTAACTGTGTAACACTGATAATCTCTTTAGTTTGTTTTTACTCTTTTGTGAAAGAAAAAATAATGACAACGTTTGCCTTCGAGAAACGATTTCATTTCTTTTCGGTGAGCATGTGACTCTGGCTAAGTTTGTATGAAAGTCATTTGTGACATTTCTTGGCTTGAACATTTAATTGGTGAAGTAAAATAAACCAGGACTCTCTTCCTTCTGCAATGCCAACCAGACCTGCTGCAGGCAGAATATTCCAAAAAGTTCCAGAATGTTCTGCTCTCCTGGTCTCAGAGTAGTAGAGTCCCCAGATACTCATAATAGACATGTGCAAGAAATATACCATCGTTATGTTAAGCCTCCAAGATTTGGCGACTGCAACAGAGCCTGGGTTATTCTGCCTACAGCAGATGTGATAACGATAATGTAAGTAAGGTGCTTGGTGGTACCTGGCGGATGGGAAGTGTTCAGTCTTTGTTAGCCTCATTCATACATCACCCAGGGATGATGCCCGTTCTCACTCATCTACGCAGGCTTTTCAATTTTAGTGTTACATTTTGACGTGGTTAGAAAGAATCCCACAAGTGAAGAGGCTTTATTAAGTTACCTCTGTGGCACTTGCTTCCTCTGAACGTTGTTCTGTCTGAAATTAAGCTCTCTAGCCTGTCATGAACTTATTTACTAGGAGCGATCGATACAAGGACTTTATTAAGTGGCCTCAGTCTTGAGAGAATGTCAAGACCTCTATGGCGCCCTTTATGGAGGACGCCGTGTCCTTCAGTCACACCGGGGGGAGAGGCAATGTGGACAGCTGGTGTGTCCCAGGAGGATGCCCAGCTGCAGAGGCTCCTGCTGTGTGGTGTAGGAGAACTCCTTTTTGAGTCAGAGAGATCTGCGTTCAAAATTGACTCCACCACTCCCTGGCTCTGGGAACCTGGGGGAGCAGATTAACTTCTTGACACCACAGTTTCCCAGACACACAATGGAAAAGGGATGATGCTTATCTCCTCTGATGGTCATGAGAATTAAATGAGATAACACATATAAGACACTTGGCCACGTGCCTGGCAGCTATTATGATCACGCCAAGTTGCAGACCAAACTAGATTTTCTGCCAAAATACTCCACGGAATCCATCGGACTGTGAAGTTCCTATTATGAAAAGGAAGGGGGAAAAAGAAAGAAAACAAGGGCCATCAATGCTGGCATGGGAAAGGAGAGAGAGAGCTCTTCTGTGCTATCTGCTCCCTGCCAGTTAGTTTTTCCCACTGAATGGTTGGTGGGAGGGAAACACAAATCACTTGACCTTGGACGTGCCCTATGACCTCCATCCAAACCTCAGACCAGTAGAGCAACAATGACAACCATCATGTCAAGGTTTGTTTGGGGTTTGGAGGTTGCTTTAAGAGGTCTTTAGGAAGAAAAAAAATAAGCAAGCAAACAAAAACAACAGGCTAATTAGCTTTTCCAAGGAAATGTGAAATCCAGATTGACAAACTTCAGAGCAATGGAAAGCTAATATTTCATGTTGATATGAATGGGTGATTCTTTTTTGACAGAAAGTTGATTTAGTTGTCATAATATTCTTACTTTTCTTTCCAGCATGGGGCAGGAGCTTCTGCCATCTTGGATGACTGAAGGATCAGAGATTTAGTTCCAACAGAGTGGATCACAGCTTCTCAGTAGTGGGGTTCTAACCCAGAGGTAATCAAGCATTGGCCCCAACGCTAATTCGGGTCCACGCCTGATGTTGTAAATAGATTTTAACTGGAACATAACCAAATGCATTTATTTACACATTACCCTTGACTACTTTGGCATTGTACCATCAAAGTTGAATAGCTGCAACAGATGCATTAAGGCTTGCAAAATCGAACATGCTTATTATCTGGACTTTACAGTTTTCTGAGCTCTGGTCTAAGGGGAGAGACTCTCATTAAGGGACTTTTGATGGAAGATGACTTGGTGATGTCTGGCACCCAGTTTCACATAATTTCATTATTTCCTATTTTTGCATTTGTCTCCATTGGCTCTTTACTCTTTGTAGCTTACTGATTCCAAGCATTGGCCTTCTACTAGCGATAGCTTGGAGGACTCTGGTCTATGGGATTGAAGCAGAAGGAACAGAGACTCACGGAAAAATAATATGACCAGAGGTGACCAATAAAGGAACAATATTGGAATAGCAAGTCCTAGGAGGTTGGTTTCAATAAAGTCATTAAATTTAGGACACTGATTTATTTAACACATATTTCTTATGTTTCTTGAGAACTTAGGGAAGATATGGGTAAGTGACACATTCTACTTGGAGATATTGAAAAACAGGTCTGGTAGTTATAAAACGAAATATAACTGTGGGTATCTTTGGGAGATAGGGTAGACTCTAGGTGTTGCTTTTTTCTTCCTTGAACTTGTCTCACTTTTATAATTAGACAAAAAATGAGGAAAACAACTACCAGGTAAACACAGGCAGGTATCAGATGGCCAGAGGCTGGTGGTGGTCTTTTAATAAAACCAATAGACAACTATTTTCACACAACCTGGACAATCACAGCGTTCAATCTTCATAGGCCTTTGGGTATCTGACCCTCATGAGCTCATTGGTGCTTTTCAGAGATGTCCAGGTCAATCCCATCTTTACGTCATTGATGCATAAAACTTAGAGCCGATCCAACCCACCCCTCTCATTTTATAGGTAAAGGAACTGATTCCCAGAGATACTAAATCATTTTTTCAAGTCCATGCAATTGATGAGTGGTAAAGACAGGATAGCGATCCTAGTGTTTTAGTCAGATTGTTTGCCACTGTGACCAAAAGACCTGACAAGAACAATTTTAGAGGAGGAAAAGTATTTGGCTCAAGATTTCAGAGGTCTTAGTCCATACACAGCCAACTCCACTGCTCTATGCCGAGGGAGGCAGAAGTTCATGGTGGAAGAGTTGGAGGAGGAAATCAGCTCAGAAGATGACAATCAGCACAAGACTAAGTGTCACTCACCAGGGACAAAATATAAGTACCCACCTATCACACCTCCATTGACCTCCTTCAGCCATAACCTGCTACAGTCACCACCCTGTTAATCCATTCAAGTGGATCAACACACTGATTGGGTTAAGGCTCTCATAACCCCATCAGGTCACCTCTGAACATTCTTTCATCGTCTCACACCTGAGCTTTTGGGGGACCCTCATATCTAAACCATCACACGAGTCCTCTACCTTCTGGTCCTGCTCTCTTTCTTTCCCACTCCAAAACTGCCAAGGGAAACTTTGGTTTTAGAGCTGGAAGGAACTTTTGCTCTCCCCTGGAGTTAAGAACCTCGTTAGGTCGGTGAGGGAATGGAGACCCAACAATGTGAATTGACCTAAGATCTCTCACCAGCTAGTGGACATGACAGGGTCAGAGTCTGGACGCCCTGTTTCACCCAGTGGTCTTGTACCGACCTTTGTTTTCCAGCCAGGAGGCTTAGGGTATGCAACCCACACCTCTGGCCTCTCATGGCACCTCTGTGCTGGCCCTGAGAGGAGCACCGCACAGTGCATGGGAGTCTGACATCAGTGGGTGGGCGAGTCCTTGAGAGCGATCCGTGGCCATGGGTGGGCTCTCTTCTATGGCCAGAGGTAAGACAAGGCGACCAGCTCTAGGGTGCAGTGCGGATGTGCACTCAGAGCTGCCCCTACATGGCCAGTCTTGATATCAGAGGATGCAGGGAGCAAAATCCAGAGTTCAGTTCACCACATGGGCATCCCTGTGCACGTCACCAGGCATTTAGCTGTCCCCTGTATTCCTTCAATCAGACTTTTCTTTTAATGTGACTGGGAAGGACTGACTCCAATAGGAGGCTTGATCATGTAGATGCCCTCAGAGCAAAGCAGGGCCCAGGAGAGGTGTGATGAGATTTCAGCAAAGAGTGGAACAGGAGAATGGCCCGAGAAAGGGAAGAGAGCTGATATGGTGATACCCACCGTGTGTCAAGTATGGTAGTGGGTCCTTTTCCATATAACAAATTAACACAAACTAAAATGCACTGAGTCTTCACTGTGTTCTATTGGATGAAGTTGGTCTCTCGGTTTCCTGGAGCCCCAGGACAGTAGGTTGGAATTACAGGGAACACAGAGAGTTCTTGTTGTTTGGGGTGACCCAGAAGCAGCAGCACTGCCTCCAGGACATGCGGTGTGTCCCCTCTTATTGGGCACAGGCAAAGGGAGTTCCAGCCAGTCACACCTGCTCGTTGAAGGGAGAGGACCAAGGCTCAAATCCAAGTGCTCTCTGGTTGGCATTAATTGGTGCCAGTTTAATCAGTGTTGAAAATGGTGTGGAAACGGACCTTCTTTTTGCATGGTGTATGGGAAGAGACGAAGTTGGACCGCTGCTTTCCCCTGATGCAAAATTTAGCAGATTCATTTGGAGCAGTCATAATATCATTATCTCTCGAGTCGAATCAATGTATGCATGAGAGGATTTCACAGGGTTTGTCATCTGCAGAATCTCAGATGTTTTCAAACAAAGCTGATTGTGAAATGCCCTGATGAATACCCTGAAGAAGACGTGAACCTCTGCTGAGGGCCACGTTCCTTTCACCATCTGTGCGTTTCTTGGGATGCTGGTGGGCTCCTGGTGAGACCTCCAATTCCGTCTTCCTCCCAGTCCTGCCTCACTGTCTCTGGGGCAGCCATCTGAGCTTTTCTGTTTGATAAACAAACTCTGTCTTACCTCTGTGCTAGAAGCAGGTGTTTCATCTCCATGGAATCCTCCTGGAGAAGCATCTCCCTACCTCCACATACCATCTGTGCTAGGAAGGAAGATCTTTCCATCTCAGATAGAACTTTACTTTCCCCAGGAAGCCATGGCTGATTCCTTCATCTCCCAAGATTGGGTTAAATCCTGTGATGGATTCCATTCCCACTTCCATGTTTTCTTTCCAAGGATGGAAGCTCTGTGTGAAGGTCAAGGGAAGGTCAAATCTACATGTTCAGCATTATCTGCCACCCACCCAGCCCCAAGCTCTCAATGAGCCTACAGTTAATGGCTGCTGAGTGAACAAATTTATACCCTGGTCTCATCCCCAATGGTGAACTTAGAGTAGATTTCAACTAACATTCACAGAATCACTTTGAACACCCAGAGCAGGAGTGGGGACGCCATAGATCACAGGGCCAATCTATCCTGACACCTGGTCTTGTAAATAAAGTTTTATGGGCACATAGTACAGGCATGTTCCTTTGTTTATTGCTCTTATCACTGATCTTGGAACACAGAAGTTGAGTAATGGTGTGACCCACAGTGCCAGAAAGGACTTACCATCTAACCAACCCCTGTCCTGGATTCCCTTCCAAGAAAATAGGTTAAAAAAATAGTCCCTCTAAAATACCTCTTGTAACTTTTGAGTTTTCAATCTCCTTTTCTATCCACAGTGCGTCTTCCCATGAATCTTCAAACCTTGGAGTTCCATGCATTCCACACTAAAAATGACTGAGGCTTAATTTTTTTTAAAAATGTTTAGGAGAAAATAATCGTGTCTTAGGCCAAAAGTCATTAAAAATATTTCTAGTTTTGAGATTTCTTCCATTTTCTGCCCAATTAAATTGTACCAACTTCCAAAGCAGAGATTGATTTCCCTCTTCCAAGAGGCACCAGTCTATTCATGCTGTCAGAATGTCTCCCTTCTTGGAAGTGGATTCCTATAAAACTGAAAGTGTAAACCATTTATCTGGGGCTCCCTGGTGGCAGGTCTTATGTTGTCTTATGCCATTATTTAATGTATATTAATTTCATTTTTCCAATTAGATGCTAAACCCCTGAGGGATGAGGTCATTAAGTATAAAGCTTGAATTAAAATGTTATAAAATGTAATTCTCATCTTCTCAAAATGTGTTTCTACAAATGAACTTATATAAGACTGAAAATCCACATTTTACTGGTTTTGCTTCATCTGCTGAGAATCTACCTGCAGGCCCCATTAGAGGGTCCCAGTTGACATCTGGGAATCCCCCAGGGGTTGTCTCATTTGCGCTCATTAAGCAGGCTGTTAGCCATGGTCACTGTGCAGTGTGTGGTAGGTCCTTTCTGTCCTACTCTGGAGGCCTGCGCTGTTTATTCTGCTTCCTGAGTTGACTGAGGCATCTCAGTGTGATCCTGCCAAGCATGCTATCTCCCACATTCTCAAGGTTAGATTGTCCCATGCAGCCCTTATGGTGCCAGAGCACATTGTGTAGCTGTGAAATCATTCCACCAATGTGCTGCTTGGCCATCTGGGCCCCAGAGCTCCCCAGCTTAGCCCTCACCACCAGAACTTATGTTCCCAGAAGAGTCTCTGAATTGAAAACCATAAGACCTCCATATTGCAAGGAAGTCCAAGTGCTCATGTGGAGGGAAGGCAATGCCACACATCCCCCACATGTTCCAGCCACCTCATCCCAGGCACCAGGCACAAGTGAGGTAGACCTCTTGGGCATTCCAGTTTCAGCAGATTCCACATGGTGAAGAGTTGGGGCTCTACAACTATAATCCCGGATGAGCCTCCACTCCACCAATCCAGCTTTCTCCAGCTATTTGTTATCCCAGACATTGTGAAACCTGGCCATGGATGGAAATACAAGAGATCCTTCCTTGTGTTCAAATTCCTGATCCACAGAATTACAAACACATTAAAATGGTCCTACTTTGGGAGAAAAACTTTGCCAACTGCACCTCAGATAAAGCATTAATCTCCAGGATATATAAAGAACTCAAAAAGCATAAAACTAAAATGAAATAATAACCCAATCAATAAATGGGCAAAGGAACTGAACAGACACTTCACAGAAGAAATATAAATGGTCAACAAATATATGAAAAAATGTTCAACATCTCTAGCATTAGAGAAATGCAAATTCAAACTACACTGTGATTTTATCTCACTCCAATCAGAATGACAATTATCACAATACAAGTAACAGTAAATGTTGACAAGGATATGGGTAAAAAGGCACACTCAAACATTGGTGATAGGACTTCAAATTAGTGCAACCACTATGGAAGACAGTATGGAGATTCCTCAAAAAACTTGTAATGGAATCACAATTTGACACAGTTATACCATTCCTCAGCATATACACAAAGGACTTAAAATTAGCATACTACAGGGACATGGCCATATTAATGTTTGTAGCAGCTCAATTCACAATAGCTAAGCTATGGAATCAACCTAGGTGCCCTTCAACAGAATAATGGGTAAAGAAGATATGTTACATATACACAATGGAATATTACTCAGCCATAAAGAAGAATGAAATTATGGCATTTGTCTGTAAATGGATAGAACTGGAGAATATCATGCTAAGTTAGATAAGCCAATCCCCAAAAAACAAAGGCCTAATATTCTCTCTGATCTGAAGACACTGACTCACAATAGGCAGATGGGAAGGAAAGAGTGAAAGTGCACCAGATTGGACAAGGGGGGAGTTTGGGGAAGGGAAGTGGATGGAAATAGGAAAGACAGGAGAATGAACTGGACATAACTTTCCTATGTTCACATGAATACACGACCAGCGTAACTCCATCTCATGTACAACTACAAGAATGGAAAGTTATGCTCCACGAATGTATGACATGTCAAAATACAGTCTACTGTCATGAATAACTAAAACGGATAAATAAAAAAATTTTAAAAATGATAAAAAAAATGGTCATTCTTTTATGTCACTAAGTTTGGGGCTGTTTGATATGTAGCAATAAATAACAGGAGTGACTCTTTCCACTTCCTTCTTGAAAGCTCCTGCTAATAGACCCCTGTAGGTCAACTACTCTACCAGCAAATCAGACGTGCCTAGGCAAGCCGTCTTGTCCGAGATGCCCATAACCTGGTTTATTCTAGGCTAGGGCCCCTACGCCAAACCAAGACAGGCTCTGTGGAATGAAGGACGAAAGGATGGTTTCCACGAGGGAGGAGCAAGATGGGGATTAGGTAGAGTGTCATTTGGTAAAAAGGTTCCAAAGGGATTTTCAAAGTTCTAGCAGCTTCTCCTCCACACCCAAGCTTCAAGCACCCTCTATTGGCTTCTACCATTTGGGAGACAAATCATACGGAGCATCCATAGGGAAACCCACCCTGCTCATCTTGCTCTGCTCATTACCATTCACCTGCCCAGTGTCCACTCCAGGGAGCCCACAGGCTGTTCCTTGAGCAGGGAAATTCCTGCCCAGGCTGTCTCCGCAGGTGGCACCTACTGAGGTAGCCTGTGATGGTGGGGGCTGCCCAATGTGCACAGAGCCATTCAGCCAAGGAACCGCTGGTTTAGGGACCAGGGACACGGGGGTGGAGGGGGTGGGCAGCAGGTTATAAAATGCCAATGATAAAGACATGCAGAAAGAATTGAATTTACTATGGCAGAAACTCATCAGCTAATGAGAGAGAAAGCCCAAAACAGAGCCAGTAGCTGGCCCCTGGCTTTGCCTCTGACTCCGACGACATCCTAAATCCTTCCCAGCTCTTAGTACACATCTCCCTTCCCGTTGAGTGGACAGATTCAGTCTCTGTACTTTTTCTTTTTTCTTCTTTAACTTAAAAATCTCAACTCACACAAGCAACAAGAAAAGAAAGTTGGCTTGCATTGTTTTTTTTTCTTAATAAGTGCCTCTACCTCTAAATTGTCCCGAGGGACAAAGCAAATCATAAAAATATGAAGCATGCTCCCCCTGTTTGCTTTGGGGGCCGATCGTTTTTCATTCACCACCCAACCTGGGCTGACGTCAGCAGTCCGCCAGCCTCCTGAAAATGACCTCATCGTCCACACCTTCTGCAGGTACTATATGGTGGAAAATAGGTGACATTCCAAAGGAGCCTTTGGCAAGCAGAAAGTTATAGACTGCATGATTTTCTCTGTGACGGACTTAATTTTTATTTTTAACAAATACATTTTCTCTATCTCAGTTAACATTGGATTTTTTTTTTCCCTTGGAGAATTGGGGATCAGACCCAAGGCCTCGCACATTCTAGGCAAGAGTGCCACCATTGAGCTATGTAGCCTGCTCCCTCTTCTGACTTCCAGCACCAGAGAGTAGTGTTGCTTATCTTTGAATCTGATATAAATATGACCATTTGCTATGTACCCTTTCATCTGGTATCTTTCCTTCAATATCATATTTGTACGATTCACTCATATTGTTCAACCTATAATATCCCACTATGTGTCATACCCACTGTGCGAATCTACCCGTTTTTTATCTTTTCTACTACTGATGAAAACGGGTGCTTTCCAGTTGAGGGATTTACGAACATTCTTGAGTATCTCTTTGGATGGCCATGTGGAGACACTGCTATCGGCAATGGAATGGGGAGTGCAGAGTTTGCACACTTGTGGTTTTGGTGAACAATGCCAAACGCAGTTTGCAAAGCCACTGTGCCACTCTACACAGCCACCAGCTCTGCTTGAGAGCACCCGTTGCATCTTCCTCATGCCACCAAGTCTGTTCCCTTCTAGCCACTGGGGTAGGTGCATTGGTTTTGCTTTTGAAAATCAATCGGACACAAAACAAAGGACAGAATACGGCAGTAAATAAATTAAAAAAAAAAAACCACTCTGAGCCTCTAACTCTTAAATTTGCATATCCACTTCCAAGACATGTGACAAAGCCAGAGATTTTACTTCTCTGAGCCTGTTTCCTTGCGTTTAAAAATGAGGCAAATAATGTCCCCGGGGGATTCAAAGCCCTTGTTTCCAGGAATGCTGTGTGGGCATTTGTGAACTCCTACTCCATCCTGTTTTCAAGTCCGTTTTCTGCCTGCATGCTAGAACTTACTCATCTGCTGGGTTTGCACACCAACAACAAATTGTAATCGTCAGGTTGAGGCAGTAATTTCTGTGGTTGGAGAGTCAGGGCTTAATGGGTCATGCTGCTTTCACATCGGGGCTTTGGAGCACAAGATCACAACACGGAGAGGTGGTATAGGGTTTGTTTTCCTCCTGTTTACTAAATTAGTAAGTGAAAATAGAACCCAGTGATCATTGAAAACTGTGAACATATTTTAGTGCACCTAACTGTCTCATTTGTTGGACAAGTGTGGTAAGTCAGCCATGAGAAGGCGGAATTTAACACAGGAGGAGCAGACCACAAAAACAATTCAACACAAAGATCCTTCAGTGGCAGACCATGGAAAACAAATTGATCTAGTTATGGAAGTTGGCTTCAGTTCAGGTATCACCGCAGTTCTAGGATGACTTCAGATCATGGGATAAAATGGCCCAGGGTCAGTTCAGAGAAGTCTTGCTGCCTCTTTTCCTTGGTGAATAGTGAGCCCAGGCTGGTTCAGACATCTGGTAAACCTGCTTCTCATCCCCTGTCTATGCCCTAGTCCCCAAAGCAGCAGAGCATGTCCAATGAGAATCTCAGCACCAAAGACCCTTCCAACAATTATGCAGCCCACTGAAATTTCTTGTTTCCAGGACCTCAGAAATAAGCTCATCTGTTTGTTTTACAAATGAGAATCACTAACGCCAAGAGAGGACAGAAGGTTAATTTTAGCTCTGTCTACCCAGATGTCCCCATAGTTGATCAAGGAATTTTCTTCAAATTACTCAAGGAAATTTGAAATTTGACATGCAGTGGACAGCGTAGAGCCTAACTGTGATTCCACAGAGGACTCTTTCTTCTGGGAAATGTTACAAACTCGTCCTCCTTCTTTACAGTCAGATTAAATGTCTCCTTTGTGAAAATTTTCCATGTTGTCACCTGATACAGGTGAAATTAATTCCTCCCTATTCTGCCCTCTCAGAGTAGTATTTTGTGTATTTCTCTATTATGCCATTCTCTCTCTCTCTCTCTCTCTCTCTCTCTCTCTCTCTCTCTCTCCCTCTCCCTCTCCCTCTCCCTCTCCCTCTCTCTGTATGCATTCATTCCCAAAGCATATCTCATCCTGAGTTTATTATTTAATTATCTCTCTCCTGAATCTGCTTGAAGTCAAGGACCAAGACTTTGATCTTGGCATCCTGGGGAGACAAAGAGGCAAAGGGAGAGAGGAGGGGAAAGAAAGGGTGTAAGAAGGAGAAGAGAGGAAAGAAAGAAGAGAGAATGGAGGAGACGTTATGGACATCTGTTGTTTTTGCACAGTGAGCAGTAACATTACCTTCTGTTGTCTCCAGCATCACTATTTTTATATAGGAAAACAACCAACACTACCCCAGCCCTTGAAACGCATGTGGAACTGACCTCGCAGTTGCTACTACTCTGGGCACAGAGGATCACCCGAGTCAGGTTGTCCAATCATCTTGTTCTCGGTTCTGACCGTCATGATGGGTATATGAGACTAAATCAGACTAGGGTAACTCAACTCTGGGAAAATTATTAGAACCACCAAACAGAGAAACTCTGCTTCCACTGGATGCAGGTGCACAGTCTGGATCTGCTAGCAAGTTTTGCCACCATGAGCTGCAACTCTGCCGGTGAATGAGGCTAATTCAGAGAGAAACAGATATGGCCGTGGACAGATTCCAGATGCGAGGTCTTGAGCTTTTGCATCTGGCTTTGCCTGAGGCTGACTTATTTATTAATCTAGTTATTTGAGTCAATGTATTTCCTTTCTCCTGCTGAAACCATGAAAGTTAAGTTTCTTGCCTATGTATCCAACAGAGATCTAATGAATGTAGAGTTATAAGAGAGAGAAGGAAGAAAAAAAGACTGAGTCCAGCTGGTGTAGCACACTAACCAAGTGAATAAAGGGAGTTTTCTGTTAGGCAGGAGGAAAAGGCCCACCAGGATGGCTGGTGTAGATCTTTGGAGAATGGCCTTCATAGCCCTCTGCAAATCCCTCTATCTCTGCACTTAGAAACGCCATAACCTTGGGTAAATCTATCTTTATTTGTGATACATAGCAACTTAAACCATAAAATGCAGGTTTGCCTTACATTCTGACCTGCCCAAATAGAATCAAGAAGATATAGAAAACCTTAACAGACCAATAGTATGTAATGAAATTGAAGCATCAATTAAAAGCCAGCTTCAGCAACTTAGTGAGACACTATCTCAAAATAAAAAATTTAAAAGAGCTGGAGAAGATAGGGATCAAAGGAACTTACCTCAACATCTCCCTACCCTCGGAAGGCCTCTTCTACCTCCGATTCTCCCATGACTTCTACCCAGCATGATTCCCAAAGCTCTCCCTGAGGTCCATGATGGATACATCTTAGGTCACCAAATATCTCAGATTTCCAGGACTGTGGGACATCCTGAAGCATGGGACTTTGGATGCAAAAATCCAGAACATTCTAGGAAACAGTGACAAGTTTGAATGCCCTGGTGGAGCAGAGAGGCCCTTTGAGCCCGGATGCTTGCCTCATTGTTCTGGGCTGCTGATACCCACAGGTGAACTGATTCACACTCATTATCTCATCTGATCCCCATGACAGCTGTTCCTGAAGAAGAGAGGTTAAGTACTGTACCCATGACCTCACACCTGGTTAGCAGGAGAGTCTAGCCCCGATTCACATGAAATTTTGGCTCCTAATTACCATGCTCTTTGGCCATTTCTACTTTTTCTTCTATGTAGTGCCTTCTGCCTTTCAAAGTGTTCTACAATTATTATCTCTATTAAGGAGGCATGAATTATTGTTGCCCTTATCAGCTGAGGTGGGTTAGTGATGGATCTGGGGTGGAAATCCATTTCTCCAGACACTGCGGTCTCGGTCTTCTCATCTGTCCATGGATACAGCTCTCCTAGAAGAACGCTAGTGCACCTGCCTCATAGTCTCCCAGCTTCTCTTAATAGTTGCTTAACATTCTAAGCAACTCATTCAGGCTTTACATTCAAGGACACTAAGTACAAGTGCTTTCTTTGAATAAAGCTGTGTTTGACAGAAAGAAAAAAAAATTCTTTGCTAGATAAAAATAAATAAAGCCATGGTCAATTCCATTCTCCCCTCCCACCTATTGTGTCTTTTTAAATAGGCTTATTCATAATTTTTATCAGTGAAAGGGAATTGAAATACCAACCCTTCGAACACACGAATGATCTAATTCAGGCACAACCTGACAGCCTTTGTTTATTGAGATTTAACAACATTATATAATTCTTATTATCAATTTAGCATCCTTGAAGCAGCCAGCTGAGCTCCCCAGTACTAAAGTTCCCGACAAACACTCTATTTCTTGCATATTTTCCAAACCGCAGGTTCTAATTCTGTGTTCCAGTTAATTAGCGCCGTCTTTTAATTTTAGACAACCCATATTGGTTAAGGTGCCTAAAATTCCAACTTTGTTTCCAAAGGTGTCCGTTTGTGGTACCAGAACGTGCTTGGCTGCCGAAATAAATAGACGAAGCGTCACTTATGAAAAGGGCTGTTGCTTCCCTGGGCAGATGTCTCTGGTGATGGCGCTAAATATAACACACCAATTTTAGGGCAAAGATGCCTGTAAATTTAAAACATGATAATAGAATTACGGGTTTTAAAGATGTCACTTGGATTTCCTGGTCACTGGGATTGTTGAGTTATTCACCATCTCAGGCATGGAAATGTTCAACCTCTCAAAACCAAAAACACCCACGGCAATACATTTTATATTGAAAAATCAACATTAAAGGGGTGTCCATCCAGAAGTTTAGAATAAACTTTGGGTCCCAAGGCTTATTTCAGCTCCGTGCTTACAGCAATGAAAACTTGTCTGTATGGGGTGGAGGGAGGAAGGACTGTGAATTTGTTTCAGTTTTTTTTTTTTTTTTGATGCTGTGACCAAAAGACCCGACAAGAGCAGCTTTAGAGGAAGAAAAGTTTATTTGGAGCTCATGGTTTCAGAGTCTCGTCCATAGACGGTCATCTGCATTGCTCTAGGCCCGAGGGGAGGCAGAACATCATGGCAGAAGGGTGTGAGGAGGAAAGCAGCTCAGGACAGGGCATCAAAGACACAGAGTCAGAACTCCACTCACCAGGGACAAAATATAACCCCCAAAGGCACGCCCCCAGTGACCTGCCTCCTCAGCCACACCCCACCTGCCTGCAGCTACTCAAAGAACCATCAAGGCTTGCCTTCAGAGAAAATGCCCGTTTATTGAGGCAGCTCTGCCTATTTATAGAGCCGGGGCTGATCTGACAGTTATGACAATTTAATGGTTGAATGGTTTGACAGTTGGCATGGGGTGCTTTCTGATTGGTGGGTAAGGATCATGTGAGCCAGCAGGGCTAGTCTGATTGGTGGGTAAGGATCATGTGATCCAGCAGGGCTCACCATTGGATGGCTCTTCTTGGGGGATGGGGAAGTTAGTCTTTGGAGCCCGGGTGACTCCCAACAGCTACCATCCAGTTAATCCCTATCAGTGGGTTAAGCCATCGATTAGATCACACCTCCTAACATGGAATCATTTCACATCTGGACATTCTGGAACTATCTCACACATGGATTTTGGAGGACACCAGCTATCCAAATTGCAACTGGAAGATATCATTTTAAATACTAATACTACTGAAAATATGATCGTGGCTACCATACATAAAAGCTTGATGTCCCAGGAATGGCGCTAAACACTTTATTTGTTATCACTGTTCTCATTCAATTCTCGCAATATGCCTTTGGCCAGCAAGGGGGGTATTTGCTGTAAAGGAAGCAAGAAATCAGGCTTGAGTTTTAGGGCCCCTTCAGGTGCACGGAAAACCCCTAGGAGGGCCACATGTTTTTTGAAAAATTTTGAAAATAAAACATTTTTTAACTATCGTGGTGGAGAGCTGCTGATTGCTCGAACTTCTCCTTTATTACACCTCCCCTCCTGACCATGCATGTTGGGGGTCCCAGGGTCGTTTGGAGATGCAGCTGAGACCTTGCACTAGGAGGTGTTTCGTGGGTTGTGTTTGGGGTGCTCAATCATTTTCCTGTACAGTGAGGTTCCTTCAAGCTTCCTGGGTGTAGGGACGGCTTCCAGGAATACTTCTGCCACAACCGGGCTGACTCATGCCAGACAGCAGGCTTGGAGGTGGCTTTGCATCGGGAAAGGAAGAGTGGAGCATATCCATCACCTACATTTCCTTTGGATATATACCTAAAATAGAAGAAGGAGAGGAAGAAGGGGAGGAGGAAGAAGTAGCAAAAAAAGAGAGGAGAAATAATGTAGGTAACAGAGGAGAAACAGACTCCATTTTGAATGTGTGTCCCTACCGAAGTTCTTGTTGAAATCTGTTCCCCAGAATAAAATATTAAGACAGGGACCAGGTGGAACCTCCAAGAGGTGATCGGATCACGAGGGGGTGGCTTTGTCATGAGAGTGAGCTCTCTCTGGCTCGCTGAGTCTGTCTCACCAGATGGCGCCCAGAGTTCCCCGCAGCAAGAAGGCCCAGACAAGATGTGGACTTAAGCTCCAAAGCTTTAATAAATAAACTTTTTTTTTTGCCTTCCAAGGCACATAACTCACGCATGAAACAAACTCATTAGGGCTTTTCCTGCACTTGATGACCATCATAAAAGTTTACATGTCCTTACCGATAATGAGTTTTGTGAAGCTGAAAGAGAATGTCTTAAGTCATCAATAACAATATTAAGTTTTTATCAGCCAGGCTAGAAAAGAGTCAGGATTATTTATTCTCTCTGTGGAAAATATTACAAAATCCATTGTCATCGGAAGACAGAGGATGACATATACCCTATATGTGTAGCCTGGGGACATCGGATAAAATATTTATTTTGTTATTCAGTTGTTAATAAAAATTATTATTTTAAAATGTGTTGTGTGCGGTTGGAGCGGACTAGATTAAATTCACATTTAATTGCAATTACTGACGAATCAATCAGTCCCAGGGTGGTGAAGGTCCATTTGCCGTGGTGGCTTCTCTGTATTCTCTTTGCAGGAAATGACCGTTTTCTCGTTGGACATCTTCTTGGTGAGAGGTAACCACCATCCACCAAGTGAGCTGAGGGCAGGTGTCTTCCTCCTGCCTCAGGATGATCAAGAGGTCATGTACGACTAGGGACAGCAGTCCCAGGCCTCACACCCATGACCATGTCCAAAGGAACAAAGAGCATCTCTTCCCAGATGTTCCTCTTGGATGAAAACACACCTAAAAGCCTACAAGAAGCAGACTCTCCGTACCTTAATATCCAAGTTAGGTCACATGCCTCCTTTCTCTCTTCTTCCCTCCCTCCCTCCTTTCTTTCTTCCCTTCTTTCCTTCTTTTTCTCTTGCTTTTAAGAGATGGGGTCTTCTTATGTTTCCACGCTGGTCCCAATCTCCTGAGTTTAAGAGATCCTCCTGCTTCAGCCTGCTGAGTAGCTGAGACTTAGAGGTATCTACCACCACATCTGATTACCCATGCCCAATCCCAACCAGTCACAAAACAGAATAAGGATCTATCCTTGTTGGTTTACACTGGCCCCTTGATATAAAATGAATGTTGGAGTCGGGCATGGTGGTGGACACCTATAATCTCAGTGGTTCAGGAGGCTGAGTCAGGAGGATCGGAGGTTCAAAGGCAGCCTCAGCAAAAGCGAGGTACTAAACAACTCAGTGAGACCCTGTCTCTAAATAAAATACAAAAAAAGGGGGGTGGGGATGTGGCTTAGTTGTCAAGTGCCCCTGAGTTCAATTCCTGGTACCAAAAAAAAAAAAAAAAAGTTTGAGAGTCAACCCTAAAGATGATGACAGAATCTCTTTCAGATGGGCATGACAACCCACACTTGTAATCCCCAAAGTTCAGGGGGCTGAGGCAGGAAGATAACAAGTTCAAAGCCAGCCTCACAACTTAGTGATAGCCCTGAGCAACTTAGGGAGACACTGTCTCAAAATAAAAATAAAAAGAGCTGGGGATAGGGCTCAGCAGTAAAGTGCCCCTGGATTCAATTCCCAGTATACTCGCTCACGAACTTGCCTATTCTATGATTTCAAAGTACGGAAGACTTCCATAATTCTGACTCCATTTCATTTATTTCCATGTTTGTTAGATTATGGTATCCTCAAGTGGACTGTGATCTCTGAGAGCTTAGAAAGTGTCTCTATTTGAACCCCATGATCATCACAGTGCCCAACACAGACACCCTAGATATGGTTGATAATGTTGCGTAAAGAAGGGAACGTGGTGTGGTAGGACATGACATAAATAAAACCACAGAGGGAAACGCATTGGTTTAGTGTAAAGAAAGGCTGGTGTTTAATCACCACTCTTCCGTTTAAAAGATGTGTCTCTTGGATGAGTTATTTGCTCTTGAAACATTTTATGTTTTCAGAGAAGAAACATCTAACTCTGGTTTTGGGGGGTCAAAGAAAAAAATCAGAGGGACCACTAGGTTTCTTTGATTCTCAAAGTTCCTTTGGTCCATTGGGGCTGAAAAAAGTCAGTGTCAATCAGAGAAGCTCCCTTGCTGCTCTATTGAGCTACATACAGAATGTCCTAGACTGTCCTTCAGCGCCCGGCTCATTTGGGGGCCAGGTGTTCCAACGCTGGATTCCCACATGGAATGGAACAGTGATTTGCTCACACATGGACAGAGGCTTGTTGGAAGGGCTGCTCAGAGTCATCTGATGGAGACAGAATTGTGGGCACCCTGGAAGCAACTTTCCTTATTTGAAATTATTCCCCTGGGAGGACAGGGGAGCTGGCGTTGACTGAGACTGAGAGACGTGCCTGTGGTCTCCAGATGTGGACTCCAACAGTGATTTTTATGTTAAGAGGATTTGGCTCCAAAAGGAGATGAAACAGGCCTAGAGGCAAAGATTCAAGTGCTAAGAGTTTATTTGGGAGGCAGTTTCAGGAAATTCCAGCGTGTGTGTGTGTGTGTGTGTGTGTGTGTGTGTGGAAAGTGAGACCAGGAAGAAAAGAAATCCAATTAGTGGGTACTATCAAGCAAGTTACTAAAGTGAGTGGTTGGACCTCCTTCCTCTGGACCTCCCGCAACCTGAACAGAACATGGGCCCCAGGGGGTTCCACAGCAGGGGCCAGACAGAGGGGGCCTGGTCCTCTCCCAGTTTCCCTATATGGTTGAAGGGCGTTCCAGGGGGCAGGTACTCTGTAGCATTTCCTGTCTGCCTTACATAAGGGCCCATCCTGCTTCCACAGGCCAATTAACATATTCCCAGTTGGAAGCTTTGGGCATGTCGGGGTGAGTTCTGAGATGGGTGGGCAGGGTCCTGACAGCATCTGCTGACTTCAAACCATTGCAAAATTGGCATCTCTTTTGCTAGGTGCCCTCTAGGTGTGTCCATCCTCACAGCCAGTGTGCATGAGAACATTCCGTGCCCTTTACAGATGTCCACTCCACCCTCACTGGAAGATACTTTGAAGACTGAAATGGCAACTTGACCCAGGGGCTGGGGCTGAGGACATGAGTGGACTAGAGCTGGATGCACATAAAACATCCCTGAGGTCTTACAGAAATACTGAGGGAGGTCCTGGGGTAGAGTGAGCTCATACAGCTCCATGGTGGGACAAAGAGCCATTGCAACTTAGGTGTCTGGGTAAATTTGGCTCTATTTGTGGCTAAGCCAGGTGAAAACTCAGCCACACAGGAAATATCTATGCCGAGTCTGTACTAGAATGGAACACCTGGAAGGTCTTGTATAATGTTGTATTTCTAACATCTAGTGCATGTAAGTGGAACTCAAATGAATGATAGATACAAAGAGCTCCATCCATCCATCCATCCATCCATCCATCCATCCCTCCATTGTTCATTAGCAATAACTAATGTCTGTGCTAGTCCAGACACTGTATTAGAGCTGAGTTAACATTGGCAAATAAATCACATGGATAGTTGCCCTTGTGAAGCATGAGATCTCGTGGGTAACAGACAAGCAAATAATTAAGCAAATTAAACTGCAGATTATGAAGAATGCTTGCTGTAGTTGGAATGTTGGGTGTCCCTCAAAGGCCCATGTTTTAAAGCCTTGGTCCCCAAGAAGTCACTGGTGGGAGATACTGTGGACCTTTGAGATGTGGGGACTAATGGGGGGTCTCTAGGTCATCAGGAGCATTTCCCTGAGAGGGACTGTGGAACCCTGGTCCCTTCCTGTCTCTCTTTGTTTCCTGGTTTATAAGGTGAGCAGTTTGGTCCACCATGATGCCTTGCCATGATGTGCTGTGTAGCCAGAGGCAAAAAGCAATGGGACTCTGGGTCATGATCTGGAACCTCCCAAACTGTGAGCCAGAACTCCTATTCTTTTTAAGTTAATTGTCTCAGGTATTTTGTTATAGTGTCAGAAAGCAGACTGGTAAATGTTATAGAGGATATGAAGTGAAGACCGTGTATCAGACCGTGTATGGGGAAAGACCCTTGAGGACTGATGTTTAAATCATGACCTGGGGAACAAGAAGGATGGAGCCATGGCAAAGTGGAAGAGTATTCCAAAGAAGCATCAGGGCATGCACAAAAGCCCTGATGCAAAAACCAATGATTTATAGAAATAGATTTTTGATTATAGAAATAAAGCCCACATCCTGGATTTCTGTTCACTGAACAACCCCCTACTTAGGCAATAGAAGACCCAAAAGAGCATTTGAGTCAAATATTTCTGAGAGAAATCAGGTTATGCTATGAGCACCTGGGATTGATTTAGTTCATACTTCTAAGACGGGAATTTAGAAAATTTAAATTTAGAAAATTCCAGAACTGCAGAGTTTGAGATTCTATGAGATGTTAGCCTATTGCATCTCAACACAAATCCCATCTTATATAGCTTCCAACTTGTTTCTCTTTCCCCAGTCCTTGATCCTAGAAGATGAAAAGTGTGAGTCAAATGATTTAAACCATTTCATTGTGTTACATTTCGGGATTGAATAGAAAGGAATTTTTTTTCTTCTGAATGTAATGCAAACCTTCCCATTCTGCTGTTACTATTGATGTGCCCCTGAGCACATTCACTAGACTCCCAAACCTGGTTCTTCCTCTCTAAAACAGCCCCAGCAATGCCCACCCTACATAGATCACATGGCATTTACGAGAATCAGTTCAACAAGCAGTTATTGAGCACCTAAAAGCCAATCACTTGATGGACAGATATTTATTAAATCCATCTCTACTATGCTCCAGGCACTGTGTGAGACTCTGGAGATAGAACAGAGAAAGAAATGTTCCAACTTCCAGGAGCTAATGGTCCACTGGGAGAGACAGAATTAAAGTACAATAGATGTGACTTTAAAACCTAAATGTAAACATACAAAACATAACAAAGATATCTATTGTCTGAAAATGAAATCCTGTTCTCAGCTCCCCACACATCTGGTTGGCAACACGAAGAGAATTCACTCTCTTAACGTGGAACTCGCAAAGGACCTTAATGTCAGCCTTGCACGACTTTCAGCAGAGAGCTAAGTTATGCTGGACCCAGACTCCCAACCCAGAGAAACCACAGGAGAATAAATGGGTTGTTCTAAGCCATTGGTCGTATGATAATCGGTCACATAGCTATAGAAAATAAATATGCAACTCCCTCCAGCCTGTTTGGTCTACCCTGGTTCCTGTCGAGTACGCTGTTGTCTGATTCCTAAAATTTGCTGGATTTGCTGTTGTTTCCATGACACCCGGGAAACAGGCCTTCCTGATGACTGAGAGCCCAGAGGTTGGGTCCAGCCCCTCCTGTGTGCACCGACCTCCAAACGTTCGTACTGACCAAAGGCCCGCGTCGTTCATGGGACACTTGCCCACCCATGTCCATCTTCACTCTGGGAGAATTTTTTGCTGTTGGAACTCAAAACCCCACTCCTCTTCCCCCCACTTCCCTTCTCGGATGACACCAGAATGGCTGAGGATCTCACACAGGCTCTGATTGACAGAGAGCAAGGGAAGGAAGGGCCCTTCCTCGGGTGGGGGGGTAGGTAAGAAGTCAAAACCCCCGCAGTCTCCCATTTGTCCCATCCTACAGCAGGGAAAACGGAATACGTCTCCATCTATTTCCCCGCCATCTTCCCGACCACACAGGACTGTCATAGGCGCTGAGATCTGGAAGCTCGGGGTGCAAGGAGAGCGCGTGCCGGGGGGCCACTCTTTGGCCTGCCGAGTTTTAAAGATCTGCTGGTGGAAGCGGTGCTGAGGCCCAGCTGCAGAACGAGGAGGCAGCCAGGTGACGGGGTCGTGGGGGTGGAAGAAGGGGAGGAGTGGGAAAGAGCTGAGCCAACGAGGAGCCAGGCCTGGAACTGCTGCGGGGTCCCCTTCAGGGAGGGACACTGCCTCTGCCCCTGTGAGCATCACAAAGACTTCCAGCGCTCACTGGCCTCTGCAAACAAGCATTCGAGGGTTGCTCCTGGGTTTGTGGAAGGCTGCGCCTCTCCAGATCACCTGGGATCCCTAGGTGAGGAGCCGGGCCAGGCACTGGCCAGACAGGCAGGAGGGGCAGCAGAAACATGCACTGCTTCTTAAGGGCTCAGCCGGGAACTGGCACGCTAGCAGTCCCATTGGCCGTGGCTAACCCGACGTCTATGGGGCTGTAAGGTCACTCTGCCCACAGTGGGACACACTGTAGATGCCCATGGGGGAGGGTGTCTAATTTCTAATTGCAGGAGGGAATCGAGAAGTGAGAATAATGATCCCACTCGTCACAGCATCCTAAGGAGAACAGAAACCTCCGTCAGGGTTTCATGGGGCGCTGTGGGTGGAATGATCACATTAGGCCAGTGTGACCTTGACACAGCCAGACACCTTCCGGAGTCCCTTCAGGTGTAGCATTGTAGCCACAGAGGGTCGCTGGAGCCCCCAAACTGGACTGCATGTGCCAGGACTCACAGTCTATTATAGATTGCTGCTTCCTCCTTGGGTGGTGGTCCTGATAGGACTAACAGTCGGACAAGCAAGAAAGCCCTATTTAAACTGGAATATTCTGTTGAGATGATTGACAGTATCCTGTGCCCAAATCCCTGAAAATAACAGAAGCACTATTATTAAAAGGGAAAAATCAATAAAGTCATTGGCAGCAAGAAGCAGGTGACATCAACAGACCACAAACCATTAGAAGAGAGTTCCCAGGAGGAAGTAGATGGGATTTGACTGAAGGAGGACAAGTTGGTGGGAGGTTTGGTGATGTGATGTGGGGAGCCCAGGGCACGGATGCTCCCAGGCCGGGGTGTCGTCTTGGTTTTCTTACAGCTGCTGGAACACTGTATCACTTGCTAGGTGGCTCGAAAACATACACTTTTTGTCTCATGATCTTGGAGACCGGAAGTCCAACATCAAGGTGCCCATTGGGAGGGTTGGCTCCTGCTGGGGTCTCCGAGGGAGAATCCGCTCCTCACCCCTCTCTGGGTTTCAGGGGTTGGCTGGCAATGTTGGGGGCTCCGTGGTTTCTAGAAGCAGCACTGTCCTGCTGGGGCTCAGAGCCTGGGAGACAGGTGGGGAGAGTAGACATGCTCCATTCGGAGGTGACAGGAGTCCTCCGAGTCTTCCCACAGGCCCACAGCTGCAAACCTGAGCACGTAAACACAGCCGGCATTCACCACCTTGAGTACCAGAGCTGAATCTGGTGGTCACCACCTTGACGCACCCTAACACACAGCTGGCTGGAAGTCTCGACCATAGCCATCTTGGGCCGACCCCTCGAGAACCCTGATCTCTGCCTTCATCTTCACAGAGTGCTGCCCTCATTTGTTTTGTCTCCAAGGCCAAATTTCTCCTTTGGATAGGGCCTCTGCCATATTGGATCTAGCCCCCCCCCCCACTCCATATGACCTTGTCTTAACTCACTACATCTGTAGTGACCCTGCTTCCAGATAAGGTCATATTGTGAGTTACCGGGGGTTAGGACCTTACCACGTGAATGGAGGGGACACAACTCAACCCATAACAGGTGTATTTTGAGTGCTGGAGGTCCAGGATCCTGACCTAGCATGGACACCTTCACTCCCAGGAGACCACAGGTGTCCCCTGGTCGCATGTCATTCCTCTCCCCCTCAGTCACTGGCAGCAGATGGCTATGAACACACAGCAGCCAACCCCAAGACCGTCAAGCACTTGGGGCAGACCACGTGTCAGAGAATGAGGTGGTCGCCTTTGAAGGGTATCATTTGATTAAACTGCATCATCCTAAACGGTGGACTTCTCAGTCCTCTCCCAGCCCTGCATCGTGACCTTCCTTACCCAACAGGTGCAGCCCTTCCTCGAGCTACCTCACCCTGTAACTCCATGCACGATGCCATCCGGGATCCCGGTTTGGCAACATCGGCTCCACACTGGAGTCTCCTGGGGGAGATTTAAAGATGAGGATGCCTGGGTCCCACCATGCCATAGATCTCCAGGGCACCCTAGGCCCTGAGATTCTCTTTAAAGCACTCAGGTTGTTACAGTGTGCAGCTAAGGTTGGAAACCACTGGCTTGGAGCCGTCCCAGGACCCAGCCATCTGCGTGACCGTCCTGATGCATATTGATTACAGATGGCATGGCATGGATTTGTTGGGGGCTGATTTTTTGTTTGTTGCTTCCAAATTAAATGCTTCAGCATCTCCTGGCTTTCACTCTGCCACACCATGTGCTCTGTGGTACTTTCTTTAGCCTGACTTCTTTCAGTTGCTAAGGAGCCGAATCTTTGCTGTATGGAGCTGCACCCTTGCTTCACAAAGACAGCTGGAAACTGAGGCTCGGAGCAGCACCGTGAATTCTACCAAGACAAAGTTGAATAGATAACAGACTTTCATTCTGTGCAATTTGTGATAAGGAGCCATGATATGGGCCATCACATTTTTTTATCCACAAACACAGGTTGCCCTCACTTTATTCAGCAGAACGTACTGGTGTGTGGTTTCAGGGGTCTCAAAAATTGTCTTTCTCTCTCTCCTTTTCTTCCTTTTGTGATCATGCATATTAACTCTCTATCCTTTCTTTAACTCATTCTCTTCCTCCTTCTCTCTTACATTCTCTCTCAGGGTGTCTCTTTCTTCCCCTTTCTCTCCTCAAAAGTCTTACTTTCACAGATTGTCGTGTTTGGGGTGGAGCTTGGGGGATGGATTTGGCAGACACAGGGCTATGCCGTGTGTATATCCTGCAATCCTCTGAGATCCTGCCTCTTGCAAAACACGGGAGGAGAAACTATCTGGGTAGGAGTGTGGCCTTGCGGTTTATCTCCTTCCCACAGGCTGCTGTCTCACCCTATTTGATGGACCCAGAAACTTGGGGAAGCTGGGTGGCGACTCAAACAGGAAAAACAGCAAAATTAGACGATTATCATTTGCTTCCCATGTGCCAGGCTCCCTCCTGCGCCTTCTGACAGGTCAGGAGACCAAAAACCAAGACGGGAGGGAATTTCAAGCTCAGCGGCTGGCTGATGTCTGTGCTCTGAAGCTGACTTTGTACGGCAGGCTCTTCAGATGGAGGCAGTGGGAGAGGGCGAGAGAGCCCAGAGAAGGAAGAGAGACAGAGACACCGAGGGACAAAGACAGCCGGCCACCTCGACGCAGAGAACCTGCGAGAGAGAATCAGACCACGGCAGCAGCAACAACTGAGTCACAATAGAGAGACCCAGCCAACCCACGGTGCAGGTGCTCCCTAAACTGGGCACAACAATCCCACATCTGGGGCCGGATTTAAACCAGAGACTCCAACGAGATAAAATGTGGGTTCAGATCAGATGGGATTTGGAGGGTATTATGATGTCCTGGTTTGGTGGTGGTAGGAAATACATGCTTGTTTCAGGCTTACCCTGTGTCTTATGAAAAGAGAGAAAAAAAAATCTCCCATATTCACGGGCTCAGTCTGGAAAAAAAAAAAAAAAGAACCAATAAAAATAATTTAAGGGCTGGGGATGTGGTTCAAGTGGTAGCGTGCTCGCCTGGCATGCGTGCGGCCCGGGTTCGATCCTCAGCACCACATACAAACAAAGATGTTGTGTCCACCGAAAACTAAAAAAATAAATGTTAAAATTCTCTCTCTCTCTCTCTCTCTCTCTCTCTCTCAAAATAATAATAATAATTTAAGTGTTTAAGTTATGTTTACATTGAGTTTCTGCCAACCAAAGCAGAGCATTCTGATTTTTAAGACTTATTATTTGCCCTTGCCTTTTGGGGTCTTCAGAGACCCCCTTTACACCCACTTCCTAACCCAGTATTGTCCTTAGAACTCAGTGGTGATAAGGAAGTAGAGTGGTCTGCATTTATAAGATCAGATGTTCCAAGAGCACCCATGGGTCCCTCCTTTGGGGTGGATGGGACTTGTCAGTGACGGTAGCTGTAGGGATGTTACCTTGGGATTTTCCAGGCCTATCCCAGCATCCCAGCAAATCCACTTGCTTCTTTAAGCTCTAAATGTCATAGGTGTTGGGACTCTAAAGACATAGTCCTGCTCCTTTGTAGGACATCGCTGAAAGCCTAGGCCAATCAGAGGACCTGTTGACTTCCAAGGGATCTGGAATGTGGCCACCTGTCCCTCTATGCTGTATTGAGAGAGAGACTTCATTTAACTCAACAAAGGGATTAGATCCTTTAACAGGTTCATGGATACATGTGGCACCTCCAGGTAATGAAATATTTTTTTTAATGGTATATGGTAAAAGTGCACAAGATATTTTGATAGGCATACATGTAAGGAAATGATTTCTACTGTTTATAGAACATGGAATATTATTACTAATATCACTCAGCACAGGGCGGAGTGAAGGGAGCCAAACGGGAAAGGCTGCATTTCATATGATGGCACCTGTACGTTGTTGAGAAGGTAAAACCACAGAAACAGTGCAAAGACCAGTGGTGGCCAGGGATTGCGAGGAGGGAGGAATGACTAGAAGGAGCACCACTCTGTGTGATTACATAATGGTGGAAAGATGTCTGCACATTTTTCAAAACCCATATTGTGCACAACACCAAGAGTGAATCCTGAGGAAACTACAGACTTCAGGTGATGAAGGTGTGTCAATGTAGGGTCACGCCTGTAACTCGGCCCCACTCCTGTGGGGACGTCCATAGTGGAGGAGGCCGTGGGTGTGGGCAGCGGGCATGGCTTGGGGGAAGGGGGCATACAGAACCTTTATGAACCTGCTATTAAATTTTTTTTGAGAATCTTAAACTGCTTTAAAAATTAATGTTTATAATTTTAAAAACAAGATCTACGTATTAAAGGTGACCATCTCACTGGGAAGGGTGCTATTTGAGATGGAAATTCTGTCTTCTCCTCTTTTCCATTTTCTCTGGAACTTGGTCCTGTGTTTTGTTCCTGTTGGGTTTTCCCTTTGATCTAAACCATTCTGGTTGGGACACCTACTATGTGCTAGGGTTTTCTACAATATAGACACAAAAGGGGTTTAAACACAGAAATGCCACCAGTAATCCTGAAGGCCAGAGTGTTACCTATGATAATGTTCAAACTCAGGGAAATCCAAACTCTGGGCTCTCCCACAACACTGCTTCCCTCCCTGAAAGTTGGCTACAGGCCTGGTGGTCATTCATTCCCATGCAGGTTTCTATAGATTCTTATTTCACAGACAGGATCAAACCTTCCTTGCCCTTCTGTTCTGCATTTCAGTCCACAAAGATTACCTCAGGAGCAGTAGGTGGAAGCCACCAGGACCTGATTTCAGGTAGCAGGAGTGGCTTTGCAGGACAGGGAGCTCTGCAGGGAGGTATGGGCTGCCTCGTTCAGTGCTGATCTCCCACCTCCATAGGTATCCAGGCAGACAGTGGACAAACAGACCACAACTTGTTAGGACAGCCTCCACAGGTGAGCTCAGGGGGTCTGAGAGCTCACGGGGTCTGATATTGCCAAACTTGGGTGGGGAGATAGGTGACTTCTTCTTCTTAGGATTTTCACCACATTTGCAAAGTCAGGTTTAACCCAAATGGTTGAAAACTATTGAGACCAAGATTGAATGGGACCTTGGAATAGTTAGAGTTTCTTATTGAGTCATTTTCATCTGTAAAAATGGACCACTAAGAATAACACTAATACAAACAGTAGCTGAAAGATTTGAGGGCTCCCCCTCTACTCCAATAGAGAGATCAGGGCTATCCTGGGGTCAGTGCGAAGTACTAATTACAAAGGGGTAAGAGAATTTTATGGAGCTCATATATATTATGAAAATATATATTAATTTCCTATGGCTACTGTAACAAAGTACCAGAAGCCACTTGGCTTAAAATTATAGAAATTCATTCTCTCACAATCCTGAAGGCCAAAAGTTCAAATTCAAGGAGTTGACATGGCCATACTCATTTCAAGGCCTGTTCCAGCTTTTGGTGGCCCCAGGTGTCCTGTGGCTGGCAGCAGCATCATTCCAATCTCTGCCTTCATGATCATATGATGTTCTTCTTGTCTGAGTCCAGATTTCTCTTTGGGTATCATGTTGGGTATCAAGTCATCCTACTCCATTTTTACTCCATCTGAAACTTAATTACACACAACAATCCAATTTGCAAATAAATTCTCATTTTGAGGTACTAAGGGATAGGGCTTTAACATATATTTTAGTAGTGGATAGAGGGGCAAAATTAAACCCATAACTATTACATATTTTCTGAGGATACATATATAATAAAAGTAATATTGAACATTTATGATGTGCAGTATTATTGTGTTCTGTCTTTTTGAAGAGGAAACTAAGGCCCAGAAAAGTTACTTTCCCAAAACCACTGTTGAGTCAAGGAGTATAATTCCAGATATCTTTTCTTAGTTACATAACTTTATAATTTTCCTGGAGTTGATCATTGCCACATTTTTTCATGTGTTTAGTTAAGAAAGTATTACACACTCTATAGAACACTAGGCATCCTTGTAATGTGTTTTCTTCACAGCCAAGTGGATCAGTTATTCGATTGGTCCTTCTGTTGTCCTGGGGGTAATCCATTCATATATCTCAAATTTCTCCATTTTCCTGCTCACTTGTTTTAGTTACCCCCTCAGCCTGTGCCCACTGTCATATAAGAACTTTCCTTCAAAACTGTTCCTGAAATTACCTTTGCCTCTGATTTCTGCTCTATTCTCACTTCCTCGGGAACCTTATTTTTCTGTCTTTTGGCTTCCTCTTTCATTTTGATGAAACACATTGTCTAGCAGCTTTTTGAGAACATACATATTTGAAAAAATATTTTAATATTATTATAAATATTATATAATATTATATATATATATGATCCCCCTCATACTAGATCTATTGATTTAATTAGAATAGAATTCTAATCTGAAAACATTATTAGTCAGAATATCCAACACTGCTCTAATGTTTTCTAGTTTTCAATGTCACTGTTGAAGAGTCAATATTATACTGATTTCTCCAACACTTTGTGCATTATCTTCCACTTTTATCTTTTCAAACATTTTTCTCTTTACCACATGTTTTAAAACATAATGATGATATGTCTTGGCTTGACATTTTTTTTTTATTGTTGGAACTGGAGTAGTAAGAACATCTTTTACTCTGAATAATGTTTTTCTCATACTTTTTCCTTTGATAATTTTATTTCCTCTGTTATTTTTTTCCTATTTTGGGGAGGACCCTTTAGTGAAATTGTTGGATGTCTTGGATTGAATTAAATATCCATAAGTGTCTATATGTATCTATCAATATATTTGTGTGTGGTTTTTTTTGGTTCTTCTTCCTTGATTTTATCTTCCAAATCTTATGCTTATTTATTTCCTTTGAAAGATCTTTTATGATGTTTTAACTTAAAAGAATGTCTTCATGCCCTCTGAAAATTCCTTTATTCGTTCTGTCCTGTTTCATGAATTATGACAACATAATGTAATATTAGCTATCGGTTAGCTATTATTAATTGAGCAAGAGAGTATTTTAAGAACTTTATGAAATTCACTCCTTTAATCCACTGAACCACGTGGATTGAGGCAAGGGAATGGTTCTCCAGAGGCAAAAAAGTTCCCTGATAGTGGAAGAGAGAATGGATATGGGTAGCTATGAATGGCAGATGCCCATCACAGTGCAGCTGCTGGTATCGGAAGCCTAGGGGTCCCGGACACTATTGTGAGCACAGGGGCTGGGAACAGGGACAGGGGAATACGTCATCATCCCTGCTGCATTCCAGTCCTTTGCTATCGTTGGAAGCTGGTGTCATTGACCACTTGTCAGTCCTGATGCATTCCTCCCCCAGGGTCTTGGAGCCACCGGGAGCTCTGCGGGAAAGTCAGGCTGGAGCGGGAGGAGGGGAGCAGGGGACCTGGGTGTTGCTCCCTCTTCACGAAAAACCCTGATGGGAAAATTGTCAGCTGCACTCCCACCGGCTCCGACAGTCAGGGTGATGCTGCATCCGTCTTAATCACCATCGGAGAGAGCGAGCGTTTTAATAGGCAGCATTATTCATGTCGACTTTGTTCTCCTTTCCCACCTCGTTCCAAAATAAGACAGATGTGAACTTGGCATGAACTCCTCATCTGCCTCCCTGCCTCTTCTTTATACTCAAACCCACTATCTTCTAACATGGCCCCCCGTGCGCTGGGAATAGGTGAGAAGCAGCTCCCTAGTGGAGGTGGCAGGCTGTGGCTGGAGGTGCCCTGAGTCCCTGGAGGTTGGAGCTTGCTGGACCTACCCCTGGAGACTCAACCATTTGTTTATCTAACAAGCATTCATTAGTCACCTAGTGTGTACTTTTCAGCTAACACAGTGATCAGATATAATATCTCTACCCAGAGGAACTAGATGCTGGTTCATTTGACAAATACTTTTGAGCTGTGAGACAGATTCTAGACGAGGTGATTCGAATGCCTATGATCCCTGCAATTCATGACATTGTGACTGAACACCCTTCATGTTATTGAGTACCCATGTGTTTCAGGCACTGTGCCAGATGCTGGCCTCGTAGAGACATTAGAGAGTCCAAACTCTTATGCTGTTCAGAGTCTGAAGGAGGAGAAAGTTAGGAGAATAAAATAAATGCATAAAGAGCATCGTATATCATACGTGCTATGGATGACAGGGCCTATCTTGACATTTCTTCTTCTAGTTCAGATGAGTTGATTTCACTCTTGTCTCAGGAATGGCATGTGAACAGGGCTGGGCAAATTGAGCACGGCATCTTTTAGGACATGGTGGTTGTTTCAGAGATGAGAATGCTACTCAGGCAGGGATTATAACACAATCCAGAGACGTGACTGGGATTATTTAGCAGACGTGCTCTATTTAGGCTAGGGGCACTGGGTATGTGCAGTCATCCTGCCCACACAGGGAGAGAACCTCACTCAGAAAAAAAACAACACAAAGTACAAGGGAGCCAAGAGATGGAACAAGACTGTGTTAGTCCATTTTCTATTACTAAAACAAAATATCGGAGGTTGATTGACTTATAAAGAAAAGAGGTTGATTTACCTCCTAGATTTGGAGGTTGAAAATCCAAACAGCATGCCACAAGCTCTGGTGAGGGTCCCTTGACTATGTCACCTCCTGGCAGATGGCATCACAGTAGGAGCACATGCAAGAGGGAGAGATCACATGGTGCGACAGGAAGCCAGAGAGTGGGGAGGGATTATAAAGGAATGGCCAGGCTCATTCCTTTACCATAAACCCTCTCATGGAAGGAAACCAGCTTAGGGTCCCACAAGAATCACCTTAATCCCTTAGAAGGACACGCCACAATGACTTAACCAGGTCCACCCCTGAAAGGTGCCACCACTCTGCAACATTGTCACCCTGAGGACCAGTCTTCTGACCTGAGGGCGGGGGGCAAACCTCATCCTGACCACAGCAGGAACCAAGCCACCGTGACATGACTGGAGTGTCTGGAAACAGTCATCCCTGAAATGGGACAATTAATGCCAGAATAGCCCCGAACCCTTCAGTGAGCTCTTGCCTTGATGTGACACATTTCAGTTCTGTCTCTCGGGAGCGGGAGACTCGAGACCCCAACTACTCCAGCTCTGCAGGCTTTGCGGAGCCTGGGACGGGCCACGGGTCAGGTGTCTCCCATTCCCACCGTGGGAATTACTTTTTGGTACAGAAGAGAGACTACCAAGAGGGACTATCACTGAGTTATAGGTTGAGAAGGAATTTTTTTAATTCTTACTCAGTCAAACCAACAGACTCAACGATACATTAATACTCAGAGAACCACACATGTGCTATTATCTCATTAATGTGTCAAAAAGTGAGAAGGATCAAAACCTGTGGGTATCCAGGTGTCCTCGTTTTTCCCCTCTGCTCAGAGTGGCCCGGCAGTCCAGTCCAGGTAATGGTTTGCATCTGGCATTTACCTCTTGACTTGTGTAGGAAGTATCTGCATCAAAGAATCCTGCTGAAATCCAATTAAGAAATGTTCATATATATGTATGTGTGTAAATATAACTGTCAGAGTTCTCCAGGGAAACAGAACCAATCATATATATATATAATATATATTGTATAATATATATGGTGATATATATAATATTATATAATTTATTATTATTTATTTTATTATTAGGGTTTGACTCATGCAATTTCGAAGACTTGGAGGCTGAGAAGTCCCATGATCTGCTGCCTAGAAGCTGGAGTTGAGATTTGGATTTAGGTTTGTCCAATTCCAAAGAAAACTCTTCTGACCTCCATGCTACAGACTCCATCTATCTTCCACTCCGAAAAATTATTCTTAACTGGAAGTCACCAGAAATTTTATACAGAAACTCTGTGTGTGTGTGTGTGTGTGTGTGCGCGTTAGGTGAGTGTGTGTGCGTTAGGTGAGTGTGTGCTTTGTGAAGAGTATGGAAAAAAATCCTGAGCTCTTAGCCTTTTAGACCTGTAAGTGGATGTGTTGAAGGACCATTCAAGATGGGAGTGTAAAGATCAGGGAGAGGAGGGGATAAATACTGAGGAAAGGCGGTCAGAATCCGGGATGTAAAAATGGGCTCAGGTGTGAATCCTGCCTCTGCTCCACACACATGACCTGGAGAAATTCTTCTTATTAACCTTCAACCTGTTCATCTATAAAATGAAGCCTACCTCATAAGGGGGGGGGGGTCTCATAAAATAACCTATACCATGTTTGTTAACAAGTGACTCCATATGTCTAGGGCACTTAGAGTCACGTCCAGCACATGCTGATCACCAGGTAGGGCGTTGACTAAGTGAAATAAAGACCTGCTCAATGATTGATGGTCACTGTTGCTCCCATGATGGTCCTCCCTGGAACACACTGCTGGCCTCTCTGCATCCCTTCCTCGTCTGCCCCTTCCAGTTTCAACCGGCCTTTCTTGTAGCTTACTGCCCACCCATCATCAGAGACCCTGGACATCTCTCAGTGTCTCCCTGGTCTCCTAAGCCTGAATACAGTTTCTCCTTTCCTGATCTCCTTTGGCCTACAGCTTCCTGGTCACTTGCCCACACCCCCTAGTAGACTGTGGTCCTTGAGAGTGGGCACCGAGTCTGACCAGACCTCAGTAAAATCCCCTGCCCCTATCAATGGAGTATAGTACAGAGTAGGTGCTCAGTAATGTTGATGAATATATGCATGAAACCTAACAGAAGTCTTCACTCTCAAATATCTGTGCTGAGCACCTATTTGCTTCCAGGTGCCAATCAAGGAACAAGTCCTGCCCTTGAGCAGCTTCTGCTCAAGTGCATCTGGTTCTAAGGCTAGAGGCCACGCCATCACAACAATTGAGAGTGATTATCCTTCCCACTCACTCCTGGGTCCTCGCTTCCTCATTCCTGCCCTGGGAGGAAGTGGAAAATTGAGACTCAGGCTTGAATGCCTTATTGCCTCCTGCTAGGTTCTCGATCGCTGGTCACCTCTCCGCTGATTGGATGTCCCTGCTCAGCATCGTTGCTCTCATCTGTAAAATGGGAACACTGATGTCCTTGCAGGAAGAATGTCTAATGAAATGATGCGTGGGAAGATATTTCAAAGAGTCAAAGTGCTGGACAATGTGAAGAATTCTAAGTAAAAAGCCAACGCGGGAAGTAACCAGAATGGTTGTCGTACTTACTTGGTTGGTCTGAAACAGGACCCCAAGACATGGAGGCAAAGTACCATCAGGGGACACTTTCTTCAGTGCTAGCTGAGTCAGTGACACATGCCTTAGGGGTGTTATGTGGCACTCGCAACATTTCTATGAACTGGGTAATTTGATGTTTGCCTTCAAAGAGGAAATCGATCTCAAAGGTAACTTGGGCCAGATCGGGTGACAAATGAGAGGCAAATCTTGGATTAAAACCTAAAACCATTTGACTCCAAAGACCCATACCAGCTCTTTTCAGCAAACTAGTTTCCCAACCTTGCTTACTTGTGGCTACATATTTATGTCTCCAAGAATATCAGCAGCCTGCGTGCACGGCCGTGGCTCAATCTGCCATTGACCCAGAACTTCCCTCTTCACCCTGGGCACATTTCATTATCGAACCCCAAGGAAAGAAAGGTGCTGGGTTCATTGGGTCAAAGCAGCATTTTACAAAATGTTCTCGATACCTGCAACTTAAACACTCCACGGAGAGACCATTACACAGCTTACCTTCGCTCTGATTTGGAAAAGGGCACTCCCGCAGAAGACTCAAGCACAGAGCATTTACAGTAAAACCCGGGTCTCTCTCCCGCCTGAGATCCCAGTCTGCCTCAGAGACAGCTCCTGAAATGATCTGTGTTTCCAGGAAAGCTCTGTGTGCAGATGTGAGCACTCAGCGGGCAAGTGCCAGCTCTCAAGAGCAGGGTTGCCACCAGGGCTGGGTTTGTGATCCCCCTACTTCTCCCCAGCTCACACTTGGCAATGTCTGGTGACAATCTTCATTCTTAGAGGTGATTGTGGTCACTGTTGTCAGCAGGTGTGTCAAGGATTCTACTAGACATCCTGCAAGGAAAGGGACAGCTTCCTCTCCGCCCCCCAGCAAAGACTCCTACAGCCCCGGATGCTATTATTGCCAAAATCCAGAAACCCTCATTTAAGGGAATCGTTTTCCTGCATCTAAACACTGAGTAGAACATGTAAAACATTTTTCCATAAGGGCTATTTTTCAGTGTTTTAAACAACTGCAGATTATCTGTATTCTCAGATATGCCCTATTTAGTCCCTGTTGATAAGCAAGTGTGTCATTGACAGAGCAGGGCAGTTACAAACAATGCAACCAAGGGAAAGTGCATCTAAATATATTTTTTGCACAGAGATTAATGTGTCCGTAAGGTTCACCCATGGAGGGTCAAATGGGGGGGGGGGGGCCCAGGGTCACTTTTCCTTCACTTTGACACGTCTTTCTGAATTGTTCTTGGAGGAAGCGGCGTGGGCTGACTTTCCTTCCGCAGTGAGTGAGAGCCCTCCTTTCCCACCAGAGGTTTTAGCAAACATTTGCATTTTTGTCAATCTGATAGATAAATAATTTGAACCTGCTGCTATTTAAAATAGCATTTCGTTCATCACAAGCGTGACTGAGCATCTTGGGTGTGCCTGAGTTATCCCAAGTTCCTAGAAACGGTCCCTCTTGGTGCAGGCGCAGGAGATGTGCCCTTTCAGAACAGGCTTCTTTTTAGCACCTCTTTCTCCCCCTCCTGGAGCCTCCCGATTCTCCAGCAGAGCCCCGAGAAAGTGTGAAGATGATGTCAACACACGACGCGATACCCGCTTCTCAGAAGCCGGCGTATCTAGAGCCAGGTTGGGAACCCCAAGTCGGCTCCCCCACCTCCCTAATGTGGCTGGGGTCATTTCAGGCCTTACCTCTATAAGCAGAGGCTGCTGTCTCCAAAGAGCTCAGGAGAAATTACAGTTGGAGGAAATTTGAAGCAGAGCTGGTGCCTGTGAACAAGCAGACTGATTTGTCTTAGGGATGTTTATAAACCAAGTTTCTGTTTCTAGGGGTGGAGAGGAAGGAGTACCCATTATTCTGTAAATCATGGGGTTCTTATATGCAGAGAGCAGATACCCAAAGGGAAAGTAAGTCAGAACAGAGCTTTCAGATCACCTCCATCTTTCCAGGAGACAGGGTGGAGGGAGAAGTTATAGCACATCACCACCCCATGGGGGCATGCATACCCATGTAGGCAGGTTTCACCCCCAAGAGCTGGATGTCACCTTGGATGGTCAGGAAATAAGGATCTCTGCTTCCATATGGACAGCTCAGCACACATGTGCTGTTGCTCAGCTCCCCAGGAAGAAAGCTATGGGCTAATCCTTTTATGGGGCAGCTGAGTATTGAGAGCAACTGAGCATTCAGGAGTGAGCTTCCCATCGGGAGCTGGTAACCCATCAATTAATTCTGTTTTAATTGCATGACCAAATGCCTGTCATTCATTTATACTTCAAACGTCGCATTTGTTGTGACACCTTATTAGCTTACAGAGAGAGAAGGGCAAAGAGAATGGACCCAGTGTAGCCGTTTGTTATGAGGAGGCCTCAAATAATTTATGGGCTCCTTCATCTGAAATATCACCTGGGGACAGGCTTGGTGGGACCCACCTGGGATCCCAGCCATTAGGGAGGCTGAGGCAGGATGATAGGCAGTTTGAGACCAGCCTCAGCAACTTAGTGAGACCCTCTCTCAAAATAAAAAAATAAAAAAGGGCTAGGGATGTAGCTCAGTGGAAAATTGCTCTGGGTTAAATCCTCAAGGTGAAAAAAAAAGTTGGAATACATTATATTTTTATGCAAAATATTCACTGTCTATCCCCAAAGCAGTGCCCATTAATATCAGGGTTGGGCAAAAGACAGGCTAGGCCCATGGAATGTGAACCAAAGTGACGTGGGCCATTATGACCCGAAGTTTGAGGAGTCCTTGCATGGTACTCCACCTCTCGGGTGTTCTCTGAGAATACGATCATTCATTTCCCAGAGAGACTTTCGTCACCCTGGGTATTTGTTTTGATTGCTGTGACATTTAGACTCAGAAAATGAAAGTCCTCTAATTTTGTTCTTTTTTTTTTTTTTTTAATGTTTTGACTCTCTACGGTCCCTTGCATTCCAATGTGAATTTTAGAATCAGCTGTCAATTGCTTCCCCTTTCCCCAAAAAATGAGCTCATATTTGGATAGGCATCAAGTTAAATCTTGAAATCAATTTAGGGAGAATTGCCATTTTAGCAATGTTGAGTCTTTGTATCCATGAAGATAGGCCATCCTGCCATTTATTGAGGTTTCCTGTAGTTGCTTTCAATGATGCTTTTAAATTTTCAGTGTAGAAGTCTTATATTTCTTTCATTTAATTTTATAAGTATTTTAAAATTATTTTGATGCTATTGCTAATGAAATTGTTTTCTTAGTTTTTCTCTTTTTTTTCATTCAATGCTTCTATATAGAAACAGAATGGTTTTTACATATTTATCTTGTGTCTTGTTACCTGCATAAAATAATTTATTCTAATTGTTTTAAAATATTATTATTTACTTGGGATTTCAAGTATACAAGATCATGTCATTTTCAAACAGATGCCAGTTTTACTTCTTTCTTTCTAATCTAGATGCCACTTATTTGTTTTTCCTGCCTAACTGCACTAGTTAACAGCTCTAGGGCCATGTTGAATGGAGTGGGCCTTCTGTCTTGATGTCGACTTTAGGGGGAAGCATTCAGTCTTTTTACCATTGTTAGCTGTGGTTTTTTTCATAGCTGCCTTTTACCACCTTGAAGATATTCCCTTCTTTTCTTAGTTTATTCCACATTTGTTGGAATATCCCTGTGATTTTTTGCTCTTAATTTTATTAACTTGGCATGTTGCAATTGACTGATTTTCTTATATTCATATATTTTAACCATCCTTGAGATAAATCTCACTTGGTCACAGAATAAAATCCTTTTTATGTTTTGCTGATTATGTTCTTCTATTATTTTGTTTTAAGTTTTTGCCTCTATATTCAAAGGAGACATTGTTTTAGAATTTTCTTTTCTGTCATATCTTTGTCTGATTTTAATATCAGAATAATATCTGCCAAATAGAATTTTGTTCTTCTAATTTTGTTCTTCTTCTTCTTTTTTAAATGTTTTGACTTTCTATGGTCCCTTGCATTCCTATATGAATTTTAGAATCAGCTGTCAATTGCTGCCCCCCCCCAAAAAAATATTAATATTTGGATAGCTAATATTTGGATAGCTTTTTGTTGGAATTCTTTGTGAAGGATCATTGTTTTTACTTCTGTAAATGTTTAGTAGAATTCACCAGTGAAACCAAGGGTCTGGGACTTGTTTTGTGTGCATTTGAAAAATTATTAGTTAATTAATTTTGATTCAATATCAGCAACTCACGCCTTTCCGGGACTTGTCATGAAAGTTTTCTGATTTTTGGGTCTATAATTGTTCATAACGGTCTCTGATAATTCTTTTCATTTCTGTAAGATCAACAGTAATGACCTCACTTTCATTTTTGGTTTTGTTTTTTTGTGCCTTCTAGATCTTCAGGAGCAGGTTGCAGAGTTCCAAAACCACTGATGTATATTCTATTCTTCACCTTTTTCTTTCATGTTTTTTCATCTACATTTTATTTGCACAAATTTTCATGGCTACCCCAGCAGCTGCTATATTTAACAACCACCCCTTATTGTTTTTTGGCAAACGCGCCTCCCGGACAGAGGTTGTCCACAAAGAGAAAACTCTTAAGTCAGATCAAATAAATAACAATATTTGTGAGCCACCGTTCCCAGAGAACTATCAGAGAGGTCAATAATGACAATTTTCTGAGAACCAGGCTTCTGGAGAGCTCCAAACATGTCCTACCCTTTCCAATGAGATTTTCACTTTGTTTTCAGGGTTTGGGTTTCCAAGGCAACCATGGAACCGGGGAGGTACACAGGGACAGGGCAGGTATAAATTCCACAGGTCTTTCTATTCTTAACAATATTTAACTGTTGTTGTTGAACAAAATCTCCTTAGATTTTTGTAAGCATATTATTAAATTTCAGGAATTCTGAAAAAGTCAATTTGGACAATTTTTATGAGAGTTTTCAATGCCTTTGTGAAACATCAGGGAGTTTGGAAGTCTTTATTATACCATTCCCACTGATGTCCCTCTGATGGACATTAAATCCTAGTCGAAATGCTTTACGTTAATCATCATTTTAAAAAATATTGCTTCCACTAAACTGAAGTCTTCACAAAGGCATTAGTTCAATTTGTCTTATTTCCCATCATTATCTTCTGCCTGGTACGGTGCCTACTGTTTAGCAAGCACTCAGCCTGTATAAGATGAATCCAGGAATGAATGAAAGAATCAATGAAACCGCTCTACCACCAACCAAGAGTTAAACCCAATGAAAAATGATAACTAATCATTTTTCATACTCAGGTGAGGTCTTATTTTCTTCATTGCAAAAAAAAAAAAATAAATAGATCACAAGATGCACCGTCAATTCAGAAATTGAGGATGGAATAAATAATCGACCTTTTTATTGTGTGTGTGGTATGGGGTATCACAGGTGTGATCTATCCCTGAGATATAGCCCCAACTCTTTTTAAATTTTGGGTTAGAGCCTCACTAAGTTTCTGAGGATGGTCTCTAATTTGCAATCCTGCTGCCTCAGCCTCCCAAGTCACTGGGATTACAGGCATGCATCATTGCACCCAGCAGTATCATATGTTTTCAGAGAATAAACAATACTAAATACATTTCACCTGATGATAACACGTTCATATTAACAACATGTCCAAGCCATTAACATCAGGAAATGGAAAAGTGGTGATGACAAATGTGGGCTCATCCTTTCCCTTCTACCAGTCACTTTGTGTCATAATAATTTGTTCCTTAAAGGAGCATTCGGACTTTGTTCCCATAAGAAATAACTCCATTTTAAAAGCAAGGATTAGGAGTCTTGAAATTTGAGTTCTAATGTTGTTCCCTCCCATTAGCTCTCAGATCAGTATCTTTATCCTCCCTATGCCTTAGTTTGGGCGCCTATGAAATGGGTGTGGAAGGCTGAAACAAATGGATATCCCCTTTAAACTATGACGTCAAAAGTCCATGATGAGCCAGACACAGTGGCGCAAGTGGCCGGGGAGGCTGAGGCGGGAAGATCACGAGTTCAACTCAGCCTCAGCAAAAGCATGGCACTAAACAGCCCAGTGAGACCCTGTCTCTAAAGAAAATACAAAACAGCACTGGGGATGTGGCTCAGTGGTCGAGTGCCCCTGAGTTCAGTCCCTGGTACTTGCCCCCACCAAAAAAAAAAAAAAAAAAAAAAAAAGAGTCCATGATGAGCTTTGAATAAAGTATGCTGTTTGGGAAGATTTGAGATAATGAGAAATTGGAGACCATTTGGCACATTCACTGGAAAAGATGAAATGTTCCAGGGAGACATTATTTCCCAGTGGATCCTCCCTGCTGATAATGCTTCCAAGAGAAGCGCCGATCCCTGGCCCTCCATTCTTATCCCATTTATAAAATGACATCTGCCTAGTTTGAGGCTTGACGGTCTCTTTTCTGGCTCCCTCTCCCTGCCCCTCTGTCAAGGTGGCTGCCACCACTCTGCTGGGTTAATTTTACCTTGTCACTCATGGGGATGAGCCTGGGCTGACTGTGCTGTCTGTTTCAGGGTGGAAGGTCATTGTCATGACTCCCTCCAGGGTGGTAGTGAGTCTGGGGCCTGTGGCCTGCAGCAGGCCATATCCACGTGGACTCAGCCAGACAGCAGGAGGAATACAGATGAGGCCGGGGCCTTTCTTTTCACCTTTCTGGAGGTGTGTGTGTGTGTGTGTGTGTGTGTGAGTGTGTGTGTGTGTGTGTTTACAGGTGTATGTGCCTTGCCAAGGCATTATATATGTTGCTCCATTCATTTGTGACTGGTGCAAGCTGCTGCATATTTGCATAACTGCCTGCCTGCACGTCTGCATAAAGCTGTGACTCTTTCTTTGCCACAAGGACAGCGCTCTGGTGATGAGGTGTAATGCATAATGAGTAAGATCAGACTGTCTTTGTCGACATCTTAACTCTATCACTGACATCTGGGTGGCCTGGAAGAAGGCACGGTCCACTCATCTGCAAAATAGAGGTAGTTCTAATACCTGCACCACCAAGATGTGAGGACCGGACACAAATGTAAATGCCAAGAACACGCTGCCTGGCACATAGCAGGAGCCCAATAAATGCTACCTAAAAGTACAACCCCCATCACCTCTTGTCCCTTTCTTTGTCATATTTTTCCTTTGCGGTGACTATTTTGGCCCTCCTACCACTCCAGCCAAAATGCAGGGTCCACAGAACCAGTAAATTATCAGTTTTATTAACTGCCATGTCCCCAATCCTCAGCACACAGTAGGTGCTTCATGAATGATTGTCGAATTAGTCTCTGAGCATTTGTGTACATGTGGGTTGGTGTGTACCTGTGTGTGGCCAAGTGTGTGTGAGTGGCTGTAGCGATGTGAGAGTGTGTTTGTGACTGTGTGTGTTTGGGAGTGGGTGTCCGTGGGGTTGGGAGGAGGGAGAGAGTTAGCCAAGATTTTCAAGATTGTTGTGGTTTGGATGTCAGGTGTTCCCCAAAGGCTCATGTGTGAGACAACGCAAGAAGGCTGAGAGGAGAAAAGATTGGGTTATGAGAACCTTAACCCAACCAGTAAGTTAATCACCTGATGGGATTAATTGGGTGGTAATTGAAGGCAGATGGGGTGCACCTGGAGGAGGCGGGGCATTGGGGGCGTGGCTTTGGGGTATATATTTATCTTTGGCAAGTGGAGAGCTCTCTCTCTCTCCCTCCCTCTCCCTCTCCCCCTCCCCCNTGAGCAGCTTTTCTCTGCCAAACTCTTCCGCCATGTTGTTCTGCCACACATCTGGAGCCCAGAGGAATGGAGCCGGCCGTCTATGGACTGAGACTTCTGAAACCGTGAGCCCCCAAATAAACCTTTCCTCCTCCACAGTTGTGTTAGCTTTTCCCTGCTGTGACTAAAAGACCCAACTAACTAAAATAGACATGCTGAATGGAATGAGACTGGGTCCCAGGCCACGTACAACGTTCTGACACCAAGAAGATATGTCATGAAAGTCACGGCCTGTGGGCTGCCCCGAAATCAGGAGGGTCATGAAATACGGGGCCGCTTGCCCTCAGTTCAGGGAAACCCTGCTCCACTCAGGCCGCCCCTTCCTCCTCTGCTCATCTTATTTCTGCCTGTTCTGTCCTTCCTTTGCAGAGGGCCTGCTGGTCCCCTGTACCCTGTGGCCTGAGTTTGCTCCATGGTCACGTGTCCCACTCCAGAAAGTGCCTTCACAGGTGGAGAGGGATCGGGGGCTCGGTGGAGGATGCTTGCTAGGTGGTGGCAGGGAAAGGGGGACACTTCTCCACTTCCTTTGAGGACAACTTGTCAGTACGATCATGACATTTCTGTCACAATAATGGAGACGATGACAGTGGTGTGGATTGTAATTGGGGCAGACGTGGAGATGCCGTACCCAGAGCCTTCTGCAAAGCAGGACTCACTGTGCAGCTGTGAGAATGTGGTCAGCAGCCCAAAGCTCTCCAGTCAGGTGCACAGAACCACCTGGCAGAGGAAACTCCCACCCCAGGGCATCCTGTGATGAGAGGAGTGGATGAGACAAGCCTGACCTTTTGGGTCTGATGTGGTCAACCTGATGGACACCAGTTGCTCCAAAGGTTATGGCCAAGTCGGCCAAAGCCTGATAGGACCGGCCTCACATTCCATGTCTGTTCATCTCCTTTCTTCCACGGGAGGTTGCTACTAAGAATTTTGCTTCCCTGTTCAGCTGCTAATGCCTCACGACATCTAGCCTCCTAAACTCCACTGGGTCTTTCCTTCCAGGGAACCCACCTGAGAACACTGGAACTTACTAGGAGGTCTTACAGCGCATCTACCTGCACCTCATCGCATCCATGCAACAGCTTCAAGGGCTGGCTTCCCCAACCCATTTCATGGATGAGAGGTAAGAGTGATGAGCTCCAAGTCACAGAGCTGGTACTTGGAGGTTCTTCTTTCAAGCCATGTCCTGGTGTAGATATGAAGTGTCCCCAAAGCTCACGTGTGAAACAATTCAAGAAAGTTTAGAGGTAAATGATTGGGCAATGAGAGCCTTGGTAGGGGTTAGCTGGGAGATGAGGATAGGCAGGTAGGGTAGGGCTGGAGGAGGTGGCCCCTGGGACACACCTGTGGGATATACATTTTATCCTTGGTGAGGCGGGCTCTTGCCCTCTGCTTCCTGGCGCCATGATGCCAGCTGCCCTCCTCCTCCAGGCCCTTCCACCATGATGGCCTCCCCTCGGGCCAAGAGCCGTGGAGCTGGCAGCCTCTGCACTGAAACTTCTGAAACTGTGAGCCACAAAGTGAATTTTTCTTCCTTTCATTGTTCTTGCTGGTCGTTTGCTCAGAACAGTAAAAAAAATTGACTACGGCAAACCAGGTAGGAGACGGGCTTCTGCCAAGGACCCTCGTTTATCCTTTATTTGTTGGTCAAGAGGGCAGGCGTCATCCCAGAATATAATCAAGCGTGTGCAACAAGGATCTGTGTTTTAGGCAGAGCTCGCCCCGTGTTGTATTACTCTTTCCGTCTTGGGAACAGTTCATATCAATTAGGATACGGACGGTCTCAGGTTGCCGGGTGACGAACTTGGCTTAGAGTCAGACAGGAACACTGTTGACCCTGTGAATTGAGAAAGGCAGTTTGGATGTTCCCGAGCAGCCTGGCGTCATAGAAAAACACCTGGGCCTCACCCCCGTCTTGCTATTTCTAAGTTGTGTGACCTTGGGTGAGAGCTGAGCCTCGATGAAGTGGATAATAATGTATATCACATAAGGTGGTTGTGAGGTGTCAATGATATCATATACGCACACTACCTGGCCCAGAGCAGTGACGACCACTGTGATCACAGTGAGCCTCTCTGCCTCCCCCAGAGTGTGTCAGGCTCTGTCAAACAATTTTGCACACGACACCACTAATCACTATGTGGGAAAACGCAGGCCCAGGGGATTAAGGAGCTCACGTGGCATAGCCCAGGTTCAAAGCCCAGGTACTCAGCCATGACGCTATAAAGGTCACCAAACACCATGACCCTTTCCTGGTCATCCAGAAGAAGTGATTCTATGTTCTGAACCCAAACCCAATACGCATCATCAAACACTCTGAGCAAACAGGCTAATGTGATACCGGGTTCAGTAGGCAGTTGCCTCTTTTTTCCTGTTTTTAGCCAATAGACTATAAATAGACAAAAGATATAGCTTTGGTGGAGCAAAATAATCCTCCCCCTGGTTGGCTGCCACAAAAGGATCAATGTCTTTCTAGTGTTAGATCCCAAAGAGTCTAATGGCTCCGGTCCAGTTATGGGATTGAGTTTTGATATTTTTTTGGGGGGGGATTTTTTATTGGTTCTTTTAGTTAGACCTGACACAGGAGTCACTTTGACATCATTATAAAAGCATGGAATACAATTCGTTCTAATTCAGTCCCCAGCACGTCCCCTTCCCTTCTCCTCTTCCCTCCCCCTGTTCCCTCCCCTCTCTACTGGTTTTCCTGCTATTATAGTTTTTTTGTTGTTATTGTTGTTTTTTAAATAAGTGTCTTGTGGTTGTACTTGATGGTGAGGATTTTGATTTTTAACCCACGCCTTCTGCGGTCAGTGAAGCTACGTTGTTGCATATGCACCCTTTCTCCACTCCTGAGCTGGGGAAAGAGCTTTGGTGTGAAGAAAGTGGGAGGTGGCCCAAGGAGCCTCTAACCACAGCATCCTGGGATGAGGGATTAGCAGCAGTGGGGG
>NW_026000185.1:9758000-9844576 GCF_001458135.2 Marmota marmota marmota | reverse complement strand
GGGGGGCAGAGGGGGGCTGGGGGGGGCACCATGTGACGTGGTGAGACTCCAGGCCATTGCTCTTGTGGACTCACCTGGAGTCCCCGCCTCTCCCACGGTTCCTGGTTCACTGAACTATGATACAACATCCTCTGAAAATTTGTGCAAGTGTCCAGAAAGATCCAGATGAAACCCAAATGTACCGATATGATCACCAAAACATACCGGAAAGGAAACAAAAATAAAGGACAGGGAGACACATGGTCCAACACCATTTTATATAGAAAAACAAGATCAAGCCATGTAAGTGTGGGTGTTCAAAATCTGCCTACACACACACACACACACACACACACACACACACACCCCTATCCTCCTATATCACTCAACTATTTTATGATATATTCCTTGATCTCATGAGAAAGCACTGCTATGAAATGATGTTTCCCTCTTGCAGGGGGCAGACAGAATTTATAAGTGAGGTTCTGATAAGGCTTATCAAAGCCTCTGCATCCCTTCCTATGAAAATAGAAATTGGCCTTCCTGTAACGAGAACATACACTGTCGTGGTTTCTAGGAAGCCCTTTGTTTCTCTTGGTTTAACAGTCGCTCTGTTTTTAAGGGTTCTTTGTAAAACCTCCCTCTTGGGTACAAGTTTTTCCAGCTGGCCCTGTGGAGTCAGTGATCGGAAGGAAGCACTGCCATCCCTGTCCCCACATGAGGGAACACATTGACAGGGAAAATTAAGTGTCACATGCCCTCCCTTCCTGGCCAAGGGCACAGAAACACCCCACACCCTGTGGGTGCACAGCCCTGACCTTGGGTGGGGACCGTGTTCCTCTGCTATTGGGCCCTTCCTCAGAGAGCTCAACTATTTAGATGCTCGTTGACTTTCTCCAAATCGCAGAAGGGACTGGGGACTCTGAGGCTACTAGGCTTCACGATGAACAAGGAATAGAACCTTGATTTATAGAACAAGGAAACTTCTGGCCTGTCTTCTGAGAGGAAGAAAATTATCCAAAGGGGAAAGTTACTTAAAGGGACCTGAGATTGAATCTCAAGGCTTAAAAGGGGACATTTATGAATGAGGATGGAGAGACCATCATCTAACTGCAGCTAGACCTAGATTCTGTGCCTGCATCATATTTACCTGGAGGAAGCTGTGTTATCTGGACTTGGAATACAAGCCCCATGGAGGCATGGACCTTATCTTCCCAACCAGACTTGTTTTCCCATGATCTAGCTCAGCACCCCGCACTCCACTGATATTTGTTCAATGAATGAAAGATGTTGGGCATTCACAACTCTGAGTCTTCAAGCTCATCTCTAGATTAAAGAACTCCACCACCTGAGGACTTTTGGGGGCCCATCAGAGGATGCAGCATCTCAGGGGTCCACAAAAAGGAAGGTGGGGACATGATACACTCAGCTCTCAGCAGCAGAGGCCAGACCCCAAACCTCGGTCAGGTATTTGCGTAGTATCTCCAACAGGAACAACGTTTGAGTTCTGGATGCCTCTAAGAGCTTTGGAGGGAGTGGAATGGAGAACAGGTAAGCTTTACAAGAAAGAAGGAAAGTAAGAAAGAGAAGTGAACTGCTTTGGGCTGATCTGCACCCACTGGAGGGTTTGAGAAGTGAAACTGGAATTCTGGTCCTGAGTCTCTGAAAGGTGATTGAGCTGAGTACCAAAGTTGGGGGCATCTGACAGAAGATCCACACAGATGCCATCTTGCTTCCCCGACATGCATCTTGTCAGCTTTTGATTCTGTGTATCTCCCCACTGAGCTCACAGTAGGTTCTCAGTGTACATATGTGGGATGAACTGATGTAAAAGTGAGTATCCAGGTATCAGGTCAGGGGCGGGTGCTTTATCACCCATCTCACCCCTTTCATCCCTAATCTCACGGGGAGCACTGTATGTTCGTTCCTTTGTCATCAAATCAAACTGAAGCCAGGAGACTCCACAGCTCTGGTTCTTAGTCTTGGCTGCCTTGGTGGAATCGCTTCGGTGAGCTCCTCATCACACCAAATGAATCACGGCCTCCCCAGGGGATCCTAAGGTGCAGCCAGGGCTGACAGTCATGGGGCATGGAGAGGACATTGGGGGGGGGTGGTCTCAAGGTGCAGGTTCATCAGCTTCAAAGGATGCCACGGCTTCACCCCTAAAGCTGCTGTCCCAGAATCTGTGGAGGCAGGAGATGCCTTGATGTTATCAGGTCCCGCAGCGGCCCAACCAAGTCGAGATCCAATTACCTGGCTCTGTCTCTTCATCCTGTACACGAGGAGGCAGAGGTCCAAAGACGAAAATGACTTGTCCAAATCTGTCCCTCTCCCTCATCTGTCCCCACTAAACACAGTGCCTGAGCATGGTAGGCACCCTGACTGCAATGGCGACTCTACAGTTGAATGGCTCTCACCGAAGAGGCCGTGTGTCCTCCTGGTTAAATGCACAGATGTGGAGCCAGACTTCCTTGGTTCAAAGCCCAGCCCTGCGGCGTCATAGCTTTGTCACCCACTATCTCCATTTTTTGTTTCCGGTTGTGTCATGGGGATGATCATAGAACCTGTCTTGTAAGGTTGGAAAGATGAAATGGTGTTAATTCATTTAGCAGAGTTGACAGAATCAGCAAAAGAGAAATACAGGCATATACATGCTCTCAAAAATCATTTATCTGAAATTCAGATTCAGACGTTGTCCTGTTGGTTTACTTGCTAAGTCTGGAAACCCTGTCACTTAGAGCACTGAGTGGCCAGCAAGTGCTAGTAAGTGTTTGCTATTATTATTATTATTATTATTATTATTATTATTATTATTATTTTTATTTTGCTATCGAGTCCTCCCCATTTCCACACTCTCGCCTCTAAAGAGTCGTTCAGAGCCTTATTAATTTGGCTTCCAATATTTTTTATGCATGCAAATTCAGCAGAGGGTAGATTAGACCTTTTCATGCTAATCAAACACTTCCTCAAAAGTAAAATAGATTTTAAATGTTTTTTAAAAAAGGCTTATAGTGAGAACATTCAAAATAGTTACTGTCAAGAAGCTTTTATGACCCTTCATGTCGGAGAAGCTTTTATTTCCGTACAGTTGGGATAATTATAAATCGTTTTGTGTTCGGAAGAAGGTCCACTCGACAGCTTCTTTTCAAGCCAGTTCAGACTAACAGTATCCGCTGAGGAAAAATAAACATTGATAGAACTTTCTTTAATTTTGTTTTCAAGGCGGTGTTTGAAAATGAGTGTTTGAAACCAAGAACTACTACGACTGATCATCTGTGTGTCTCGGGACCAAGGCATTTCTCACTTTAGGACCTTTGTTTCCTGATTTTCATTTGCATTTGCATGGGGCTCTCTCTGGTCGTGGGAAGTGTCAGCTGCAGTCTAGTCTTGAGGGCACCCTGTGCTTCTCTTGTTTGAACAACGTGTTTCAGCTCACCTTGCGTCTGGGATGCTAAGAAAGTCAACTTCCGGCAGGGCCCCATTCTGAATTAACTGTGTTCATCTCCAATCTGTTGAAGTAGCACGTTTCATTTCTTTGATTATAATGAAATATTGTTCATATATAGAAGGGTGTATATTTATTTAATAAATGGCAATCAGCCACCCTCACCTCCCAGATAGGACAAAAGCTAGTGTTTCTCTCAGACCTTCCATTGTAGTCTCCCCTCATCTGGGGATACCCAGGGTTCCCCCAGGTGCTGACCACCACTCTGAAATTATCAAATTGTCCGGCACTCCTCTCATCCACGATGCTTTGTACAGATGACAATAAACAACATAGAATACTGTTTTGTATGTTTTTCAACTGCTCACAGATGGGATCACATGGAACACATGAATTGTGCATCTTACTTTTTCATTTGGCATTTATTGAGATTTATCTAAATCTAATTTGTTCATTTTAACAGCTGTCTAATGTTCCATTGGATAAATATCTAATACTTTTGATCCATTCTAGTGCATTTTCTTTCTACCAACATGACAGAATATTTCCAAATATGCACATTCACATATAAATGATCTTCCCAACCTAAAATGCCTCATCCCTACCAGGAAATGTATTTGAAAATACACCTAAATATATGCGTATTCATTGAGTGTTGTACACTCACTACCTGTCACTCATGTTTCAGCATTAGTAAAGTTTAATTTTCTTAATTTCTAAGTAAAAAAAAATTATTAGTAGTTCTAATATTGTCTTCTTCCCATATTCCAATATTTTGTCTTTATTTTTGCACACACACACATCTTGCTTTGGAGGCTGTTGTTCTAATCCAAAGCAGGTAATGTATTTTTAAATTTATTGAATGTTTCTTTACCATCCAAGACAACAAATGACTAGAGAATTCATTCCCATCATTGTTCCACCAGCTGTGTGTGTCATTTAAAGGAGATTGTGTTAACAATCTCCTCCCATTTAAAGGTCTTATATTGATATAAGAAGACACTAACACTATATTTCCTCATTTTTCCTCTCCTCATTTTTACAACAATCTCCTCCCATCGTCAAGCTTTAAAACATGTCATGGGATCAAGTTCTGATCAAGTTTCCATTGGCTTTTCTCCTGATGGTTGGGTCCTGTCCTTCTCAGCACATTTCTTGATATGGTGTTGACGCTGTGTATGTTTGACTTCAGAACCCCGTGGAGCTCATCTATTGCATTTCTTGGATAAAGACCATCTGGGCTATTGCAGTTCCTTAAAACATCCTTTTCCCACCCGACTGCCTCAGAAGACACCTCTAGCTTTGCAAGGGTTGGAAAAGTCTGGTTGCAAAGTCATTCCCAGGATTCCACCTACCACGGCTGCTACTCAGGACCATTTAGAGACACACACCTTTGCAGGCAATCGCAGCCCAGTTTGAAGGGTTAGTGAACTAAACCACTAGAAGTACCACAGGGAATTGCCAGTCAGAGTATTTTTGGAGGAGGTTTACTTCAATTAGAGGTGATGATAGGTACTAACACTATGGATTTGGGTTGGAACTAGGGAATAATGACCTGGATGACTGTGGGGTCAGGGTAGGTCCATGTTCTCAGTCCAAATTCTAGGGTAACATCAACCCAGGGTGTGTGTGTGTGTGTGTGTGTAGGAATCGTTGTGTTCTTGCCCATTCTGCTTGCTATTCACCTTATTTTAGAATCTGGAGTAGAGTTTTCATTCCAAACAATGCAAAAATCAACATACTATAGGTAAATGAATGCACAGACCCTTGGTTCAAAATCTGTTTCCCAGTTAAGAACAACATGAATTTGAGCAAACAGCTTGACTTCTCTAGATCTTGACTTTCTCTTCTGAAAAATGGGAACAATGGTAAGTAACATTTCTCTTTTCACTGTGAGGATGAAATGAGAGAATATGTATAAAGTGCCTGGCACTGAGTAAGAGCTTAATATGTGGTACCCACGGGTGGCTGCGTCCCTTCCTCTGTGTTATATATCCAGTTTGCCTGGGTTTAGACCCCAGCATGACTGGATGCCACTGAGGAAGCCCTGCATGGTGCCCAGAATTCAATAAACACTTAACACATGGTAACCGCAAAAAGTATGATCACAGAGTAGTTGTTGGCAAACATCGTTGGGCATTTTATTTAGATGTTCACTGTGGTTTAATCCTTTGAGTTTCAATTTTGTTGATTGGAACTCCTCATGGTACTGGTTCGACAAACAAATTTTTAGAGAATTAAGATCTTTGACCAAAATTTTTAAAAAAGGAGGGGGGGAATGGTATGCACACATGAACTCAGATTTTTACAGTCTAGATCCTTGCTACTTTAAATGTGGTCTAGAGACCAGAAGCATTGGTACTCTCACCCAGGAGCTTGTTATACATGCATAATCCCTGCCCGCCTGGATCTCCTGAATCAGGATCTTGTTAAATTACAGAATCTGTGCTTTAACAAGATCCTCAGGTGACTGCAAGCACAATAATGTTTGAAATGTATATGCTAAATATTTAGAATAGGTATAAAAACACACTTCCAGTCTCCTTAGATGTATCCTCCACTTTCACATGCTGATTCTGTCTATACCACAGGCACTCCAAGGACATGAGTGGACTCAGTTACAACGAAAGCACCAATCATGTAATCTGCTGGATCCTTTTTGTTGATAAGAGCCACATAAATATCAGATGGGTAAATGGTGTAAGTTTTGTACACACAATTTGCACATGGATCTGGAATGGTCTATAATTTTCTGGACCCATGATGAGATAAGAGGACCAGTATTATTCCATGTGATACTGACAGCAAAATAAGAAGTTCTCATCTTCACACGTGGTCTTCGTGTGTCTACGATGATTTTCTTGCTTCTCTATGCATTTTTAATGCAAGACAATCTAGAAGGTTTCAGTAGAGCTTTACTCTCCTTAGAGATGAAACATTCATTGGGGGAAGCTTCTGGATCTATGGAATCATTCTACCCTTTTCTTTGTTTTTTTTCCCAGCAGTTCAAATCCATAGGCCATCCATGAGGCCCCACAGGTAGAAACTGAGAAGTCAGTCATTTACTAGGAATGTGACCACAGGGGATATTTCTTAGCCTCTGCAAGCTTCAGTTTACTGGAAAAGATGCTAGCAGCTTCTTCAGTTTGTTTAGAAGGTTTAGCAAATGCATATGTTTAAGACATTCAGCACAATGTCACTATATGGCACATGCATAATAACTATCATCAGCAGCAGCAGCACCATCTTTATCCTCTTGGGGACAGAGTTATGGTGTACCAGATGATTTTCTCATTCTTACTGCCCACCTAAGGATAGAACCCCTAATCTTGATGTCTCCAGAAGCATGCTCAAATAAACGTGCCCTAACCAAAGGTTTAACCAAACACAGATGCTTTCATTATAACTGTCATTTGCATTATTCAGAAAATGACTAATGTCCAGGTAAGCCACCCATTCGAAGGGCACACGACTTTACATAAAGAGAACCAAGCCTCTTCAGGGGGTTGAACCAAGAATAAATGAAATAGGAAACAATCTTTCAGAAGCCTCTTATTATTAAATTGTCTATTTAATAAAAATATTCCCTGGGGCTCATTATAATTGGGTATTATCTGTTTAATATTGTCTATATGGTATATTGTCTGTTGAATAAAAATGCTGAATGGCATTAATTATATTTGGGTGAAAAGAACCATCTTGCATATTCATTGAAAGACATAAACCACCCAAATCCTGCAAGTTGAGTGAATGCTGAATGGGGAAATATCTCTTGTTGCTTGTTCTAAATTTGCTCTCTTTATTTTCTCGGAGCATCTCTTGTCTTTTTATGATTCAACATCTACGGCAAAGAGACAATGGCTTTCTCTTCCTCCTTGGAGCGTGTGAACATCAGAGACGCCCTTTCCTCCCTCCCCAGGCTTTGGTCGATTTCATATTTCATTAAGGACTTGGTGGTGGTCATAGATATTTCAGAGGAAACCCACGCTAGTCCCAAAGGGAGAGCCAATCTGTCAGTGTGGTACTAAGGCAGTGGTGATAGAGATAAGGATACATTTAGAGAGGGTCCTTAGACTAAGTACATCACCAAATTTGCAATAGGGGTTATTTTTTCATGTGGTTTCCTAGTTCAAGGTTCTGGGGTTTAGCAAGTCTGTTAACATATGCATTGCTGGGCTCCACCTCCAAAGTTCCTGATCCAGAAAATCTGGACCTGAGACAGTGTCCTCCCAAATTCCTAGGACAGGCAGCTTGAATCCTTCCTCCCTAGAGATCCTGAATTGAAATCTTCTGAGACTTGAGAAGGTGCATGTCTATCAAGCGTGTTAAGGAACCATGTACCCTAAAGTGTAAAACCCAGTGCAATGTAGGCTTATTCCAAAGCTAGCGCGGAGCTAGACTTAGTACAAAGTACTCCGGAAAGACTGGGTTCTGTTGCCTCAGAACCTCCTGTGACCCCGTAGCCCTGCTTTGCATTCTGACTCTTCCAAACCCCTCACAGGGCTCCAAACTCAAAGCTGTCCTGCATGTTCTCGTCTTCACACGTGGTCTTTGTGTGTCTAGGATGATTTTCCTGTTTCTCTGCTTCATTCTGCAAAGCCCAGTTTGGACACCCTGACCCCCAGGGTGGTCTCTCCTGCTTTCCATCCTTGATGCGACCACTTGCACTTTAAAAATCCACTCCATTCATTCACTCAGTATTTAATTGGCTCATCTTAGGTGTCTGGCACCTTGCTGAGCTCCTGAAAAAAAAATGATGCAAAAGAGAGTTGGTCCTTCCTCAAGGAAATTAAGATTTAGGGAGGGAGTCATGGAATACACCACTCTAAACAATGCCACTACCTCTGTTGATTGCCCAGCCCTACATAAGCTTCAACATTGGACTTGTCTAACATCAAAATTGTTTTTTATGCCTTATTATCCTCATAGACTGGGGTCCAGGGGAGGCTGAGTCCACATCTTTTCATCTCTGGGTCCCCAAAGCCTACTGGGTATTAATCGCATGGTGAGTATTTTCCGATGTCTTCTGAGTTCAATAAAATATAACTCCTCTTCCCCAAGGAATCACAATCTAATGCTCACACAAGTGCAGCAGATGTGGGAACCTTAATTATATTACTAGTTGGCATCAAAATTCCTTTTATGTGTGGGGACTGCTTTGGTTGAGAGCAATCCCTGGAGAAATCATGTGGGGAGTGAAGAGAAGTGCCTGAACTTTGGGGGAAAAAAATCAAGGCCATGAAAGAGAAAGCCACGTGGCTCTGTGTGAGAAGATGAAAGAAGGTTTTGTTCTTCTGGGGAGAGAAGAAACAGGAAATGGAAATAAAAATGAGGAAAGACAAGACTGGAAAGATTGAGAAAAAAAGGAACCTGCCAACATCGAGATGGGGGCCAGGCTCAGGCACAGAGAGTGATGAAGCAGCCCGTGGAAAGTCTCGACCCCAAGATGCCCAGAACATTTCCATTCTGGGAATTTCTTTCCCAACTCTTCCTGATGCTTTGATGGGGACATTGATATTTGTCCTACAGGCCGCCTAATCTTCAATAAATCTCATCAACTCACAGATGCCTTGGCAGAGGGCGGGTGTGAAAGTCAGGGAAGAGGCTGAGTTTTGTGTCTGGGATGGGGGGCGGGGAGGGCTGGAGCCAGCTACCCGAGGGCTGAAGTGATTCCACTGAGTAAGGAGGCCACATGGCAGAGCAATACTGAGCATGATTAGCGTGTCCAGCGGGACGCTAGGCTAGCCTGGGGACACTGCGGTAAACAGAGTGGGAAAGTCCTTGATGGCATGGGGTTGGCATGCAAGTGATGCCCCTGTGTGTAACACCCAGGGAGCTGAGTGCTAAGAAAGAGGAGGAAGTTGGGCAAGACCATGGTGTGATCATGACAAGTGGTGGTCCAAGAGGGCCCCTGTAAGGTAGGAGCAAGCGCAGAAGGGTGGCAGGAGGTTAGGTCAGAAATGGCAAAAGCCAGGCCCTGTGTGGTGTTGTGTGAGGAACCTGGATTTTACCCTGCAGGGGTGAAATGTGGAATGAGGAACGACTGATGGGTTTGGAGCCAAGAGGTGACATGATTTTATTTAATTTTTAAATGCTTTCTCTGGCTTCTGTGTGAAGAATAGACTTGAAGTGGCAGGGGTGAAAGGAAGGAGACCAAATGACCCTGAAAATTCATGGAGCTCTTGAGGAAGACTTTGAACTTCCCCGGCCCATGAAAACGAGTCTTTGGGCAATCTATTGTAGATTGCACAGGGTTGGGAGACCCACTTGACATATAGATTTACTAGGTAATTTCTGCAACTCTTACTCCGACGACTAATAGTAAGGATAGTCTATCGCTGCTCTTAACTGCTGCATTGCTGCTAGTACAGGGTAATAAATATTTATTATGTGGCAGAAACACGGAAGATTTGCGCATAGGAGTTACCTCCTCTTCCTTCCACCAACCCATGGGACAGGAGCGACTTTTAATTCAAACTTTGCAGAGGAGAAAGCTAAGACTTCAAAATATTAAGTAAGTCACTCATGGTCAGTAAGGGACAGCTAGAAATTGATGGGAGTGGGGCTTGACCTTCAGCCTTTCTGACTCCAAAGCCCTTAAATTACCTCTGTTTAGTAAAAAAACAAACAATAGTGAACAGATGACAGGTTAATGCAAATGATAATACAAATAGGGAACAATTGGTTCCACAAAGCCTCGTTCATCTGGTAAGTCATTTTTGTGAGTCTATTAATGGATGAAGGCGGAAGAGAAAACCTGTGAGATGATGGAGTGGGGTCAAACAGCCATGGGGGTGAGAAAGCACAGGAGATGTGCCAGGGAGAATAGTGTGGGGATCAGATGCCCAAGCAAAGACCAGGGGCAGTGGCCAAGTGGTCAAGAACATGCCGTCTGAGCAAGATTCATATTGCAGGTCACGTGGACTCACTCAAACCGCACTGGGCACGTTCTCCGACTCCCCTGCTCCTTGACTTTGTCATCTGTAAATGGGGATAGAAAATAGTACCATTCCTAATGGGATACAAATGAGATAAAGCTTGTAAAGCTTATAAGATGCTTAGCCCAGAACAAATACCCAACAAAGGCTAAAGTTGAGAGGAAGCAGATAAAATTTTAAAACATTTAGGATTTGGTGATGGATTAAGGGGTAAGTAGAGGCTGTCCCCAGCTTTTTGGTGTGAGTAGCTAGGGGGACGGGGCGTCCTCAACTGAAATGGACGACCCTGGTAGAGAATCAGGTTTATTCCAAGCAAAATAACTTTCTAGAGTTGACTCTAGAAAGAGGGTAACCCAGGACGATGACTTGGGTGCAGGTAGCTTATTTGGGAGATGATTTTCAAAGGTAGGAATGAGGGAGGAGGGCCGGTGAGCAAGGGGGAGGCTGGAGGGATGATAGAGGGGACACGTGGGGCTGGCTACTGCTCTGAGCCACCAGGGATCTTCTGTAGCATGCACCTCATTGTTGGCAGCAGGTCCACCCTGGCCCCTGGAGCCCTACCTCCACTAGTTTGTTCTGCATGCCAGTGTGGCCAGCTCACAAGGCCATGGCGAACTTGCGGTTTTTCTGTTCCTGCTTGTCCGTCTGAGACATATGTATCCCACGGGAATGCCTTGACCTTTTCTGGTCTGATGGACTTATTGTTAAGGGAGGTTTCGGTACCTGACAATAATAGATGTTGAAACTAAATTTCTCCCCCCTCCCTCCTGCTTTTGGGTAGTTTTCCACTTCTGCTGCTTGGGGTATAAAAAAGGTGTGTTAGCAATAAAGAGTATTGACTCCTGGATGAAGAACCTTGGTGTCCTGTGTGTCTTTTAACCTCGCCGTCCCTCGCCGGACTCGGCTCCCTTGGCCGGACGCGGCACCTCATGTCTCCAGGAAGCCTGGGGCGCCGGGGCCTTCTCCCTCTGACTCATCTCCCCTTGGAGGAAGGCTGTGCAGTGAGGACTTCCTGCACTGCCAAACTCCACCTCTGTGTGGCAGGAGTGAGCTGCCACCAGAAAAGCAGAGAACCGCAGCAGGGACTTCAGATGGGACACTGCTGATGAGCACCTCGAGGGCAGGACAGTTCTCTGGGTGGCTTCAGATAGATCTAATTGTCCCTCGTTCTTACTTTCAATTCTCAAGAATCACTCCAGTGTGTGCGGGAATGCCATGCCCTGAGACGGGAAGGAACTAACTGAAACTTGAGCCCAGTGACTCAGGTGGCCTTGAGGTTTAAAACCAGGGTGGGCTGCTTTCCAGGGTCCCTCCACTGCCCTGCAAGTGGGGGCATATGCAAAGGGGACTCCCTTGACTCCAGGTAGCTTTCCTGAGCACCAGGGCTCATCCTGAATCCTGGGCTTCTGTGGTCCCTTGTGGTCCTTGCTGCCTGTCTCCATCAATCCACTTCATCAGGGTGTGGGTGTTGCATCTCACCAGACTCAGGCAAATTGGTGACCAATGCACAGCGAACCTGATTCCCAGAGGGACAGTGACATTGGGCACAGATAGCATCTACTAGAAATAGCTAAATGACCTATGACCTTGAGATTTTACAATGATCCTGAAACATGCAAATATCACTAGTATCGTTTAAGATATGAAGACCTGAACCTCAGAGAGGTGAAAGTAAGGTGGTAAGTCAGGGTTTAAACTCACCCAGGACAGAATTCAAACCTTGCTATGTTACCGCCCGCCCCCACTGTGATTCCAGCCTTCAGCAAAGAATTCTATTACAATAAAAATGGAAGTGGTATTAATGGACCAATTCTCCCCAGTACTAATTATTGGAATTTTGCTGACTTATCATTCTGCAGGCCCGAGAACTAAAAATACACATTTCTTAAGAGAGTGGATCAGTTCATAAAATAAAGAGGGAAAAACGAGAACCACAGAGAATCTGAAATTGGATATTCTTCTCCAGTTGAAAGTCCAATGGATGGGAATTGCATTGCTCAGTCCAATCAAGAAGTTTTTTACCTCCAGGAATACAGAGCTATTAAAGTTCCAGGCTTCTGGCCTCTGAGGAGGAATTCCAAAAATTCCATCTGTAATCTGCTTAGCTCAGTATTGTGTGCAGTGTATGGAGGTATTTTTCTCTTTTCTCCATTCTGACAGGTCCTTCTAACACTATTTGATCCTGAAAATACCCTGTCCTCTAGGCCTGTGCATCTTGTTAGGGTTGTGCAAAAAAAAAAAAAAAAGTAAGAGAGTAGGTACTGCATTTGCCATTAAAACCCGCAGCTCAAGACCCTCAGTCGTCTGATGGGGAAGAGAGTTCCCATTATCCAGCCATCCTGCGCTGGCTGCTGAAGCCCTTAGAATAATACTGAATGAGCGAGAGAGCTCTGAGAAGAGAATGGCATTGTCTTATGGTCTTCAGGTCTTAAAGGGTAGACAGGGGAGGAGAAAGAAGAGAGAAATGTATTGAGCATTTATTTTTGCCAGCTACATGCTCAAGGATTCTTTCATTTAATTCCCACAGGTTGATAACAGATTAGGAAGCTGATAAAAAAAAATGAAAGTAACTTTTAAATTTCAAAAGCCCATGCCCCTCGAGTAGACATCACCAATCAATCATGCCTTTTATTATTGATTTCAGAATTCTTCTCTCCCCCCGTGTCCTAGATGGTCACGACCAATCGTATAGTCTGTATCCAGGGCCAGTTGGTACCATTACCACTTAGGAGTGATTTGCTGGCAGAAGGAAGATTTTTCCCTCTTCAAGGAGGCCATACTGAACACAGAGGCATGTCATTTCTCTCCAGAACAATCTTTGGGACCACACAGCAATCCTTTCTTCCCTACTGGGATTCTGGTTGTATAGGAACCAGGGGGTGCTGCATGTACCCACCCACCATCTCCCAACAGCTACCACTGGTAGCATGTGAATGTCTTTATTTTCCATCTTTTTCTTACTTCAGAAATTTTGCTCTTGACTTGAACTTCTGATCAAACTGCCGCTTCATTTCAGATCCTACCTTTATCATATTGTGTCATCAAAAAAAAAAAGGCGTTCAACAAATTTCCATAAGAAATTTCATTTGTTAATTTTTATTTTGCTCCAGATTGATGGGATACAAGAAATCAGACCACACACTCCGTTTTCCCACTGTGCTGCACTCTTGTAGCCGAGAATGGCTGCTAAAAGGAGGTAGAGAAGGGAGCCATAGTTACTCAGCTTCGGCACAACCCAGGGTTTGGGCTGGGAGAGGCTATCAGGGGGTCAGAGCTGAAGGTACTTCATCCATCACATTCCCCCTCCATGCTCAGCTCACCCTTGATGCTCATCTCTCCAGCCCCCTTGGATATCACCAAAGCTATTCTATTTGGGCAGTAGCCAGAAGGACCTTGGCTACATGTGGTCATCCCCATGTGCCCACCCTTTCTTGCAGCAGCAAATTTGGAAAAACTCTTCATGGGAGCGTGGTGGGTTAGCTGTCCTATCGCCATTCCCCATGCAGGAACTCAAGCATCTTGCCTGGAGCTCATATTTCAGGCTAGATTAAATTATTTACCGGTGTTAGCAACCAAGCCTAGTGTTATTCAAAATATAAACCTGAAATATCGGAGCAATCAGACCTCACCAGCTGACGCTATTTATGCTTTGCAGATAGAGAGACAGATCAAAGGATGATTCATAATTATCCCGACACAATGCTTTCTTCCAAGGGAACGAGGGAGAGAGGCAGTGTTCCCTGGTGACTAGGGACTTATGGAAATACACAGCAATTTGAACAAGGGTTAACCTGCCCTCCTTAGATCATCAAAGCCTGCAGGGTGAGGGATCGGGACCTGGGCTGACTTGGAAACAGATTCCTGCCTTTGCACATGGACAGTCCTTGAATCGTACTTCTGCTCAGCCCAGGGTCTGTCCTTGGCTTTTGCCTCTTCTGCCTTCTCCTCACCAGGGCGTGCACTCCAGGAGGAGACCAAGCTATACAGAAAAATGTGTTTGCCGGAAGCAGCTACCTCTGGGCCTGTGTGTCTATCTTCTAGGTAGCCTCCTTTGGGACAGAGAGGATAAGTGACTATTGGCAGGCAGCCTGGGTAAGTGACTAAGAGACTGGGCTTTGATGTGACATAGATCTGAACTTGAGTCCTGGCTCTGGCACGTTTTGCTGTGTGAACTTGGGGGAAACGCTCTCACTCCCCATTTTCCCATCTGTATAATGGGGACTGCTGTGGAAATTGAGGCCATTCATATATAAAATTTATTCATATAAAGAACTCAGAGCAGTGCTTGTACGTTGGTGCTCAGTAGATGGTACTCTCATTCTGTTGGGGAAGACCACCAGCCTTCTGCAGGTGCAGCAAGTATCCTGGTACCAGACATTGTGGCCCTTGTGTTCCCTGGAGCAGCTGCGGTTAGGGGAAGACTGAGTCTTGCTCACTCTGACTTTCCTATAATCTCTTCTGAAGGATAAAGAGGTTTCTGTGTGATCAGGAGCAACGTCTTTGAGCCAATCATTCTTTGAGCCAGTCAGTGTTTACACTCCAGTGGGTCACTCTTTCCCTCATCCTTTCTCTTTGCAAAATTGAGCATAGGTTACAAGAGTCTGAAGGGACTCGTGCCTCTGGGTCCTTAAGGGACATCTGCAAAGGACCCACTTCTGTACATGCAGGCCTGCATTTAGGATGCAGAGACATAGACATAAAATCCCGAGTGTGGCGCTCAGAGCACTGAGCCCTGGGCTCAGCTCAGGGGACACAAGTGTGCATTTATGAGGATAGAAGCCGTATTACTCAACGTTCTCTAGAGAGAACCAATTGAGAGAGAGAGGAGACAGAGATGGAAGATGATTTGGGGGAACTGGCTCAGCTGGGGGTGGAGGCCAGAGAGCCAGGGTACCAGAGTGGCTCAGCCCAAGTCCAAAGGCCTCAGAGTCAGGGAAGCCAATGGTGTAACTAAGTCTGAGCCTGATCCAGGAAGCCCCCTGGTGTAAGGAGCCCCTTGGAGTCTGAAGGCTGGAGAACATGGAATTCTGAGGTCCAAGGGCAGGAAGAGAAGGGGGTCCCATCTCCAGAGGACAGACAGGACAAATTGGCCTTTCCTCTGCATTTTTACCTATCCAGGTCCTTGGCTGATTGGAGAGTGCCCACCCACAATCGAGGTCAGATCTTCCCCACTCTGTCCTCTGATTCAAATGCCCTGCCCGTCTGTTCCAGAAACACCCTCAGAGACACACCCTCAGAGACACACCCTCAGAGACACACCCAGGAGCAATGCATACACCAGCTATTCAGGTATCCCTCAACCCGGTCAAGTTGACTCCTAAAAGTAACCATCCCAGGCCTTTCCAGAGAAGCTCCTAACTTATTCACATCTTCTAAGAACGTAGAATCCGTCTTTACACTTGATTTCGTCCCTCCCTGCCATATAGAGATAGAGGTAGAGACCGGGCCTCTTCGTTGATCCTCTCAAGGAGAGGAATCATCCCTACATGAGATTTAGTATCACACCTTCATGATTCTAAGATGCCATGCTTGCAAGACCTATGTCGCTGTTTTAATAGAAAAACACAAAAATAAACGTACACAGCGATTTTCAGTCATTCTTTCAGAAATGCCAAGATGTGGAAAGACACGCAAATTAGAATTAATTGGAAATGGCACTTGTTACAACCTAAATGCTTGAACAGTCGATCAAAGCTGTGGCCGTGTGGCATCAGGGCTCTCAGGACCCCTCTTCTATGTCTGTTCTATGGTCCTTGGGAACCGGCACCTGGTCTCCAGGGTGCTGTGCTTAACTGGCAAAGTCACATTCTTGTCTGTAGAGTCCATTCCCTGTGGAACGCTCCCTGCTTCGGCCAATTTTAATATGTTCTGGAAAAGTTCAGAGCTGCCTCTATGCGGTTCCTGCCCCTTTAGTTCACCACGTTTCAATATCGTGAGTGATTAAGACTCAGAGACTCAGGCAAGAGAAAAGTTTAAATTGACGGCTCCTTGCAAACTGTATTGGCCAACCTCGCCGTGCTATTTCTGTGTTCTAAGAAGCCCTGGAGTCCTACACTGTGGTTGGGATAGCTTGCATCGATTGGCTTGTTTGTGTAAGAACCAAATGCTCATTCTAGAAAGGACCTCAGGCTTTTCTGTCAATCAGTGGCACCTAAAGCGTCCATGGCACAGTTCATTGATAATTGAAAACACCAGGATTTCAGCTGAGCCAAGTCCACTTGGGAATCTTTTCTGTCTCCGGACGGTCAGTGTTCTTCTGAAGGGAGTCTTCAAGTTTCCTTGTTCACCCCCTGTGCACAGCCATTCTCTCTGCACTATTTATTACCTGAGAGAGAAGATGTTTGGGTCAGCTGTTTCATTGTGGCAATCAGAAGACATGACAAGATCAACTAGAGGAAGGAGAGTTTGGGTGGAGGCTCACAGGGAGGTCTCACTCCAAAGACCGGCGCCATTGCTTGGGGCTCAAGGTGAGGCAGAAGTGTGTGGCTGAGTTAAGCAGCTGGCCACGTGGCACCGGGAAGCAGAAAGACTAAGCTCAGCTCACAAAACGTATACCCCCAAAGGCTCGCCCCAAATGACCCACCTCAAATTCAGCTGCACCCTATCTGCCCACGCCACCACTCAGTTAATCCTATCAGGGGTCAGCATGCTGGTTAGGTGAAGGCTCGCATAACCTGTTCATTTCCACTCTAAACCTTTTGAGAGATATTTCATATCTAAATCATAACAGGAGACATTTAGGTACAGAACATACACATGAGTGCATGTGGGAACTGACCTTACATTGTGTGATTTCACTGGAATGAGGTCATTCACACACTGGAGGAAAGTGGAAGGTGAATCCTAGCTCTGTCTTCTCTCCTCTCCAGAATCCCAAGCAAAACAAGGAACCTCTATGCTGGGAAATCAGAAGTCAAAAAGCAGCCCCAAGCATCTTCTTTTCTTACCCTAACAGGAAAAGTACTAGCAGGAAAGTAAGTACAATCCACCATTTTTCTTTGATTGCTTTTGAGTCCGTGAATAGAAGCAGGGAATAGGAGCTGACCAGAAGATGAGTGATTCATGCACCATATTACAGAGAACTACATGTCACACAGAATGAGAGTAAATCTCAAAACCCCATCTGAGGAATAGCTAGCCTATGGAACCAACTTAGGAGTCCCTCAATAGATGAATATATAAAGAAAATGTGGTCTATATACCCAATGGAATATTACTCAGCTTTAAAGAAGAGTGAAATTATGGCATTTGCCAGTAAATGATTGGAGTTGGAGAATGTCATGCTAAGCAAAATAAGCCAATCCCACAAAACCAAAGGCTGAATGTTCTCCCTAATATGTGGATGCTAATTCACAATAAGGTGGGGGCACTAGGGAAGAATAGTGTTACTTTAGACTAGGTAGAGGGAAGTGATGGGAGGGGAGGGGGGGAGAGAATGTGGGGATAAGAAAGATAGTAGAATGAAACAGACATTATTACTGTATGTATATATGTGACTGCAGGACCAATATGATTCTGCAACATGTGCACTCAGAAAAATGAGAAATTATATCCTATCTATGTATGGTCTATCAAAGTACATAAATGAATTCTACTGTCATGTATAACTAATTAAAACAAGTTAAAAAAAATTTAAATACCCAATGTGAGGGAAGAAAGGGAAGAAGCAGGTTGGGATTTATAGCACAATATCATTTATGCAAATTAAAAATATCACATCCAAACACCCTATGTTTTTAAGGGTACAGGTACATTTTAAATGTGTATAAAATATGGAAGGTGGCTTGAATGATATATAGCCGGTGCACTAGTGTATGTACTTAGTAGAGGGAAAGGGAAAAAATGAAATAAAATAGGTTTCTACTACTGACTAAGAATGATAATGCACCATCAGTGGGAGAGAAGGATTCTTTCAATTCTTTGTTCTTGAGTGAACAACAAGGATCCGTAGTAACCACCTGCTCCTATGCCAAAGGAAATGTCTTAAAATGCTACATGTCATAGGAGAGGTGTACGCAGTCTGTGTGGAGGCAGTAGACCCCCAGACCTCTGGGAACTTAGGATAACCCGTACAGTCAAGTCTGACCCACTCTTCAGTAAATCCAGTTGTACCTGAATGCTTGACCACCAAGCTACAGGGACCTTCCATGACCCAAGCCAGCAGCTTGGTGGGTGACCCATTAAACAAGCCACAGAAGAGAGACTCACTCAAAGCTATGAGATTTTTCTAGGCTTGTCCCCTGTCACTTCCTTCTGGTAGAAAGTGATATGCATTGGGGACATTGTAATTCTGAGATATCTCTCTCTCTCTCTCTCTCTCTCTCTCTCTCTCTCTCTCTCTCTGACAGAATGTCTTATCCTCGTTCTTTCCTGTTCAGGGAAGCCAAGGGGAGAAATACCTTCTCTGAGGTCCTTACCTAGTGTAACAGCTAAAACAGTAGGATTTGGAGTCGGGTCTCAAGGACTTGATCTCAGGCTCTGTCATTTATTGGTTGTGCAGTTTGGGGCAAAAATGACTTTGAAATATGTACCAAATCTAGAAATTCCATAGAATTAAGAACAGGACATAGAGAAGGAAGAAAAACCGAACAAGGAGTGATGGGGAAGGATAAATTTGCAGAACGATTCCTGATGCATAGTAATTGCCACCCACCTCCAACCCCCTCTTTATACAAACCTGCAAACACTTTGCAGATGAATTATTATAAGACCAAGAATTAAACGATGACCAAATTCGGACCTTCGGCTAGGTCTCCAAACCCATCATTTCCCCCTGGTTGGTCCTCCACAGTCCATGAACCAAGACAGCTCTCATTCTGTTCTGTGATTCATACTCAGTGAGTTTCTTGGATGATATCATTATAAGTCAAATAATTCCGGGGTTTTTCTTGAATGATAGCATACATTGATGATGAAATTGTCATTCGTCCCTGCCATTAGACTGTCATGAGCTGTGAGACTGAGAGTGATCCCGCGGCTGGGGCAGACCAGGGCACGCATGGTCTTCAGCGCTCTGAATTCATCTTATAAGCTGATTTGTGCTCTTGTGCTGGGACAACAATGATTAATTCCATCCAGATCACCCTTTCTGTCGTTGCTAATCCATCATGTTTTCCTGAACACTTTCCACGGATCAGTATTGATGCTGGGGCTCCTTGGAAGACCCAGCCGATGCAGCAAAAGCTTCCCAAGATGTTTACTGACGCTCATCTCCTATTGATCTAATTAAAGACCACGATGCCTAATATAATTAGTTCAGCAGGCCTTTCTGTCAGGGTGGTTCTTACACTTTTGGACATGTAACACCAGAAGAAAATTGCTTTGGGATAATGGATTGCAATTCTGAAGAAAATGGCATTCAGAGCACAAACATGGGAACCCACTAGGACTTTAATTATGCGATCCTCCCCCACCTGGGTCTTTTTTTCAGGCAGCAGTTGATGCTTATCCGAGACCAAATCTTTCTCAACCTAGAGGTTAAACGTCTGTGCCATTTTGTCCGACGTGTGTTACATGTTTGCAACGTAACACGTATTCGATAACACATGTTGACTTAAAGGATTGTCCTGAGCCTAGGACATGGGACATGTCCATTCACATGCCAGTTTGGAAGATGACTAGCATTTTGTTTACAGTATAAGACAGAAAGGGGAGAAATGGCAGAATGTCAAAGTCTTAAGAAATCAAAAGCATTGTGAAGATCTAGATCATACGTTGAAGATTAACCCCGGGGAGTTAAGAAAGACTTTATAAATAGGGATGAAAGAGATTACTGGGGATGTTGGGAAATTGGGAGATTGGGCAAGAGTGAGGTTAGGGAGTTCTCATATGACGTTTTCTGATTTCTCAATTGAGTCTGATTTGCGATCATCCGCTGAGAGGAGGGGAGGTTACTGATAATGAGAGCAAGGACCGTCATAATCAACCTTCCCGGGGCGCTTCCAGGTGCCAGGCAGTATGTCAGTCATTTTTTTTAATACATTAACGCTTCAAAACACCATGGCACATTGAAACCTGGTTATTTTCTCTCTGGTGGCTTTTAGCTGCTCAGATGTAGCACAGAGAAAGCGTGAGGTTTCCTGCATCTAGGCCTGAGTTTTGCCAAGCAAATATGGTGGAGAGAAAAAAGAAGACAGGCATCCTGAGGACATGGCAAGTGAGGGGACGGACCATGGATTCTAAGCAGGAGAATAATGGGAGTGAAAATCCAAGAGGACTAAGGAACCCGGGGAAAGTCGTGGTGTGAGGGATCGAAGTCCTGGGGGGAGTTGAAGAGTGATCCAATCAGAGTGTGTGGCTTTTGAAATGAAAGCGTGGGAGTGCGTGGCCACGGAGGAGCACGCTGGCATCTGTGATGTTTGTAGGTGGGGCAGTGTTCGGGGACAAATGAGCTCTGAGGTGTGACTCTGAGGTGGTGGTTGAAATGCAGAGGTGTAACAATAGACGTGATGGGATTTGTGTTTGGAACAGCGTGGTGGGGGGACCCGGAAGGGGACTTTTGTCCACTCTCTGTCCCCACTCTTCCTTCTTTGGTTCTTCTTCCTCCCCTATGTCCAGTTCTCTACTTCTGAGGGCTCTCTAGATTCGTGGCAGATTTCAAAATTATTTTCTGAAGATTGGATCCTTGAAATCTGTTTGCCTATGGTGCGTCTGCTTCCAAGTTGGATAACTACAGTAGTGATGTTGACAATGGCGGTCAAAGAAGAAATTATAATTGTTGCAAGAGAAAGAGAAAGAGACAGAGAGCCGCGTGGCTCAAAGGGTGGCAGAGAGGAGGCCGAGGAAGAGGTGGGTGGACTGGGAAGAGAGTCAGCAGGTGGAATGGTGCATGAACCCAGTGGGTCTGACTAGGGGAGTTCAGGAGAGAAAAAGCAAAAACATGTCCAGATTTCTGGCCTTAGGCCACCATGTGGATGCGCGTCTGGTTCAATCAGAGAAAGAACCTGGAGGAGGAGGAGGACAGTGAATCCAGAGACACTCTGATAAGGCTGAAGACAACTCCACATGTCTCCACTATGTATAGACAGGATTCTTACATGATCCTTTCAACGTTCATCTCCTGTAAAGGAGAGATTTGCATTTGACTAGGTGACTAATTAGCTCCAATAGGGTTTGTGGGAGGAAAGAGTGTTGGAAATGGAGAAATGAAGACAGGAGATTAGGGAAGGCATTACTGTACAAGAACTGAAGATAAGTCCCGCCGGGACTAGAAATAACTGAAGTGGTACTTCCTGGCTGGGCTTGGGAGTCAGCTGAGCCAGGATATAAATAACAGCGGGTCTAAACTATAAACATCTTTAATGTATCTCAGAGCTATGGTCATTGTCATGGCCAGGGCTGCTTGTCCTCATTTTGAATTATCTCAGGAGAAGGAAACTCTCAGGATTTTTTTCCATCTCCATCTTCTTACATCAGCGTGAAAGGTTTTATCAAGTTGCAGATAATAGAACTCCACTCAAGGTGGGATTAGAGAGAATGTGGGGATTCAATGGAAGGGTGTTGAGGGCCTTTAACTGAATCTGCAGCAAATGAAAGAAAAGGGGACTTCAGGAATGGTGGGGTGGGGACCAAGCCAGCTCTCGGAACCTCAGCAGCAGAGGTCTACAGATTTGCACCTTGCAGTTCTACCCGTCCCTGGTTCTCTTGCTCAGCTAGCATCTATGGAGCTCTGTGAGGGGCCAGGCACCGTGGCAGATTCTGGGATACCAAAGGGAACACGAGTAAAGATGACTTCTTCCCAGGGGAGCCTGGAATCTGCTGGGAGGGACGGTCATTAACCAAATGGGCACCCATACAAATGCATAAGTACATACTGTGGTCAGCGTAACTAAGGAAAAGGACATTGTTCAATGAAAACACATACACAGCAAATTTGACCCAGTCAGAGAGATTAGAGAAGGCTTCCATGCTAAAAATAACCACCGAAATGATAATGGAGAGGTGAAGAGGAACAAGAGGGTCTGTGTTCCAGGAAGAGGCGACAGAACATGCACAGGCTCTTTGGCAAGCTGGCCCTGGTGAGTTCAAAGGGCAAAGAAATGGCATTCAATAAGACCTGGCAGGGCCACGATGGCCAAGACCAGACTTGACAGATACTTATTCCAACAGCATTAGGGAGCCTCGGATGGGTTTGAAGCACAGAGAGGGTGATGGATTTGTAGATTTGCCTTTTGAAAGGTCGACTCTGGCTGAATCGTGGTGTATGATTGAGAAGGACTCGTCTTCAATGCTAAGCTCCCCAGAGTGAATCAGAGTGGTGTAGTTTTGAGCAGGTGTCTACCTTGGGCCATGAGGCCACGTAGGAGGACCGTGGCCACTGGGGAGTCACCCCACGGAAGTTTTCAGAAAAGATGAACTCGACAGAGGACTCCAATAAGGCATCTATTCTCCTGGAACTAACACTTTCTATGATATGGAATCCCCAAATCTCCCACTGCCCCAGGCTGGTACATCCCCAAATCATCTTAATGTCATCTCAAACTCAAGTGGGAACAATTGTTGTCTTCATTGCATAGGAGTAAAAATGAAGGTGGATTTTAAATCAGGCACACGACTGACTCTAACGTGAATGTACTCTTCATTCCTAAATCTCACAACCTACCAGGTTGAAGGAGTAATCGAGTAATTGTCATCATTATCATTCCTGACAGAGAGAGAATAAGTGTTTAATTAATAATCATACAATTACTGTGGGTAACATAGTACTCTATGTGCATAATATTTGCATAGTACTTTATTTTCATAGTACTCAATTTGCATATAAGATTTGCATGGTACTCTATTTGCATAAAATGCATAGTACTCTATTTGCTGGGCACCATTCTCAACATTTTACATATATTTATTATGTATGTAAAACAGTAGCAACTTAGGAGCTAAGTAGTAGCATTATCTTTACAGATAAGCAACAGGCACAGAGAGGTTAAGGAATTTAAGCAGGTTACTAACAAGCAGAGCTGGAACTTGAATTCCAGCTGGTCAGCCTTGGAGTCCAGACTGTCAAACATCAACGCTATTCATATTCTCCTCTCTCTCTCCTCTGTCTCTCTTTCTGCCTCCAAACAAACACACCTAAACAAAAGAGAAAAGAAAACCCTCTGGCTATCATTAATCCTTACCCGAAAACAGGTTTAAAATGAAGCACAAGTGAACATGGACTTCCTATGACAACCCAGTGACGCTGGTGCTATCGTTGTCCCCGTTTTACTGAGAAGGAAACTGAGGCTCAAAGAGAGAAAATATTTATTTGAGAAAACACAGATGGTAACAAGAGGCATCAGATTCAAACTGAGCTCTGTTTGATCCCAAAGCCCTTGTTATGAGGATGTTAAAAACAACTTCCCATTATCCTCTGTCCACTGCTTCCATTTCAGCCCTTCTTGAATGAACTGTCAGATCCTTGGGAAAAAAAAAAATTGAAAGACCAGTATGGTTAAAAGTGCCTATTAGCCCTTAAGTCATGCCAGCTCCTACTCCGTGACACCCATATAGATTAGACTGTGTCCTATTTCCAAAAAAAAATGTCACAACAAGGGATTGATCTCCAGCATTTTCTGCTTCGGTTATAATCTCTGGCATGGAAATGAGTTATTTAGATTGTTAGTGGCTGACAGTCCCCATAAATTGCAAGCAGAGGCTCAGCAGGGTGACAGGTGACACCTCTTTGCTTTCTTCCATACTGTCTCTCTCATTGCGATCCCCTCTCTCTGCAATTCCCTGTACCGAGTGGCCATGAATTATACATGTACTTTCTGAAGTTTGATGAAAGTTCTCCCACCTATTAAATTGCCAGGTTACCAAGTCTAACATAAATCTAATCCAAACATGCTTAGGAAAATATTGCGCCATTTGTTCTTCTATTATCATGACTTTTTTCTTTATTGTATCATGTATTCAAAGTGCTGGGAGAACGTCTGCTTGCTGTGCCTTCACCTCGGGATTACAAACCAGCCAGCTGAGCCTCTAACGGGCTCAGAGATATTAGAAATCCAAAAAACAGGGGCCTAATCATCCTGTCCCATCACTCCTGTCCCCTCCTTGACCCTGGAAGCAACTGGCAGAAAAAGGTAAGACCTGCCCAAGAGAAGCCAAACTCTCAAATAAAAATTTTAAGGCAGAAAAAGTTGGAGCCACCTCCCAAGCCCTTTGCTGGCTTGCTATTGCATATGGGTGAAGAAATAAGTGTTTTAGGAAAGCATTCTGGGTGGGCTATGAAGCTGCTTCTATTTTTGCAATTTGCTTGGCATCCACAACCTTCTATTCCAGCCATTTAAAACTTCAGCCGTCCCTCGGTGGGATCGCATCCAACAGTCCTGTTATCAATTATTCACGAATGACCCTGAGGTCCCTATATTGATGAGGCAGTTACGAGTTAAAAAAAAAAAAAAAAAAAAAAAAAACCTAAGTCAAATCGACTTAAGCAGAATGTCATTTTGGGTTTTGCAACTGGGAAGCTGGGGGTTATCAGAAGGTTCAGGTGTGGCTGGATCCGAGGAATTCAAATGACATCGCCAGGTCTCAAATAATCCCCGTCTCTCTGCTGGCTTTTCTAGGTGTTCTCACTGTAGCTAAGCCATCTACCTAGGTTGACAAGAAGGCCCCTGGGAATGCTTGGCTTGCATCCTATCGTTTCACTCAAGCCAGAAGAAAAATGCGGGCTTGTTTCAAAACTACTAGAAAAGTTTCAAGTATTTATTAAAAAAAATATGCAGCCTGAGAAATGAGAACACTGCATATGAATATCCAAGTGGAGAAGGTCTCTAGAAAATTCTACTGCTCTGGCAAAACTGGACAGTCTTTGGGGCTGTTCAGAAGAGGTCCCCTTGACACAGGACATATGCTTTACAGATAATGAACCATCTCCCACACCCTATTGTCTCCCAGAGTCTAGGGCCAGACTTCAATTGTCAATCCTCATCATGTTTTCATTGTTGTTTTTGTTTTTGAAGAGAATTTCTTTGTGGCTATATCTTTAAGAAAATTGGGTCAATTAATGAACACTGAGAGAGCCGGGTGAGTGCGTTCACAACTGTCCCACTTTAAGCAAGCACACTGCCTACCTGGCTTCTGAGCACATGGAGGGCCCCGCCTCCAAAGGAAGAGCATCCTATTTGGCTGGCACAGGGGGTCAGGAAGCCAGCTATGTGGAGTCTTGTCTCCACACAGGATGAAATATTCCATCTCCTATCACCAAACTGAATCCCACCCCCCGCCCCCCGGCATGCAGTCCATAGCTCAACTGATGGCTCCCAGTGGTTGTCCCAGGGCAGGACTGGAAGGTGCTCTTCCCACTTTCCCAGTTCCCAGCTGGTTATCCTGTTTTCCTCTTGGGATGGAGAGAAAAACAACACCCCTGCCCATTTTAGCAAAATATGCTGTAGGTCAATCTGTGCTTTCAACAGAGAAAATTCTTTTTCGGATCAGAATGATTCACTGAGTGCTTTTTGTCTGGGACCAACAGATGATAATAATAATAATGATGATGATCATAATAATAATGATAATGATGATGATGATAATCATCATCCTCACCGTATCTTAAATCTTTTGTGTAAGTCCTAGTGCAGTGAGTGAGGACCCACATTCATAATAGGAACCCAATATGATTTTATTGAATTATTGATTGCTTCCTTGGATTCCTCCCTGGTGCTGGATGATGACTGGTTCTTTATCTGGCATAGAAGCTGTTGCTATTGTTAACTTTTTAAAAAAAAAAGAAAGAAGGATCAGTATTATTATCTCTCCACTTCTGAGGTGGCGGAAGTGGGTTCTGTAAAGGTGAGTTGACATGCCTGAATGCACCTGGACCCGTCTGAACAGAGTGACCACAGAGCCTTCCTGCTCGCTCCAGGAGAGTGGGGGAAACCAGGGACTTCTGATCTGTGGAGGCTCTGCGACAGCACCCCTCCTTTCAGTATTTAACTATAATTAGCGAGAACCACCCATATGGCGACTCTTCTCAGGCCAGATGGGTGGTTGACAGGCGGCACATGATCTTTGCTTCACTTTGAAAGAGACGTGAGTAATCCTGGGGATATTAATCCAACCGAGGCTATATTTATCTTCATTTCTTCAGCTGAGAGCGCATCTCTATTTCTTCTCCAGGCGTCAGGGGGTATCGGGTACCAGCAGCATGGCAGTCTTTCAGAGCCTAAGGGGAAAGGATGCCTCTACTCTGTGGTTCCTCCTGGAGTCCGTGGCTCCATCCTCCATGGGCCCTGCAACCCCCAAAGGCACAGAGGACCAGAACTCCAGGCAATGCCGAGCCTTACAAGCTGTCCAGGCAACGTGACAGATGAGGAGACCGAGGCTTAGGGAAGCTGTGTGGCTTGTCCAAAACTAGTTAAGGATGGAGCTGGAGTGACTGTCACGGGACTCCTGCTTGATTTTATGAAAGGGCGACATTCCATTTTGCACCTGCTAAGGCAGCATATCCCTTCCACTCTCAAAAGGTGAGCAATTATATGCTGACCCTACTTCAGGAGACTACATCTGTAAAGGGAGGCAGAAACTAGGTCTAGAAGTCATATCTACAGTGGAAGTAGAGCCAGCAAGGTGTCAGGATTCAAAATAGCTCTCCAAAACCTCTCTCCACCCCCTCCAAGCTTTCTCCCTGAAGATAGCTCTGCCTCTTTCGTCTCTCAACTCCATCAACCTCTGTCCCTAATCAGTCCTCTTCATATTTTATGGGACACATTCCAAAGAGAGCCAGTCTGATTGGCTCCACTAAAAACCCTCAAATTAACTGGCCACCCTTTCTTTGTGACTCAGAGGTCATTCCCCAGAGAATGGATGAGGCACAGACAGACTCCCCAGTCCAATCAGATGTGCCCCCCCCCCTGGAAAGAGCAGCCTGGTTGAGTAGGGGGTGGGAGAGGCCAGGTCAGGAGGAAGGTGTTGAGTGTGGGAAACACTTTGGGTTGCAAACCGCAGGGTCCTTCTTAGGACTTCAATGACCTTATTAATAACATTCTTTATTAAAATAATGTCACTTATTATCAACCACTTTCTGAGGCTACTCAGGTGTTTTCTGTTTTATTTTCTTATTTCATCCTTACATAACCCCAAAGTACAAGTTATTGTTTTACAGATAAGGAAATAGAGGCCCCGACAGTTCATCATTTGCTTAAGATAACTCTAATATGTATGTATGTGTGAGTGTGTGTGTGTGTGTGTGTGTGTACTTTGGTAGCAGCGATTGAACTCAGGGGCACCTAACCACTGAGCAACATCTCCAGTCCATTTTTATTTTTTATTTTGAGACAGGGTCTCATTAAGTTGTTCAGAGCCTTGCTAAGTTGTGGAGGCTGGCTTTAAACTTGCAGTCCTCCTGCCTCAGCCTCTCTAGCCCCTGGGATTGTAGGTATGTGCCGCTGCGCCTGGCTTATATATCTTTTCAAAATGTTATCTTAACCCAGTTTTGGGGGCTCTGCATAGAAGCTGGTCAGTTTTCCTTCCCGAGCAGCTAATTCCACATCCTAACCACCTCCCTAAGTGGGATCTCACATTTTGGGCCAATCCATTCACCCTAATTGTTCCAGGGCTAGGTCCCTATGCCCCCGAGCATGCTGAAATTGTCCAAATGCACCAACCCTAAGTGGCCCTGTGAGGTGCTCTTCCTCCCCAGGGAACAGCGAGCACAAAAACCCATGAAAATTCTCTGTTTCTCAGTCTGGGTGGGTGTCTCACCTCACCATATCTCAACCAGGGTAATACAGTTACAACATTGCATCCCTGGGCAGAGGTGGAGCTGGGTTCAGGGCCTGGCAACTTGACCTCAGGGGCCATGTGCATAAATGTGCTGCCGTCTGTAAGCCCAGAGGAGCATCTTCCAAGGTGTAGCCACCACCAGCTTGTGGCTCTGGATTGACTCTGAACTTTAAAAGACATTGCTGCTATGCATAAATCCAGACTTTCCCTGCAAGACTTTGCTTTGGTACATCTCACCTCCTATTCTGGTCTTTTTCCAGTCTGGATACCTATTGGAACCTACCTTGAAAGTCCTTGATACCAAGTTAAACTATGAGCCAGCATTACCTGGTAGCCTTTATGAAATCTTTATTATTGTTATTATTTTGTATTTTGTTAGTAGCAAACTCTCTGAGAGGTTTGGGGAACCTCAAAGGTCCAAGATAGAAATTTCAGCTGGGATATAAAAGGAAAAGGAAAAGATTCAAAATGTGGGTAGTTCCTGTCTGTGACTTGGGACAGGGTGCTTGACTTTGCTGGATCTCAACATCTTCATCTAGAAAGCAAGGACAATACTTCCTATCTTACTGAGTGGTTGTGAGGACTGAATAAGGAAATGTCTTTGGAGGCACCTAGAGGAGTCCCTGGCACTCAGTGCTCACTCAGTGAATGTTGATGTCCCAGCCTGAATGATTCCTCCTAGACATCAATGTTGAGCTGTCTCCCTGGCTGGGACTTCAGCAGTCCATGAACTCAGGAATCCTGTGATTGATTAGTGATGTCTGCCTGGGCACAAGGTGGATAGTGTCCACCCATATGCCATCTCTGCTCTATGATTACCCACCACGGCTGCCAACCTCTCTAAAATTGTTGCCACATCATACTCGTGCAGGTGAAGTCATGGAGAAGCACTAATACCTACTCCTCTATTGCCGCTCAGCAAACCATTCCAATACTTCCCCTCCCTGTTCATCAGACAGTCCATCTTCATGTGCAAAAATGCACGTGATGTGATTCCCTTATTATTGCATCAGGAAACACATCCACCGAGTTGTCTTTCCCAGGGAGTTGAAGGAATTAGGTCATTAGAACCTTTCTCCCTCTTTTCCAAACATTTTTAGTGACCCATGTGATTAGGTATACAAACTCCAGGGAAATAAGGTAAGGTACTGTTCTATAGGATAGTAATAGCATTACTGATAATTACTCTTTAGGGGACACCCTGTACTCCCTACCTGGCACTGTGACACACACACTGAATACAGCTTCTCATTTAACTTCATAGTAATACTATGCAGTCAGTTCATTGTTACAGGTGAGGAACTTGTCCCTGTGACACTGCAGGTGAGGGGCAGGGCTGGGTTTGACCCTCGAAGCTGAATATCTCCAAAACCTGAGCTTTTTTTTTTTCCCCAAAAATATGTCATTTCTGGGCAAGGCTCTGGAAGTCCTTATCTGCTGGTCAGCTCTTCCCATTTCAACATGTCCTTTCCTTATTTGCTGTTTAGTTGGCACTTGAGATGGAGACCCAATGTGTGTGTGCATGCTCATGTGCACGTTTGCACGCACACCTGCCTCTTTTTTGTAAGCATCTTGGATTTTTGCAACAGGTTAGATTGAGAGAATTTAGGCTTCACGGGTTAGTTGGTGAGGCATTTATCAGCAGGGTCATACAACAGTGGTCATGGAGAAGTCTGATTGAGCCTCGGTCCATGTCAGATGGCCCTGGATGAGACCATCCCAACTCCTGGTGGACTCAGGTCCTAGAGGTGCCATGATGAAGTAGCCCTCAGTGGGCCATTCACAGGGCCCTGGAATGCTTAGATCCCTGACACATAAACCAAGTGGAGACTCCTGCCCCAGGAGGAGTGGGTAGGAAACATTTGAAAGTACCAGGATTTCCAACCATTGCCTTACTTACTTCAATCTGCAATGGGCAAATAAGTACCCGGGTTCACATTGGTTCATTGGTCCTTCACAACAAACCCTAGAGGTAGAAACTCCTCTTGGCTTCACTTTACTGAGGGGAGGAGTAAAGCCCAGAGAAAGGAAGGCCCCTTTGCAAGCAGGACCCAAATTTCAAAGCAGGTGCAGGAAATAACTTCTTTCCACCATCAGCCACATTGTCCATGAGGGTTGGCTGGTGACCATCACTGGCTCAGACTTCAGGCAATGGGGCCACTAAGAGGGACGTGGTTCCCTTTAGGGGTGGTAGAAACATGAAAAACCCTGAGGAAAACAACAACAACAACAACAGGAAACCCAAAGCAAATTGTTGACCAGTACAGGTTGTTTGACCCCAAAGAGGAGAATAGGGCTTCTATTACTATTCTTCATGTGAAACTTGGGGTAGCATTGGTTGCAGAAATTCCAAGATCACTAAATCACAGTTTCCCTGTGCAGCCTGGGTGCATGAACGTGGCTGGAAAAATCAAATGGAATAAATCATGGGTGAAGACAGGAAAACACGATAAAAACGTTAATCCTTCATGCTTCTGTGACTGTAGGTATAGCAGAGAGAGCATGGAGCTAGAGGAGATGAGCCTTCCTGAGGGGCAGGGTCTTTATAATCCTTTGCAACAAGGTGTAGAGTCTGAACAAGAAAGTATAAAGCAGAAATCACGTCAGCAAGCAGAGGTATTGGGAAATTCACCTCAGTACCGTGGCTTTTTTACTACTAAGTATTGGGTGATCACCTTAAGGCAAGGTGGTCCACGTACCAGATGCTTATTTATCATTTTCTTCTGCTTCTAATTGTTTTAGAATATCCCTGAGGATCTCCCTTATGCAAACCTTTTTCTGGGTGCATGGATTATCATCTCCTTAAAGTTAGATGACTTGTCCTTTCAAAAGCATGATGTGCCTCTTGGCTCTGGAAAGTCTGAAATTATTAGACAATATCCAGAGGTTCCATTGAGGCATAGGTACCATGAAATATGCATGGCACATGACCAGTGAAAGGTCATACATCGCCCAAGCCAGCTTCATCTTTCCTGATTACCCAAAGAATGAGAAGGTGCAGCTGGAAGGACTCGGGAATCCAAATAGTCCTTCTGTGTCTCTAGATGTGGCTTTATTTCCTTCTCCTTGAAAGAGAGAAGATGAATGGATGTCTGGCATTTAGATGGATTTTCCAATCAAGCACATGCAATGATGACCTTAGTCCTGTTCAAGGCGCAAGAGTTGAACCAGAGGACAGCAGCACTTCCTCTCCCCATCTCCAGTGAAAGGTCAGTCCTCTGACTACTGGCTCCTGACTCCACACTGCAGAGGACCTCTTGCAGAGAGAAGCAGGCTAAAGGGCTACGCATACTTAACAGGCAAAAACAGATTTTGAAGGAGGAGTCAGTTGAAAGAGGGGAGGGCAGACAAACTCCTGAGGCAGCTCAGCACAGGTTGGGCACCCCTGGAAGTTACTGGTGGCTCAAACAGAGGACCACTCATCACCTCTGCCCCTAGTGGACGGGAGATGCAGGGGTGATTCCAGAACAGAACACATGGACCACTCAGAGGCAAATGCCCAGTGATCACAGTGTGCCTCTAATCATCCTCCCACGTGAGGCTTCTGAGAACCCTCCTGGACTCATTACCCTGTTGGATTTTTTTCATTTCCTGGTTCCCCATTTCCTTCTGAGGGAAAACTCAGCCACTTTGGGGTCTTTGGGAGACATCAGAGGTCCCATCTGGATGGTCCAGCTTACTTGAATTGATGCTCTGATGGAGAGATCTTTGTCCTTCTTGGAGGGGGATCCTTTTTAATCAAGTTGGAAGCTCTTCGGGAGCACATGTGGGTCTTTGATGGAGGAAGAGAGCTCACTTGGCCGGTTGGAGCTGGCTGTCATCTCTCAGGTCCAGTGTTCTATCATCTGCCCTTTCAATGTTCCTCCAGGAAGAAATGGAGATTTTTCTGCATGAGGATGACCAGTTCCCCAATCTTTCACGGGCATGGGAAGGGTCCATCATGACGTCCAAAATGTTAAGAGATCAAGTAACCAACTTTCCAGGTCCTAGCACTGAACTTTTCACATCGTGGGAACTTTCTCAGTCACAGACAGATGGGACAGATGGCCCTCCTAAAGGATGTGGCCCTGCCTCTTCCACGGGCCTGTCTCCTGTATACCTGCACAGGGTGCCTCTAATCTTTTTTCTAGTGCTATCTCCTTCCTGAAGATCTACCTCCAGTCATTTCTCTTGACCTCTGGTTTATGCTCATTTCCCTTAAATACCACTATCCAATTTCTACCTTAGCCTGATAAACCAGAGAGACTACTGATCCAAGATTGGGAGGGGAGGATTTTCTGAAAGCTAATCAGTCCACCCAAAGGACTGAGCACTGTGCCAGATCTTATCATGCAGTCTTCCCACCATGGACTGAGTATTATTATGGCTTCCACTTCCCAGATGGGAAACCAAAGACCAGTGATGAAGTGACCTTCTTTCTAAAAGCCACACTGCAAACCAGAATCCAGGTCTTGTCTGGAGCCATCATCCAGGAAGAGAAATTTGGGATCATACATATAAAATTTCTCAAAATGTTGAAGCCCAGAGAGGAGAGAAAAATTTACTGTGATTTAGGAGAACAGATGAAGTAGCAATGTAGGAAAACGAAAATATATGCATCCCTCTTTTTAAAAAAAAAAAAAAATAACACTATGGAACTTAAGTCACTTTGTAAGCTTTGAAACGTAAAAAATGTATTATGTATGTGATTTGCTCATAAAATTATTGTGTTTGGTGTATTTAAAGACGTGAGAACATAGGAAGAAGCAGAGGAGTTTTCGGGAAACAGGTTTTCTGAGAAAAGTTAAAATGTTTTGAAAAAAATCATATTAGGGGGTTTCTATTTTTTTTTTTTTAATCAGATGTTCAGTCTTCTGTTTCCAGCCGTTAACATTTTCTGTCCTCCATTAACCTTCAAGAACCCTCAAGCTGACCCTCTGGGCTCCCCACCTTCCCTCGAGCCAAGATGTCACCATCTTCTGCATCCTCTCTGTGTTCCCTTCTCTTCATTTGTGGGACAACACATGTGCACCGTCCTCCTATTTCCCCTGGACCTTTTGCAGGCTTTTGTTTAGCTCCCCACTTACTCAGAAGCACCTCCTGGTTCCGCCTCTTCATCATGGACTCCTTCTGGGTTCCTGTCTGTGGTAGCTCCTGGTCGTCCCACTTGGGCGGGTGCTAGCTTCAGAGGACGGCATGTTTAAGGCTTTCAGAGGGATGTGGCCAGGGAGCTGCTCCCTTGCTACACCTGTACACCTGGAGACACAGTCCACCACTGAGCTCCTGGCTTACTGAGTCAACAAAGCAAAACATGGTGTGGATTTTAACCCATAGTGGGCAGCAGGATGCCTCTTAGAAAAACAGTTGCGGGTGTGAGGACGTTCAGATACCCTGGAGGGGAGAGGGACCCGGGGCACAAGCACTTAATCACACTGGCTGTCACAGGGAAGCCCACCTTCCCTAGAGAGCTGGCATTTGGGAACCAACCTGACTTCTTCCCTGCATAATCTGCCTAAGATTCTGCAGAGGTGTGCAAGGATGAGAAGGGGCCATGTTGAGGGGCATCTGCTCCAATCCCACATTGGGGTGAGGGTCAGGGAGGAGAAAGGACAATAGCTCTCTTCTTACATTAATTTCAGAAATTAGAAACTATTCCATCATTTGTTCCCAGCTGATATATGAACACGTTGTTGTTATGAGTGTATCAAGATGTTTTAAGACGATATGGCATCAAAGTGCAACCCTGAGGCCCCGAGAAGGCAAAGCAGTATTCTTGTAGGAGCTGCTGATCTCCCTGACGCTTGCTGATCTGCTAAACAGAAGGTTCTGAAGGACCACGGCCAGGTCCTTCCCTGGGCTCTCTTCCTCTCTGGTTAGGACCAACTAAACCTCCAAAGTGAAGTGGGCAGGTAGAAGGGCCAGTGGGGCCCTGGCTTTGTGTGTGTTAGGAAGAATAACCAGGACTGTTCCTTTCAGGCCTGGTGTTTCCTGGAGGCAAGATTTCTAAAAATTGGTAAACACTGTGGCAAGAACTGAAATAACTGTTATCACGCTGCTTAACACCTAAATTGCATGTATTGTTGCTGGGGAAGAAGTGAATTTGTCTGGTGGGTGTTGAGGAGGTTGTTTTCAGGATAACTGGGTTGCAAAGACATTCTGGGATGATTCACAGAGTTACTGATGATCAGGCACAGAAAGGAGAGAGGCAAAAATAATAACAATAGACACCCATGTATGGAACTCTCATTATGTGCTGGGTATCTCTACCAGGCCACCTTCCTCAGTGCCCCCAGGATGTAGGGAGAGGCACACGACCTGACATCCGCCAGTCAGACTCTTTCCTGGGACTTTAGCTCTTGAGTGAAACAATGAAAGGACCCTGGAAACCTCAGAAGTCTGTTTATTCCAACGTTGACCCCTAAGCAAGTGTAAGATTCTGCAACGTGACTGGGCCACAGGGTACCCAGGTGTTTTGGTCAAACATTATTCTTGCTGTGTCCATGAGGATGTTTCTGGATGAGATTAGTATTTCAATGGGTGGAATAAGTAAATCAGATTCCCCTCCCTAGTTGGGGAGGGCCTGATCCCATCCATTGGAGGTCTAAAGAATAGAAAAGACAGGACGGACAAGGGAGAATTTTCTTTCTCTACCAGACTGCTTTGGAGCTGGGTCATCTGTCTCTTTCTGGAACTTGGACTAGAACTTATGTTATTGTCTCTTCTGGTTCACAAGCCTTTGTGCTTGGATTGGAATCACAACACCTGCTATCCTGGTTCTCCAGAATGTAGAGCCTGAGACTTCTCTGTGGCCATAAACGCATGAATCAATATAATAAACAGATACAGAGAGCACTGTAGATATATGTCCTCCAGTTCTGTTTCTCTGGAGAGCACTAATATAACCATCAAGAGGTTCGTGTCCCTAAGGTCTCTTAGAGGTACCCAGGTGCTACCATCCTGGAAACTAATCCTTATCTCTCTAATGGATTCATTTTTATTTCAATGAATCAGAGACAAATTCTATTATTATGACCAAAGAACCGTTACTAATAATGCAATTCAATCCTATTCTCCTTTAAAGGTTAAAAAAAAAAAAAACCCTGAATTTCATAGAGGTGAACTTGTTTCCCAGCTAGTGAACGGTAAAGCTGGAATTTGAACAAATTCTTTTGTTTGGTGGGGGGGAGGGTTGCCAATCAGAGAGAGGCCAAATAGATGCTGGAAACTGGACTGGGACCCTGGGTGTGAAAAAAGCTCTCCTGTGCCACAGAAACTTTGAAAGTCTGCTTGCTAAGAAGAGGCTAAGTGGTCAAAGATTGATAGACCAAAGTGTGGTCAGTTCTGATTCAGAGCTAAGTGCCAAACTTATGGATTCCTGCTAAATCCCTGGGGGTTCTGCCACTTACGGGATATGAGAGACAGAATGCATCTGTCAGCTTGACTCTAAATGCAAACTTTGTGGCAGTTCATTGCTAGTCTGATCCATGGCCATGAAACCAACCACATTTCATTTGCAAAAAGGCTTTTGGTACAAATGGGCCGGTAATAAGGAATATCATCCCTCATTGGACCTTATTTATGCTAGATGTCATCCCAAATGTTTTCCATAGATCATCTCCTATAAGGGCCCATCCATAACAGCATTTTGTCCATTTTAGGAAAGAAAAAAACAAAACAGAAAACTAAACCACCTTACTGACGTCTCTGGAATTTGAACCTACACAGTATGGCCCAAACATGGCAGAAGATGCTGGGACACATGGAATCCCCTGTCTGTCCACCCACCTCTCACAATTGTGGTTCAAGTCTTGGGACGACATGAAGAAGACACAGTCTGTCTGGAAATCTCTCTGATTTCACTGAGCGCGTGAACTCTTGTGATCATGACATAGGAATTGAAAACTTCGCCAGACAGGAACATTCTAACAGTAAATCCTGTCCCCGGTTCTCCTTACACCACCCCTTTGTGGCTTCCCAGAAAAACAACTACTCTAGGATGGGATGGGGGAGGAAATGGGTAGGGGGCAGCTCCTCTGCAGGGCAGCTGCTGGCATTTCCTTGTTCTCCTACTGTGCTCTATCCCTGCCTTTGTGAGTTCTAATAGTTCTTGACCAGCCTCCTTGGTACGGTGGTGCCTCTGCTGAACTTCACAGATCAGTGCAGCCTGAGTTTTGTATGCAAAAAAAAAAAAAAGAAAAAGAAAAAGAAAGAAAAGAAAAAAATTTCAAAAAATGAGAGAGAGAGAGAACAGAAAACAGACATTTCACAGCTACCCACCCACAATCTTGCTTCCAGAGGGCCCTGAACCCACAGCCATAATCAGCTAGCCTAATTAGCTGCTAAGAGAGGGAAAGATGGGAGATGATTATGCAGATGTCTGGTTTCTCTGGGCCTTTATGGCCCCAGGGGCCTTAGCAGCACTAGGGAAAGGCCATAGATTTGGAGTTGTGTCTGGGCTCATTTTCAATTATCTTTTCCTATTAGCTCACCATATGATCATCACTACTATTCTTCAACGTTGGCCGATTTGCTGATCCGGTTGACTGAACTCCGTTAAGGCATTCAGCTTCTCTGGGGCCATTTCCATATCTGTACAATGACGGCAGTAGACTATGTAGCTGCCAATATTGCTATGTGGATTAAAGAAGAGAGTATATGTCATACACTTAATTACCAGCACATACACAATATGTAGACATATACGGTCTGTGATCACAAGTCTATTATGCTCAGCGAGCACTTATTAAACATCTATTGTATGTCAGGTATTGTGTTAGGTACCTTAAAGAGCTTATTTAATTCTCACTAACCCCTAAGATGTAATTCTTATTATTATCCCCATTTCACAGCTAGAGAAGTCCAGAAATTTAAGTGTTTGCTCTTAATTGGCAGAGATGACATGATCGTGACTATTACTATTACTTTTGTCCTAGAGAGCCCAGCTCTCTAACAATGCTTAAATCCCATCTGCACATCACACAAACATCTGTGCACAAACATACCTGGAGATTCTCAGACAGACACATCTGAATACATAAGGAACATCCATTATGCACACCTCACACAATGCCCAGACTCACTGAATTACAGTCCCGCCTCCATAATCAGAACATCCTTTTTTTTTTTCCTGCTACTCCTTTCAAGGGCTCCCCTGATTGGGAGGCGAATGCAGGTCAAGAATTCCAGTAATGGCTTCCCCTCCTCAGGGTAGCTGGATTTTAACTGATGAATCCGGGACACCCCAATGCAAAAGCTGCCAGAATTATTGGCTCTTAGGGGAGTTCAGGGCTATGGTAAGACGACAAGGGAGAGGACTGTAAGGAGAAAAATCTTCCTTTCTTTTATTCACTCTGTGGCAGTTATTGGCCACCAGCCGTCTGCCACCTACTGTGCAGAAGAAAGCTTGTGGTGGGAGGACTGGGTGCTTGGCCTCACGGGTGTCCTGTCTGCTGGTGTTACAGTGGCTCCTGACACACCCTCCCAAGGCCACGTGTAGGGGGATGGTCACAATCTGGAGTTTGTGGTTCCATTTAGAATCTTTGTTGTGGTTTTCCAGGATCCAGTAGCCACGTGGTCTATTTAAATTTGAATTTAAATTCATTAAAATGAAAAGAAAAAGATCCATTCTTTGGGCCCCAGCTGGATTTCAAGGGCTCAGCACCTCCATCAGCTACAGTCCAGGTTTGCTGACAGCTACCAAGCCACGAATCAAGGACTAAGAATCTTTGACTCCAGATTCAACATGGCTTTGAAGTTCCAGGGGTCAGACCTCATCTTCAGGGTGGCCGTTCTCCAGGGGAGACCTCACCGTCTGCACAGGAGGTTCTGCGTGCCACTAACTCCACCAACAAAGACGAGGACGGCAGTTTCCCTTTATGGGTGGCTTTTGTGACAATGCCAAGCATCATCTGCATCATCTTGCAGCAGCCCAAATAATCTGCTATTATTACAGATAAAGAAACCAAGGCTCGGAAAGGTGAGGTGACTTGCCCAAGGTCACCCACCCACCAAGATGGAGACCTGAATTGGACCTCTGTGTCTTGGTCCTGAAGCTTGTGTCGATCCTGCTTGCTTTCTAATCTAACATTTCATTTCAAGCTCCATCTTAACCGGATAAGAAACCATTATAATTGCAGATTTTCTTCTCTCTTGGCCTTGCTTCAAATTCAAATATCAAAACAAATGTAAAACCAAAGTTTAAACAAGAACCATCCCCGCTGGAAAAGCCACACGTTCTCTGCCTTGGCCCCATTTTTTTTTTTAGCAGCTCTGTGCCTACCTCCGCACGGAGCCCCTGGAAGCCCTCCTGTGGGTCCCAGAATGCGCCCAAAAGGAGCCCTGGCTGAGGCTGGTGCAAACTCAGGACTACACATCATGCGCAGGTACAGAGAATTAAACAGCATCCTGAAGTAGCCCAGCTCTGCCTCTCCAGGATGGAAGGAGGGGGAAACCAAGGCTCGGGTGAAGGTGGCTCTTTCCAACCACAGCCATTTCCAATCTGTGCCAGGCAGGGCGGAGAGCCAGCTTTATTCTTGTGCGATAAAGCGTTATCATCTCTTATTCATGTAGGGTTTACCTTGTAGTGTCATTTTGACAACTAAAATATTTGTTTGAGGGTTCTCCCGACAGGTCTGCGAGGGCAGGAGGATTGTGTCTGGTTGGAGAGTTTTCTCACCAGCAGTTGAGTTTGTTTTGCAAGACTAAATATGTGAAATGAGTCCGTGGGGACCCCCTAAACCAAATGGGAGCACAAGACTGAGGAGGGACACTTGGAACACACCGCAGGGGCCTCGGAACATCAACTAAGGAATCTGGACTTGATTTAAGAAGCAATAAGGCTTCTAGAAGTGGGATTTTTTTTGTTATTGTTGTTGTTTACTTGTTTTTAGCAGAAGATCATCATGATCCAGGATTATTTAATCATTTTGCAAATATTAAACACTTGCTATGAGCCAGGACCTGATTTACTAACGGATGACCCAACAGACAGAGTCAGGCTCCGTGGAGCTTCTGATCATCTAGCATAGTGATTCTCAAATGGGGACATTGGGAAATGTCAGAAGATATTTTTGGTTTTCATAACGGAGGGGGTCTTATTTATTTTGGATGTTTAGGAGTAGAGACCAGGAAATGTTCTTAAATATCCTTAAATAATATCTTAAGTAAATGTGCAGGACAGCCCCCCACACACAACAAAGAACTGACAAAATGTCAAAGAGTGTGAGCTTGGGAAGCCCTGGCCTCTTAAGTCATAAACCCATCGGTGAGATAGGTCTTGTCTCCTTGCGTGGAGACAAGTGCCACAGTGCTGGGTACCAAGCATGTAAACAGCAGGTCAAATAAAATAAGGTATTTGAGGGATGGATTTGGAAATAAGCCATGTATATCCTGCTGTCAGGTATTAGCTATTACATCTTATATATATATGCTCCCAGTGAGCCTGTGAGACAGGACAAGTGTCATTTCACAGATGAAGGAACTCAAATATAGACAGGTGATGTAACGTGCCCAAGACCATCCAGATAGTGGCAAACCAGGCTGGAAGAGAAGGCGGTTTCCATAGCTTACATTTTCCCCTGAGAAGCACCCCACTGTGTGTGGTGTTGGGCGACTACCAGTGGCCATCCCCAACTGGGCTGCCTGTCCCAAGATGTTGTCTTGAACTCTGCCACACACATTGAGGAACTGTCCCCAGAAACGCTTGGTACGGATCCCTTCAGGCTGATGTTTGAAGGCTTCTTGGTCTCTAGACTCCTGACCATGCCCTAGGTCCCACTCTCCCGTCCTCTCTGCCACTGTCTCTTATAAGCAATAAGCACCCTTCTTCGTAGGCAGGAGGCCATTGTTAGCTTCTGTTGTTTGCAGCTAGAGAATTCTGGGGCAGAAACGCTCCAGGAAGGAGGTTCTGGTCCTCTGGGGTTTTGCTGACCTCTGGAAGCAGGTAGGGAATCAGTCTGGGAAGCAAGAAAAAATAGAATGTGTGAAGAGAGAACGGAAGCTCGTTCCAGGAACAAGAGAGAAGGATAAAGAGGTCACTGCCTGTCCTCCTGCCTTGCCTGCCTGGACAGCAGGTGACTTGCAGGTTGCAGTACGACCCAACTCTCTGACTCACTGTACCATTCTGAACGAGTCATTTAATATTCTGGACCAGTTTCCCTTTTCTGAAGGAGTGTATATTAATGCCTGCTTCATGGAGTTCATGAAAGGACCAAAATGAGCCAATAATGCATTTCATCATTCCTAGGATTCACACACTCCATATTTTACCTTCCCTGAAATTAGGACATGGCTCGCCATTGATGGTGTATCGTAGATGGCTGGATAAGCTTTTCTTTTTCTCCTACTGGTGCATAAAACAAAAATGTAAGTTATTGATTTCATCTGAGAGTCAGTGATATAGTACGCCTGGAACATTGTGTGAGCTTAAAATATGGAGAATTATTGTTTCCATTTTTTTTTCTCCACTTCTCAGAACATCATTGGATTCAGTAAGTGTGAACTCAAAGTCGATCCCTTGTGGGTGGGAGTTTGACCTAAAGGTGTACCCGAGCGCTTGGACCCAGTAAAGAACAAGGAGAGATCATACTCAGCGCCCCATTTCTGGGGAAGGAGGTCAGCAGAAACCTACAAAGAGAATCCCCTAAGACGGGAAGAAATGATGAAATTCTGGTTGCAATAAATCACTCTGGACAGGTCCTTCCATGGCTTCAGAGGGCCCGTGCAACTGGTTTCTTCTCTGCTCCACACTTGGCAATGCAAAGCCCGGACCCTTCAGCCTTTGCTTCCTAGCCCACCAGCAAGCCATCTAGACTCTGGTGACAACAGGGGACTTGGTGGCAGGTATAGTAATGCCCCATGACCAGGCTCTGCTGGCCCACGGATAAGCTATTCCCAAATGCCATCCCTCTTCAACTGGCCCACAAAATCAGTCATTTAATACTTTCTTGGTTATTTTCCTTGTCCTTAAGACATTATTTTATTGGATTTTATTTACTCCCACCTACAGATGGGATATTTAGTGAGCATGAAATTCAGCTGGGCATTTTAATCAATATTTACTCATGCTAAATAGCCGACTAGGGAGACGATTAATAACAAGATGATTGAGACAGCAAGCGGTGACATCTAACTGTCCAGTTTCACATCTTCACTCCTAACGTAGGACATCCATAGGAGAGTTAGCTAACTATTTTCTGTTCCTGCAGCCCCCTGTGCAAAACAAGTGTAATAATAGCTGAGCATGTTGTTTACAGGCATTGCTCAATGCAGGGTACATAGGAAGTTTTACTTAATTTTCATGACTTCCTATGTGCTGGTTGACCTATGAACATCCCCATTTTGCAGATGAGAAAGAATTCTTAATTACACAGTGTTATGGCTTAGATATGTGTCCCCTGAAAGCTCATGCATGAGACAGTACAAGAAAGTTTAGAGGGGAAATGATTGGGTTATGAGAGCCTTAACCTAATGAGAGCATTAATCCCCACTAGGGAGTAACTGGGGATAACCATAGGCAGGCAGGTGTGGCTGGACGAGGCGGGTCCCTTATATGGTGCTTTTGGGGTATCTAGTTGTCCTTGTTTTGTGAAGCTCTCTCTGCTTTCTGATCACATCCTGACCCTCTTTCCTCCACCACATTCTCTGTCATAATGTTCTGCCTTGCCTTGAGCCCCAAGGAGTACAGCCAGCTGTCTATGGACGAAGACCTCTGGAACTGTGAGCCCCAAGTGAATGTTTCCTCCTCTCATTGTCCTTGTCAGGCTGATCGGTCAAAGCCGTGGAAAAGCTGACTCACTCACACAGCTAGACAGCACGGGCTGTCTCCAGAACCTGCGGGATCTCTCCTGAACTCTAGGTTGCCGCCCTAACCTGATAGGAACGCTTCAGGGATTGGAAGGGAAATGGTAAAATCAAACAAGGTAACTGTCAGGAAGCATCTGGCTCTGTGCCAGGCTTTACAAACACAGAAAAGGTGGCTACTGTGACAGCTCCATGCCACATGTCATGCTGTGTCCCTCAACCTACAGTCTCTCGCATCCACACAATACCTAGGAAATGGGCTTGCTCTTACCCCTCGCTTTAGAGACAAGCGAAGCATAGAGAGATTTCTTCTTACAAATCTCCAGGCCCAATGCGGGTCTATTCAAGGGGTTTGCTGCAGAGCACACAGCTCCTGAGTGGCCAGGTCTCCCAGCTCCAAGACCCATTCTCTCCCCTGTGACCCCAACAAGTCCTACTGGACAGAGTGCATCCACAGATCATTCAAGGGGACCAAGCAGGGCTGGGACACTGTTGAGGACCATGGTGACCAAGAATAAGAGGTGGCTAAGAGTGCTTAACATGAGACCTACCTTCTTAACATATTTTTCTCCTCTCTTCCTTTCCTCTTTTTAGGTACTGGGGATGGAACCCAGGGCATTCTCCCAGTAAGCTACATCCCTGGCCCCTTTTTATTTTTTTGAGACCAGGGCCTCAGTGCATTGCCCAGGCGGACCTCAAACTTGTGATGCTCCTTCCTCAGCCTCCCAAGTAGCTGGGTTGACAGGTGTGTGCCATCCCACCCGGTTTCTTAACAGATTTTTAAGTGCACAATACAGTACACGGGTGCCTTGTTGAACAGCCAATTTGTAGAATGTACTCATCTTACTTCACTGAAATTCCATGCCAATTGAATAAGTTCCCATTTCCCCTGCTCCCAGTCCCTACTAACCCTTTTCTCTGCTTTAATGAGTGACTATTTTAGACTCTACACATAAGTATTCTGAGAGAGAGAGAGAGAGAGAGAGAGAGAGAGAGAGAGAGAGAGAGAAACTTGTGGAGATGATAGATATGTCTGCTCCCTTGATTGCAATGATGGTCTCACAGTGTTTGCAAAAGTCCGAAACCACCAAATTCTTTAGATTCAATCTGTGCACTGTTTTCTATATCAATAAATCTGTCACAAATTTAACAGGAGTTGCTCTCAGCCTACAGTGAATTGCCCTAGTATTGATCCTAAAATTCCAGAGAAAAAGGAGGGCTCCAGTCTTCTCTTTGCAGCAAGAGCATCTGGAGACCCGCCCAAGGGTTTGCAGCTCCTCATCAGCAGAACCAAGGCAGAACCCCACAACCCACCTCTGCCTCCTGGCCACACGTTGGTTCTCGCCAGTCACCCAACACCGAGAGAGTGTACGTCTTCCAGCAGAGCCTTTGAACGTACAGTTTATTTTGGCATTGTAAAAGCTGTGCGTGTTTGCTATAGAAAATTGGGAAAATACAGAAATGAAGAAAGTTGTGACAAAAATAAAATGATCTGTTTCCCACCACCCAGAGAGCTGTAGATAATTTGGCATATTTCCTCCCAGGCCTTTCCCTACGCATAGCTCTTTGTTTGTTTTTCTTTCTCGTTTTTACATACTTGTGAATGCTCTGTGTACACAATTTGCTACCAGCCTTCCCACTTAAATTAGAAATATTTTCCCATGTTATTACAGACTGTTCATAAACAAGGTTTCCTTCTCCATCATGAAATGCAACAGTCCCCTGCCCTCCTCCCACCCTCCCTCCAGCAACCTATTCATATCCCCCGGGGAACCACTTTTAACCATTTACATTTAAAGTTTTTCTGACTGTTCCCTCCACTTGGCTAAATAACACACAGCTTCTAGATTGCTCCACTTCAGGAATTATCTGCTGGTTTCCCACCAAGATGGATGGGAAATGTGTTCATTTCCACCACCCCCTGCAGACACACCCTTGCTCTTTCTCTTCTCCCATAAGTATCCCTTTATTTTTACAATGCCTTTCTTGGTTGCCATTTTAATTTTTTAAAAAATGACACACCTAAGCTTCACTTTTCTTTTTCTATTAATTGCATTGTTTTTTATAATATTTTGCAAGACCTCATCTTGTTTTCCTCCCGGACAGTTCTCAATACCAAGGCTAGTTGTTCTTTTGGTCAGTTTTGAGAATGTTTCTCTTCTCTCCTGAGTTTATCCTTAATAAGTTAATGCTTTCTTCATCATCGATCCAAGAATTTGAAAATTAATCAAGAATTTACGTTATTATAAAGAATGGGAATCTATGGATGACTGCATAATATTCCTCATTGTGAATGAATGACAATTTACATAACCATTATAAATGTTTAGGTTGGATTTTCATGAGTTTTTTCTTTAATTATATGCTATTTTGAATTATATTGTGTTAAAAATATTTGATTTTCTGGGTCTGCATTTGCTTCTATGATGATTTTTTTTTTTTTTTTTGGAGAGAGGCCCAATAGTAGCCAAAAAGGCACCTATTGTATTGGGTATATTTGATCAATATTTGTCAAGTTAATAGATGAAATGTGGCAGTTTTGAGCAGTTTTAAGGCCTTGACATATTGCAAAATTACCTTCCAGCAAGCCTTCTACGTACGCACCACTGTGTATTCATGAAAGTCATGATTGCATGTTGGGGAGAGAAGAAATCTTTTGTATCACTTTCAGCGACACTGAAGAAGATAGGGAAGGAGTTAAAATACACTGGCCCAAAGCCAAATATGGCCCACTGCCTAATTTTGTAAATAAACTGTGTCAGCTTCTTGTCACTGTGACAAAGTACCTGAGAAAAACCATCCTAAAGTAGGAAAGGTTTATTTTGGCTCGCAGTGTTGCAGGCCTCAGCCCAGGGCCAGTTGGCTCTGTTGCTTCTGAGCTGTGGTGAGGCAGAACCTCATGGCTCCCGGGGGGATATTGTCTTCCAGGGTGCAAGCCCAAGGACACACTTCCTCCCACTGTGGCCTGCTTCTGGAATTTCTACCACCTCCTAATGGTCCACTAAAGTACGAATTCATCAATGGATTAATCCACTGATGAGGTCAAATCCCCACCTCTGAACATGGCTGTGTTGGAGACCAAGCCACACATGAGCTTTTGGGAGACCCTTCAGATCCAACCCATAATATAAAGCTTTATTTGGAACACAGCCTCACCCTTAAATTGCCCATGATGTCTCTGGTGCTACAACAGCACAGCTTGGTTATTTTGACAAAGACCATAGAACCCGTGAAGCCCAAATTATTTACTATCTGGCCTTTTGTAGAAATATAGGTAGCCTTCTCAGGTAGAAGGTCCTGAAGAACAAGCCTAAGGTGGTGTCTACACTGGCTGTAGCTCCTTACCTCCCTTCCTGAACATCCCTCTGAAAGCCCCAGGCAGGTGCCTATCTCAGGAGAAGAAGAATAAATGGTGTATGATTTCGATGTATAACAAGCAGGATTCTAAGCACTCATTTAACTTTCACAGAAATCTCCCAAAGAAGTTACTGATAGTATCAACCTCAGGGCTACTGATGAGAGAACTGGCATTAAGCAGCTTGCATGTATCATAGCTCTGGTTAGCAGGAGAAAAATCACACCTGGAAGTGGGGCCTCAGGGTCCATGTTCTTACCTGACACATCCACCCCCCTCCAAGAAGCAACCAAAGACAGTGAGCTGCACTCAGTGAAAAGACAAGTTAAGACATTTTTCCTAAGAGTAAATATCTTGGGTCTTCCCAGCTCATAATCCCCTTCTTTGTTTGATGCCCTAAACACAGAGGTGGTCATTTAACAGCTCTGTTTAACCAACATGGATCAACCCACCAAAGTACCTGTCAGAAGCTGGCCCACAACCCTTTCCCCTCTCCCCCAGGAACTGAGAAGAAGAGAGTCAGTCTCTTCATGGGCCTGGGCTGGAAACATGTACTTACCGTGAGTATTTAGGGTTGCCAGATACAATACAGGATCCCCTCTCAAATTTAAGTTTCTGATAAGCAATATTGCATAGGACCCCCCACTAAAAAGAAATGCTATGGTTTAAGCTGAGATTCAAATGTAACTGAGTGCCGTACACACACAACACAATGCATGGTATACAAAATATATAAATGTATATGTGTATATATCATATAATATATATATTTTTGTAAATCTGGAATTTCTATCAATGCTTTTATTTTGAGGAAATCTCACAGCAGGCAAAAAAAAAAGAAGAAGAAGAAGAAGAAGAAGAAGAAGAAGAAGAAGAAGAAGAAGAAGAAGAAGAAGAAGGAGAAGAAGAATAATCAAGCAAATACACAGAAAGAAGCAGAAATAAGAGAGAGGAAATACCTGCTATACCCCAGCTCAGTCAATTTCTAGATTCTCATCCTTGGATTCCACATGGGCTCCCACCACTTATAATCCCAAAACATCTCAAAGATAGCTCTCATGTAGAAAATGTGAATATTAAAGTATATAATCAATGGCATTATTTGTAATGCAGCGGAGAATTTAGATCAAACATTTCAATCTCTTGATCTTTGCTAGATTTCTTCATCGTAGGCTGTTTTTATAGGAAAATGTGAACCTACAAAATGGTTTTCTTTCCATCACCAACTTATTGAGGTCGAGTGCCCCAATCAAATAAACATAGCTCCAGGAATGATGATATAAAAAATCAAGATAGCAATTCCATGGATCAAGAGAGGAAGGATACGCCAAGGTCTTCAACCACATTTACATTCAGCTCTTAAGCTATGTGCTAAATACCTGGATGTCCACTAAATTGTTCTTTATACATTTTTTTTATGTCCTAAATAATTCAAAGTAGAAACTAGCAAGAACTTTTTAAAAACCTGCCTCCAATCTTTGCACACAAATACATATATATGGAGTAGGAGAATAGTGACTAATTGTCATTGGAATACCAAGGGTATCTTTGGTCTAGGACATTTCCTTGAGAACCATGCTCAGGGGATTCTATATGACTGACATTCTCTCCACCAATTTTCCTGTCTAGATGTTCATTCTGGAAGCACAAGACCTCAGGACCTGCAGTGCTATGGTTATGAAGGATAGAAAAAGACCCAGGACATAACAGTGGGTGCCAGTCTTTTTTTTCCTGTCATTCAACCTAAGCTAACAATGCTATCCGAAGTTTTCAAGGTGCTTTTCGTCCATATTATCACTCCTAAACATCAGAACAAGCTTCTTCCCCCAAAGGATGGGCCTGAAACAAAGATTTCTTTGATAAATATGAAAGTTCATGCTATCTCATGTCTGGGGGGGGTGTTTCAAGCAGTCCTAGAACATTGTTTTCCTTCTTCTCATTGCCCTGCTATGCATGTGGTGCCTTAAAATAATTATTTTCTGAGAGGATCTTAGCATTCCAGACACACTCTGAGTATCATGAAAGGGCAAAGGAAATATGAGCATTAGATGTGGCACAAGGCAAGATCAGAAGAAAAAACGCCCCTGTTCTGTGATATACGACACCCAGAATATACTCAGTGACAGCGAGCTTTCCAAATGCAAGCTCACTTTATTTACAGTGAAACCAACTATAATTGCTGGCAAGACCATCAATCATCCTCACCTCATCATGGAAGTGAGCCCTTCTAAAATTTCCTGGAAATCTCAACTCCTGGGGTAGATGCGAGGAATTGTCTTTCTTTAAAGGTAAAGGTCTTAAAATATTATTTTCAATAATATTTCTTAAAATATTATTTTTCACTTCCCTTTTGTTCATGACCTCTCTATTATCAACTTATTGATTCCTGTGAAGGGAAAAGATTAAAAAAACAATCATGTGCACATTCAATAGGGACAGAGGTCTATGACATCAGGAATTTAATTCAAATGTGCTTTGGGAAGAACTTTTGCCTAATTAGTCATCGTAGTCAGGTGTCTATGGGAATAAGTGTTAGTTCTTGGAACAGGCAACTGTTAATCATGTCTTCTGACAGCGGAAGGGCTAGCATCCGGCTCTGGGCCTGCTGGACTCCTGTACAGCAAATACCAAGCAGGCAGCTGCCCCAGGCTTTTACTAGAACTGTGCCTTTCACTGGGAGCCTCCTGTGATAGCTCACCCCTGGATATTTGAATCCTCAAAACCTCTACCACAAGCCAAGGAGAAACAACAGAATAAAATATAGAGAAAAAGTGAGAACCCCTCCACTCAGAAGGCATGACAGTGACAATAATCATTTTTTAAAACTACCATCTGCCAAGCAGTGAACGAAGCTCTGAGCACATATTGGGGTACCTAACCCTTGTAAAAGCTCTGGGATATTGGTACTATTATTCTCATTTTAGAGATGATGGAACTGAGCTTTGGATTAGATAAACGACATGTTGAAGTTTGCACAGACGGATCTGAGATTCAAACCCAAGCTAGCCCGATTCCAAAATCTACGATATATTTATTTCCTAACACCACAGAACCATGTTTGCAATCTCTTAAATGAAATAAGAGAAAGATTCTACATGCAGTATAATTATTTAATTCATAAATATTTACAGAGTACTTACTATGAACTGGGCACTGGCTTATACACATCTTTATACACATGCATATGTAGACATATATGTGTGCATTGGTTTTAAGATGTCCACAAATTCTTTGATGTTCCTCCTTAGAATAAGCAAAAGTGACAGTGTATAACCTAGATTTCGAGGTCATAAAACCCTGTGCAGCATCTTGATCACTCTCTGACTCTTGGCTTGCTTTGCTTGGGAGAAAGTTAACTTCCATGCAGAGCATCCCTCTAGAGCAGCCCACATGGAGAGGAGCTGAGACCTCCTGCCGGCAGCCACATGCATAGGCCACCTTGGCCTCACATCCTCCAGCCTGGCTCAAGCCCTCAGGTGATGCAGCCACACCCACCTTCATGAGAGGTCCTGAGCAGCAAAGCCACTCCCAGAATCCTGGTTTTCAGAAACTTAAATTTTCTTTGTTGTTTGAAATCACTATTTTTAGAGTAATTTGTTGCACAGCAACAACTAACACTGTGTGTGTTTGTGATAAAAAATATATCTAAAGAACAGCAGCATGAGGCATAACCAAGATCAGTTGCAAAGGCCCCCGGCCATCTGCAATCCTCCTTCCGTCATCTACATCTTACTTGATGACACAGCCAACCTTATATTCCACCAACGAACCAAACTAACAAACACAAACCCAGGTCACTCTTGCCACCTCTCTGTCTCCATTCCCCCTTTCTACAGATTGGTCATAAGTGACAATACCACATCCTGTACCCAAACAAAAGAGTCTATTTCATCTCAAAATATATTATTTTCGGCATCTTCTTAGTGAACTCCTACTCATATGTTAGGGCCCCAGAACTCTTCCTCAATGTGCACCCCCTTCAACACCTCTGTACCTTGCACACACGTTCAGCTTTTGCTTTAAGTGATTGTCTTCCCATTCTACTCTCCCTTGAGCTCCAGAGGGCAGGGGCTATGTCCAACTCCTTTTAGTCTCTCCTATCTCTAGCAAGGGTCTGGCAAGGGCAGTGATTTAGAACTATGACTGTACTGACGATCTATGTCTGTGTTACAAATGGTCTCAAAGTCTTGTGACTTAAAACAACGAAACTTTGGTAGCCCACATTCTCCTTGGGTATGGCATTGCTGCCACAGTCTGGCTGGGCACAATTCAGGAGCCACTTATCAAAAGAAATGAACTTTATTTTTAGAACACACAGGCCATACCACCTTCAGAGCCCTACTGCCACCACCGGCTTCCCACAAGCCTCTCCACCTCCCCCACTCCTCCTGCTCTTGAGGCCCAATGGCTGGGTCTCCTGGGTGGAGCCAAAAAAAGTCCCCCAATGAGCAGCTCCGTGGTCTGAAAGGGCAGGGAAACAGCCCAATGAGCATCACTGCAGAGGGGCCAATCAGTTGGCAGCTAGAAGTTTGCTGGGGTGCTGTGAGCCAGTCATCAGCTGGCAGCTGGAAGTTTGCTGGCAGCTGGAAGTTTGCTGGGGCCCCTTTCGGCTGTGGCTCTCAACACATTGCAATGATTTAGTTGGACCATTTGACTCAAGGTCAATCCCAAGTTTTCTCCAGGTTCTAGTGGGGGAGAGTCCATTTCCAGGCTCATTCCTGTGGCCATTTGCAGGACACAGGTCTTCACAGGTGGAATCATCAGTCCTTTGCCATTTGGACTCTCCACTGGGCAGATTACAATGTAGAAGTTGGATTCCATGCAAGCAAGCAGAGGAAGAGAGAGGAGGAGAGGAGGAGCAAAGTAGACCTAAGAGTCCATGTTACCTAATCTCAGAAGGCACATTTTACGGATGCTGCATTATATTTATTAGAAGCAAGTTACAAGGCTAGAAAAGAGGTGTTTGCATCAGAGCCTGATCACCTGGAGGCAGGGATCTAGGGAGGTGTTTTAGGAGCTGCCTAGCGTGGTTCCCACAGCTTTGTCTCAGAACAGATCCAGCCTCAGATGTCCTTCACCTGCCTTGTCTCAGAGCCACTTCACCTCCTCCTGCTAAGTGCCCCAGGAGGAAAGCACAAGTTGACTTCTCTGCCCCCTGGAAATCAATGCAATTTCTCAGCAAACAATAGCGACTCTTTATTGTTATTGTTCTTTTGCCCCTGGAGATCAAGAGATCTAAAAGGCAGCCTCTGTGCATTATGGGTGATGATGCCACTGCTGCAGATTAGGCCCAGAACTAGAAGCTGAAAACCCCGGGGATGAGAGCAGCCCATTGGGTCCGAAGTGCGATTCCCCAAAACAGAGGCTACAAATGGACAGAGAAGAGATCCCAGAAGTCAACACAAAAAGCTGCAGTATAGACAGAAACCAGATGGAGACGTGGGACCTTTTGAACATTTCCTGCTCTACTAAATAAGTTCCCTAAACAATTAATAGAGTTAAAAATTAAGTTCAACTCAACCATGCCACGTGACTTTAGGGATCTGATCCTTGCAGAAAAGATGCAGTCTGAGAAGAGAAAGGAAAACAGCCTTTATTGAGTGACCATTGCTAGACCACAGGGTGCCTCTGGGGTTCTGCCTGCATATTCAGTGGGCAGTTATTCTTTTTGAAATTGGGGTAGAATTCACATCATATCGACCCATTTCAAGTGAGCAGTGGCTGTCAGTACACATATATCTCTGCATGATTCTGAAATATTTTCATCCTCTTAAAAGGAAATCCCATATCCATTAAGCACAATCAGCCATTTCCCTCTTCCCTCCAGACCCTGGGCCACACCAGTCTGCACCAATCTCCAAGGGTTTACCTCTTCTAGATTTTTCTCCCCCCGTATAAATGGAATCATGCACTCTGGGGATTTTGTAGCTGGCTTCTTTCACTGCACGTTTCATAATTTTTTTTTTTTTTTTGAGTTTCATCCACATCATGGCCTGCGTGGTTATTGCGTTCCCCTCCTGGCTGGGTAATGCTGTGGCAATATCCCATCACGGTGACGATGGAACTGAGCCATCTGTCCGCTCCGCCACTAACGCGCGCTGGTACCGAGAGGCGGCTGCGAATGCGCACGCGCACGGGTTCGTTCGCGTATCGCTTTCGATTCCATCAAGTGTATACTTAGAAGCAGAATTGTCCCTCTGTTTCTATGTTTAACTTCCTGAGGATCTGTCCTGTCTTTCTTTTTCACAGATGGAGAAAATAAAGTGATTGCTTTAAATCTGGGCTTCTTGGATAGAGAAGTCCTTGCCAGTTTTACTGGGTCAGAGTCCCACGGAGAGGCCTTGCCAGGAGGAGGTGACATTAGGGAAATCTTGTCGCTCAATGCAAGGTGACAAGGGAAAGGAGGATCTTGGAAGGAATGGCACGGCTGGGTCCCCTCCTGGGGGACTCCAGATTGAGCTTTGTAGAGGGGGAATCTTGTGTCATGAACCTGGGGCAGAGGCAGCCAGCTCAGTCTGGTGGCAGCCAAGGGCTTGCAGGGATGAAGAGGGACAGGGGCTTTGAGCCATTTCTCCTGGGCCTTTGGTGCTGCTGTTATTTTCCTTCCAGAGTCAGGGAAGCTCTCTGTGTCCAGAGAAGAACTTGGTATTTCAGCTTGGCCTTTGGGGCTCCATCCAGTTTTCTAATATCGGCCCCTCGACCCATCTGCACACACAACCTAGTCCTAGGGGATTTTTTTTCTTTCTGAAAAAAAAGGGGCACCCATGAGAGATTATGTGCATAGATTGCTGCATCCCCATTAACACCACGACTTGGTTAGATGAAGTGATGAGACTAGGGTCTGTGATGTGGCAAGGAGAGAAATGACCAGCCTGGATCATGCTACCCCACATCCCTTAAAATCAGTGTGCACTCTTCACTCTGGACCACCACTGCCCACCTCTGCAGTAGTAAGACCGCTGCCCTGGTCACAGCCTCCCTCTCACATCGGGCACATTACTTAATGCAAAGAAAGGATCTTTTTTGCCTTGAAAATAACTCTGCAAGGTAGAGGACATTACCCTCATTTCACTGAAGGGAAAGTGAGGTTCAAAGAGAGTGAATTTGACAGAATGGAACACTGGCCTCCGTCCCCCAGTCCTTCTGTTGCACTCTGTGCCCTGGACTTGATTCACTCACCACACTCATAAAAGTATTACACCTACACATCTCCTGCCACCAATTCCTTGATAACTTGATGCAAGTCAACTCCTTTAGAAAATTCAGTACCCTTTGCAGACTTATCTCAAGCAATTTTATTTATAAAATCACAAGTGCTTAGTTAAAATTTTCTGCTGCTTATAAGAATTAAACTCAGGACTCTTAGAAGGTAAGGGGCTTGGGTGCAGCTCATGGGTGAAGTACCTGCCTAGCATGAGAAGCCTGGGCTTCCATCCCCAGATAAAAAGCTTAAATGCTGTGCCTACACACCACCAAATGCAAATTGTGTACTATCAGTGATATAGGACTTATACTTTGGGTAACAATTCATACAGCCTCTCTATAGTCAAAGTGGGGTGTTCAGGCCAACAGCATTCAACATCACCTGGGAAGCCTATTAGAAATGCAGAATATTATGCCCCATATAAGACACAGCGAATCAGACACTGTAAGTTTAACAAGCTTCCCTGGGTAATTTGTGTGCCCATTAAAGTTTGAGAAGTGCTAGCCTATGGGACATGATGTCACAATATGGCTCCAGTCCCCCTTTCTGAACTTCTCTCCTCTGGAGACCTTTGCACCTATCTGGCTTGGGAAGTTCCAATTTCAGAGTCATCTAGGTTCTTCAGAGTTAGTTGAGACCACAAATCCTCAGTGGCATTTCCATATGAACTCTGGTTTCCAGGGTAGACTCTTGCAATGCAAACTATAGATTTCCCAGGGAAGGGAGAATAGGCATTTTTGAAGAAGGAGAAGGAAGAATCAGTGATTAAAAAGAAAAGAAAAAGTAGAGGAGGCATCATAGAGTGGATGCTGACAAAAAAAGGAGATTCAGGAGGGTGAAATAAAGAAAAGGGGGGTGAGGAGAGAGATTGGAATGACTGGCATCACAGGACTGAGAATGGCTCCTATTTTGTGCATTTAGAAGAAACCACATTTCTCCCAAATGAAGCCTATTCAAACCTATTCCCTTTGAATGCTTTCCCCCTGGCTGGGGGACAGCAGGGGAGAAGCAGACAGAGGAGACAGTGGCACAGGCACATTTACTGATTCCAAATAGACTCCCCTGGGAACACAACAGAATGATTTTCAGGATTCAACTGCACTAACTCCTTCTTCAAATTAAATTCTGCCATTGCTTCCCAACAATCACCCAGTTCTGTCCTAAAGGGGTCTGAATTTCCTAATTAATAAATGAGACTTTGAGCAATCTGACCCCACATTTTACCGACGGGGTGGACCAGATGTCAGAGCAGGCAGGGCAGAAATGCAGGAGAATACGCATCTCTCTCGGTCCTTCTCCTGGAGGACCTGCCTGGAGAGCTAGATTTGGGGTAGGGAAAAGGAGGAACAGGATTGCATTTGCAGGGAAGCTCCAAAAATGAATCCTGTTTTAGAGGAGCTAGCTTCTCTTTGCAGCATGTTACATCAGAGTATCCCACTCAAACGGAATCTGGGGGTGGACTGGGTCTAGGAAGCCAGCACATCTTAAGATGCAGGAGTATTGGGGGAAAAGTGAGCAAGAAGAAGCTTCTTTGAGGCTCTACCTTCACTGCTTTACAGCCTTTCCTTTGTTTAGATCGAGGGGCAATTTCACATCCTGGAGGAGGAATACAGCCGGACTACATGGATGGAAGTGGAGGTGGAACATAAAATTTAGGAGAGTGACATCCCTTTGGAAGACCAGGGAGCTTTGCATGCGCTATCTCATTTAATCCTCACAATAATGCTACAGAGTAGGCATAGCTAGCACCTGCAGTTCACCTATGAGGACACTGAGGCACAGAGTAATTAAAAGTTGAGCCCCCGTAAATGTAGCAGGAAAGTGGCATGGCCAGGATGTCAACATAAGTCATGCACCTTTATTTCTCTGGGAGCCAGCCCACCTATGTTTGAACCCAAGCCCTCCTGCCTACCAGCTGTGTGACTTGGAGCAAGATACTTAATGCCTCTGTGTCTCAGCATCTCCACCTGTAAAAGAGAGACAAAAATCATGCCCACTTCCTGGAATCAGGCAGAGTAGCTAAATCTCCATGGTCTAAATGCTCACTTAAAGCAGAGGCTGTCTATACAAGGCAAATGCTAATGCATTTTTGGCAAATGAAATTTTAGATCCTGAGCTACTGTGCAACATTCAGGGATGGTGGCCCGTTGGGGGAGTCTGTTTAGATCCGGGAGAGGATGTCTCCACTGGGCTTCATTGCGTGAGCGGGAAGTCACTGGGCTGTCCCTGTGAGCATCCTCCTGCTGGTCTTCTCCAAGGGGGACTCTGCATTGTTCTCACAGCTCTGAGGGGATCCAGTGAGGCTGATCAATTAAGCCAAGTGGGTTTGGGGACAGCCCTCCAGGCACCCTGCTCAGGGAGCTTCCCACTCTGTCTGGTGTGTGGAAGGAAGCCACACGTGCCCTTCTGACAAACTTCCGATTGCTCTGAAAGCGATAATTAGGCCAGATCTCAGCTTGGGGGCAGGAAGTGTCAGAGCCAAGTTTCAGGCCCCCTTTCCCCAGGGCCTAGTTAACTGAAAAAACTCTTTGGGAAGGGCTGCACGTCAGCGTTTCGCCAGATGAAGTGTGGCTCTGACAGAACTGATTGTGACCCGAGAGGCCCAGCATGGTGACGAAGAGCTCAGGGTCCAGGATCAGTGAAGTGGGTTCAGATCCTAGCTCCGCCCGTTGCCGGATCTGGGATCCTGGGCAAGTTACTTACACACTCCAAGCCCTGATCCTGTTACGGTGTGGATATGAGGTGTGTCCCCAAAGCTCACGTGTAAGACCAGGCAAGAAGGTTCAGAGGAGGAATGACGGGGTTGTGAGAGTCTTCACCCCATCAGTGAATTAATTCCCTGATAGGGATCCCCTGAGTGGTAACTGAAGGGGTGGGTGTGGCTGGAGGAGGTGGGCACTGGGGCGTGGCTCGGGGGTATATATTTGTATCTGGTGAGTGGAGTCTTTGTCCACTTCTTGATCATCACGGGAGCTGCCTCCCTCTGCCACACTCTTCTGCCTCATCTTGAGCCCCGAGGAACGGAGCTGGCTTTCTATGGACTAAGCCCTCAGAAACCATGAGCCCTCTAATAAACTTTTCTTCCCTAAGATTGTTCTGGTTAGATTTTTGAGTCACAACAGTGAAAATGCTAACTGAAACAGATCCCCTCCTCTGAAAGATGAGGATAATAATGTTGCCTACTTCATTACTGTGGTTTAAATGAGATAACTCGTATAAAAACTTTTAGCAGGAAGCCTGGAACTTAACCTCTTAGTATTTGTGAGGTTTTTGTTATTTTTATTATTGACCATAATATTGATACTAATTATTAGTAAGGTCATGACTCATTATCAGTAGACTACCAGGGGACTTTTCCCAGTGGGCTTAGATCATCATCTCCTTCCCATAGAGTGGGGCCCATCACGGTGCATAGCCCTTGAACTTCTGAGCCACCTGGAGGACAGGTCATGCCCCAGGAAGCCTGCTGATTTTCTATATGGAAGGAGGCATCTCTGTATTTGAAGGAAGAGTCACAGAGAATCGTCACTGGATATAGATTGGTCTCCCACATGGATTTCCTTGAAGTACAAAGAGCTACATCCCTGTGGAAACCACCCCTTGAAGCCCAAGTTCTCCTTCTACTACGACAACCAGGAAACTCAAAGTCAATGGTCATTTCATCCTTTCTATTCTTCCCTAAACCAATTTTTTTTTTAACCTCGGGGACTTTGTATCTGTTTGCATTCCCTAAATACATGCATGGCTCTCTCTCATCTCAGGTGCCTGTCACCTTAGGGACACCATCCTTGACTGCCCTATTTCAAGTATCAGCTGCGTCTCAGGCCTTTGCCCTTCCTTCACCTGTCTTGTATTTTTCCCAAGGACAAAAGGAAGCCCCAACTACAAGTCATATCAACTTGTTTTCAAAAGGCTCCACAAAGTAAGTTCCGATTTCCAAAATATAAATAAATAAATGATGTGATAGAATTATTAAGAGCCTTAAAAAATATCCATTGCCTTTGGCTTGACAATTTGACTCATGGGACGAGGAAGGTAATACTATGAAATAAGAAGAATGGTGAGCAAGACTACGCCTCACCTTGGCCCTTACAGACAGGAAAGCCGGAAAGTCGCCTACACTTCTAACCACAAGGGAATGGATTCGAATGCTATGGAACATCAGGGTACTGCAGCTTCACGCGGACACTTCAGATCTTTAATACTGCAGGGATGCCATTGGAGGGAAACACAAATCTGGCTATTAGTGTTTATTTACAGTGCAATTCTGAATGGGTGCTTGGGAGATTAGACACCAAACTGTTGAGGTTATCGCAGGCAGAAAGACATACAGATGGATCCTCTTTATTTCTTGTGTATTTTCTAAGATATTTTTACAGTGAGCTTGCAGGATACTTATGCTAAGGAAATAATATTGTCATGCACAGGAGGGATTTATTACAACCCCTACAAATGCAGACATCAGATCTACAGAGAGAATGTGGCCCAACTGTGCCCATCCGGTGTCACCCACTCCATTCCTAGCCATCTTGGACACAGTGAGGCAGGGATCTGCTCTTTGTGCCTGTTGTTCAGGAAAAGCAGGCCCTGCCAGTAACAACCCTTTAGATAATACAAATGGGTAAATATTGCCAGGATTTGTTACATAAAATGTTTAAAAAAATAACTTGAGGATGTAACCACTTATTTTCCCACCTTCAGAAATCCCAGCGTCTGTTTCTGGAAGAAAAAAAAGAGAGAGAGAGAGAGAGAATGAGAGAGAGAGATGGAGGATGGAGAATTTCGCAGAGAAAAACAAATTTCATAAGATTTTTTTTTTTCAAATGGACAGAGGAAGAGGTAGGGTTGGTGATGAAGGGAAAGGAGCCTTTTTATAAAATGAGAGATTTTTCTGCTTTTATTGCTGAAGGCACGACAGCAGGCTGGATTTGGTGGCATGAGTGTCATTTGGAGACCTGCAGAAGGACCGGGGATTATGGGATGCTTTCAGATGTTCAAGGAAGACGCTGGGAAAGCTTCCCCCCTCACTGACGGCCACACCCTGAGTTTGGTACAGGCTTCAGAGACACTGGCTTGTCCATGAGGACTGTCTTGTGACTTTGGCCAGTTCAAGGGAAGTTCTGTCAATCAACAGTCCTTTCTTCAACTCTCAGACAATCTCTCTCTCTCTCTCTCTCTCTCTCTCTCTCTCTCTGGCACATTGTGTGTGTTGGTCCACTCTGTGCATTGTGTGCTAAAGTTTTCAACATTCATGTTCACATTCCTCTGACCTTTTCAGGATCCTTCCTCCCTTCACCCACCACAAATTTCTCCAGTGCACTGTAATACAGCACCTGAGACATCTCTCACCTGCCCAGCCCCCCACAGGAAGAGGAACCAGCCAAGGTGAAAAGGACCCACAGCTGGCCCAGAATCTCATCTGCAAGCCACAGCCAGGCTCCACCCTGGGTGCATTCTAATTTCCGATGCCCTCTGAGGCACTGGTCAATGCCAGGCAGGAGAACCAGCAGAGGTTTTGTGAAGACACGGTCAGGATCCTGCAGGTTGATTTTAGAACTTTTGATGGCACACAGTATTTTTCTGGAAGGACGGGAGGCCTGGAGTGGCTGGACAGCTTCCTGTAATTCAGGCTGATCAGATCAACCCTCTAGGTGACGTCAGTACTTTCAACTAGAGGTCTGCAGCCTAATTAAACCCATAAACATATTTTCCTTGGCCAGTGCAATAACTGTTATTTATTCAAACTACTTGTCAACATGTAAAACTCAAATAAGTTCATGTGAAAGTCTGTATTTCTGATCCCCCCCCAAAACAAACAGCAAACACAACAAAAAATTTAATGTCCTAGAGTTTTAGTCAAAGCATTTACTCTGGTGTAGATTATTCCCTGGTTTAGAATCTCAGCTTTGTGATTAGAGGCAAAGGACCTCTGTGTGCTTCTGTATTCTCATCTGTAAAGTGAGAATAATGATATAATAATAATAATAATAATAATAATAATAATAATATAATATCACCTACTCAAATGCTTGCTGTAAGGATTAAATGAATTGATGTCAGCAGTGCTTTTAGAATGGCACCCACCGGGACATGTGAGTGGCACAAGTGACTGCCCTTTGTGGGCCGTGAACACAGGGCCTGAGTCACAGCAGCAACCGCCTTGCTAGAGACAGAGCAGAACCACTCCGTTTAATGGCGCTTCCCACATAACTCAACGCACTCATCATACCAGCTGCGTGGCCTCTCTGGGTGAGTCCAGGGCCCCTGCTTTTGATGCAGATATGCTGTTGGCCAGTGTGGGAGCGTGAGGGTGATGGCGCCTCGGGTAACAGCTCAGAGACCCCGCAGCTGCAGTCTCCCGGCCCAGCAAGTCCGAGTGCAGTAGGCAGAGCATTCTGTGCTTCCCTGATAGGACCCTGTGACCTGGTTTGGGCGACTGAATGAAGCAGGAGTGACAATGTGTCAGTTCTGGGTCTTGATGGCTTTTACGTGTGTCCATGCAGCCTCTTGTCCTTTCTTTCCCCACCCTTGGGAGGGTAGAAAGTACCAATAAGAAAGAAAGAAAGAAAGAAAGAAAGAAAGAAAGAAAGAAAGAAAGAAAGAAAGAAAGAAAGAAAGAAAGAAAGGAANGTTGAAAAAAGGGAGGGAGTGGGGCAGGACGGGGAGGGGGAGGGGGTTGGGGTTGGAATCAAATTCCTTGTAGTATCTATAACTTTGTCAAAAGGAGCCCAGACACGATGTATGATTATAATGCTCTGATAAAAACGAAAAAGGAGAAGTGTGATATGCGAAGCAGGACTGTCCCAGCTAAGGGGACCTTCCCAAGCTAAGATGACCTGTCCATCATAGACAGGTTCCCTGTCGATCTGCAGAGATATGGACAAACCTGGAGAGATCTTCTGAAATCAACCTAGGTCACGTAATCCCCAGTCAACCCACCGTCAAATCCAACAAGACAACGTGTGGAGGTTGCCTTAAGCCACTGAGTTTTGAGGCAGATTGTGACCCAGCACACTCTAGCTAATAAACTGTCCAATTAAACCTGTTGGCACCGTCCAGTGACCAAATGGGATATGGCAAGTTTTTCCAGGATACAAGGACGAGGCCAGCTGTCTTAGCCATGAGCAGAAGCTCTTGGAGAACCAGACTGTTTTCCCACTCACCTGATGGAGTCCGAAATTCAAAGGCTGGAGGGTAGGATCAAGCAGCTCTCAGCCTGACACCCCAGCTCTTCGCAGAGCCTTGGAAAAACACCAATACACAGCAGAGCGCACCCCAAAGTCCTCTTGGATTTCTCGGTTCCCGTGGCTCACTTTCTCCTGGTTCTTGTGCCCTCCACATCCTCTTGCATGCACACGGTACCACCCGTGTTTGTCTTGTTTTACGTGTTCATTCTGACTGAGTGACGGGAGAATGAACTGAATGGACGTGAGGTGGAGGCAGAGAAAGGGACATTGTTGGTAAGTCATTGGAGGTGTCCAGGGCTAGGAGAGTGCTGGAACACTGTTCTAACAGAGGACTGTTAGGACAAAAAAGGAAATAGGTGAGGAAATTCAGGAGTAAAAACTGTGCTAATCGCAGGAACTACCAGGTGCCTGTTCTATGTCAGGCACTGTGCTAGTGCACTACCTCTATCACCTCTCTCATATAGAGAGGGTTGGCTTCTTCTGTCACCATCTCTGCCAGATGACTTGGAGTCCTGGCTTGGGCACTGGTGGTGGGCATCTCTGCACCTCCAAAGCAGCTCATTCTCGTGCTCAATGATCTTATGAATTCAAGACGAGAATTTCCTCCATTTTACAGATGGCTAAGCAACTTGCCTAAGGCAGCCCCGCGGCAAAGAGGAGATTCAAACCCAGGAAGTCTAGATTCTGAGTCCTGGCTCTCAACCCTGCACGATTCTGTCACTGCATTAGTTAAGAACTTTGCAGGTGGCACCACAAACAGACTGAGTGGTTGATTAGCCACAGGAGGTAAGGAACAGAGAGTTCAAAATAGTGAAAAAACAAGACAGTCTTCTCATTTGTTGTAGGAGAGATGTGTGCGCGCTTTCGTGTGTGTGTGTGTGTGTGTGTGTGTGTGTGTGAGCGCACGCGCCAGCTTACAATGGCAAACAAGAAAAATAAACCCAGTGTCATTTATTTTTCCCTCAGAGTCAGACTTTGATTAAAAGAAGAGATGAGTCACAGGAGAGTGACTACTGTCACCAAATATTTCAAAGACTTTCATATGGAAGTTGATTCTGACTTGCTTTCGGGAGAAAATCAGAATTGTTACAAAAAGAAGTTTCTGAGATCCTGGGTTTTAAAGTCAGGAATCATTTTCAGGGGTCAGAACTTTGTAGAAGTGGACCGAGCTGCTTTGGAGGTGCAGAGATGCCCGCCACGGCAGCTGTCTAAGCAAGGACTCCAAACACTTGGCGGGGATGCTGGGTGAGAGACGCCAGCCCTCTGTGTGAGCGGGTGGGTGGGTGTCAGATAAATAATAAATGATTTCAAACAATCACAGAACCACTGTCTGAAATAACTTGTTCTGAATTCACCTTCCACAGCTGGCTGCTCTTTTCAATCTTGTGGAATATGTGGAGACTTTTTAGAATCTGTTTGCTTTTTCCAGTAAATACAGTAGCCATAACTTGACAACAGAAATAGCAGTTTGGCAAGAGGAAAGCACCTGGGTATTCTTGGCTCTGTCTTGTTCTTGCAAAAATGATCCTCATCTGATGAGTGACAGATTTCCTTCTTTTTAGATAAGAAATCAATTTTAAATTTTCCATACACACACACACAGCAGAGCGCACCCCAAAGTCCTCTCGGACTTTATATTTTATATTTTCAGTGTGGTGGTACATGCCTGTAATCCAAGCATCTTGGAAGGCTGAGGCAAGAGGATCACAAGTTCAAAGTCAGCCTCATTAACTTAACCAGGGCCTAAGAAACTCAGAATGAGACCCTGTTTCTAAATAAAATACAAAAAAAAAAAAAGAGCTGGGGATGTGGCTCAGTGGATAAGTGCCCCTGAGTTCAATCCCCAGTACTAAAAACAATAGTCTCTGTTCCCGGTAGCAGTCATCTTTCCAAAAGGATTATGATTTAACTGGATATTCAAGAACCTTTGCTCCTTGATAAATTTCTTAAAATGTGGTTTGAAAGTGGTTGTTTTCTAAACAATTTATCAGATCACAGTATTCAAGACATTCCTTCACCCACTCCTTGCTCTTAATTTGTCTTGAAATTGAGTTTTCTTTTTGTATCTAAGAAGTCGATGCTATCTGGTGAGAACCAGTTGATGATTCTGAAATGAGGGGTAGATGTCTGGAACTCAGGCTACCAGGAAAAGAGAGAAATCAGTCTAAACTGGGAGTTTGAGGAATAATTAGAAAAATAATAACTGCTTAGAAAATCTGCCTCTTGGTTTAGCAGGAGCAAAGACTGTATCCCCAGTCTAAATAAAAGAATCAGGGAAATATACTTGCAAGTTCATTCCACAAGGTCAGATACATAGTTAGGAACAAAGAGGGAACCCCAATAAAGTGAGCCAGGATACCCCACTCACTATTGCAGGTCTCCAATTGCACAATTTACTTTTTTTAAAGGAGAAATCAGGGCAAACGCACACATTGAGTTCTAATTCACTCTTTGTCAGTGAGAGCCCAGAGACTCTTAGAAATCTGGGTGTCGGTTCATCCTTGGCAAATTAGTTCAGCACCATGGACAGGGCACAGAGGCCAGGGTGGGTCCAGCTTTGCTTTTGCTTAAGATTCCATGATAAAGTGGGTGGAGTGGGGGGATGTCCATTCAGGATGGGAGGGGGCAGGAAAACATGTAGACTCAGGTATAAGAGGTCCATGAGGCCCAAGGAAGGGAATGGGATCTTGACAGGAAGCTCTGTGACCAGACACGAAGAGCCCTACCATTTCCGCTCCTGTGGGAACTTTACATTTTTAGATCGCCAGAGATGGAAGCTGCCCCCTTGCAAATGTGGCTGCAGCAAGAGCAATTCCTACCTCAAATGGGCTTTGGCAAGTACCTTTGCCACTCCTCTCATCAGGATCGGGGTTTGAGTTGGCCCTGGGAATTCGTTTTGATTAAAAAAAAAAAAAATAGAAGTGATGGTTTAGGGGCAAATTTGGGAATCCGGGTTTCAGGAGGTCTTACAGTGCCCACCGTCCATCCAGAATACTTTTCTGAGCCCTCTCCCGCAAGGATGTCAATCTAGTCTATTGAAGAATGAGAAGGCGCACAGAAATAAATAACCAGGGTACCCCAGACAGCTGCCCATCTGCTGCCATTCAGAGCTAGTTGATGCCTGAGGCTAGACTAGAACTTAGTCCTCCAAGCCTCTAATCTCACATTCTTTCCTGTGTTCAGAACTCCCTCTGTGAGAGAAAGCAGTTGCTGTGAGATCAGAACAAGAGACCACAATAACTATCAAAAGAAAAGACCTCTAATCCCAGCTCGGTCAACCACATGCTGTGTATTTATAAGCAAGTAAAATGACCTCTCTGGGCCTCAACCCCCTAATCTGCATAATGAGCAGGTTGGCGAAGCAAATCCTCAAGTCCTCTTTAAGCGCTAAGAGTCCTTGATGGTGTGACTCTAATGCACCGCCTTCCTAGCTCTTCATCACAGCAGGATCCCTGGGATTTTACTGTGACAGGCTGGAAGCCGGGAGGGGGAGGCAATGGGGTTGCGTTTCATCTGTCAACTCCCCTTCTTCTAAAGGGTAACATTGTCACTCACGGCTTATCTTGCTGTGAACTTTCCTTAATGGTTTAGTTGGATTCAGGCTCAGATTAATCATCCCAGGCAACAGGCAACATGACAAACTCATCAGTAATTAATTCGCAGTGACACAAGGTGCCAGGTCCCCTGATGCAGAAGGTCTATTTCTAAATCAGCTTCCATCCTCCTAGGTGGTAGAGATGGTGGGACACTTTGTTCTCTGTGTGCTTAGTGTGGCTAAAGGCACAGGGGAGTGCCCACCTGGGGAAGATATCAGGGAGAAGACTCCAATCAGGAATCACATTTACATCTTTAGTCCCCAAACCAATCTTGTATTGAAGGAGGAAGTTCTGCCTTGGCTATCTTCTGTAGGTGAAAATGTTTGCCCTTTCATAGTATTAGACAAAATTTCAGGATCATTGCTACATGTGCCATACTGTAGAAATGGAGATCAGGTCCCACCAAAAATTAGGCACTGAATTTTTCTTTTCAATGAATTTTCTATCAAAGAGATTCGTTCACACATGGCCATGGCTGTACCGTACCACCTGGGTTCCATGCTGAATCTCCTGGGCCCAGAACAGGAGATGTTTGTTGAGTACATGAATAAATCTCTCTCTTCTTAAACAGCCACACTAATTTTCCTCTATTTTATCATCCTCTCTTAATTCCTCGAATCACAGTATTCTTGCATAAATCTCCACGCGGGTAATCTTGGTATTAGTCAGGATTCTTCAAATATTATAAGAACACAATTCAAACTAGCTTAGGCAAAAGAGGGAATTTTTGGACTGTGCATCTAGAAAGAAAATTGGAGTAGCTCAAAGTGATCTCAAGGAGAAGATTTGGGAATTTGGGCTTGTAGATTTGTTCTAAGCATCAGAGTTCCCAGAAATCAAAATCAAACAAACCTCTCTTCCTCTCCTGTTCCGTCCTTCTCCCTGGTGATGGAGAGTCTCCCCGCAAATCCAGCAATGCTGACACTTCCTGTCTCCAGAATTGTGATGAAATAAATTTCTGTTGTTTAAGCCACCTAGTCTATGACGTGTTTTTTCTTAATGGTAACTCACTAATATGGCAACCGTGTCTCCTTAACCTATTATCTCTATAGTATTTTGTCCTTTATGCTCTTCTTACCTCCTCCAGTGTCTTCCATTATCATCGTGACGTTGGCCTCCCAGGTGCAATCTTTAGTTCAGAATTCCCCCATGAAATGCACTTCTGCTTCCACAAGATTGTTGCACGGGTGCCTTGCATGCCAAAGTCAAAACTGAACAAAGCTGTCTTCCATCACTGTGTCTCCACATGCTACATCTCTGCAAAGGGACCTGCATTCCCCCATCAGCTAAGGGATGGCAGCCGTCACACCCTTCCTCCCCCACCCTTGGGGGCAAATGCTCATCAGATTGGATTTATCATGCATGCACCACACAGCTCTAGAACTCTTCCACTTATCTTCAGTTTTGCTGACAACACCTTCGTGAAAGTGACCCTTGGTGGGTGCTCAGCTGGATTTCTGCCACACTCTCCTACAGGATCTTGAGGATCCCAGTTCTGTTCTCTGTCAGGCTACAGCTACACCTTGATGATGCCTTTCCACTGCATGAAACAGCCCAAACCAAAGACCCTGCCTGGGCTGATCCTAATAACCTTTCACTATGGTGTGAAGATGGTGTGTCCCCACATATTCATGCAGGACTTTCATCCACAAAGTTATGTGTCCATGGCATAAAGTGGTTAGAAACTTAATCCAACTATGGTGTTTAGAGGTGGGTCTTTTGAAAAGTGACTAACTTTAAGATTGTTGGGGTGGATTCCCCCCATGATTGAATACTGGTGGCTTTACAAGAATTATCATAGAGACCAAGCATACAAAGAGACATAGACACTCCCACCATGGTGTGAGGCATTCCAGAAAGAATTTTGCCAGAGCCCACAGGATACTGTTTGGATTTCCAGCCTCCAAAACTGTAAACTGAGCCTCTTTTCTTTATAAGGTAGCCTGCCCTGGATATTTCATTGTAGTATCAAGAACTGACTGATACAGCTTTCCAACAATATTCCTTGCCCTTTTCCCTGCACACTCTTGATTTCCACCCTGTGGATCTACTTATAATTCTTTCAGATCATCTCATGCACAGTAATTCCTCTGACTGTCTGAACATCTCTTTTCTCTGCCTGAAATAATCCTGTTCATTCCCAGTTAACTCTGACTAGTCCTTCTATTTCACCTTACTTGTTCTTCCTCTGGGTCACTTTTCCTTCCACTCAAATTGAATTAGCTTTCTAGGGGATATCATTGATCATGTTATTGACCTCATTGTAGGACCACTTGGCAATATTGTCGATGGGGTGCTTATCTTCTCCCTCTTCTGCTAGGCTGTGTTCCTTAATGAAGGGAGAGAGTTTGATATCTGTTGTAGACACTTAATTAATACTTGTTTAATGAGCATATTAATTAGGTAATGAGAAAAAAATATAGACCAAAAATATACAAACCCATACCCAACACTCAAGGTGCATAGTGACCATAATTCATTGGTCTTGGCTCTTACTAAAAATAATAATGAATGTAAAAACAAAAACAAAAAGTCCACCCACTTCAGCTTTTTTAATGGAAGGCCTCTCTAAAGCGTCATCTGCTTGCTTTGATATACAAGGCCAAGGAGTTTATTTGGCTTATGCAAACTTCATTAACTTATTTTTGAAAATCTCCTCAATCCATCCATTTCTGTTGTTCTGGGACACTTTGATCTACAAATGAAGATCTGCTTTCTCATTGATTGTCCTCCAGTGATAAACAAACACACATCAAAGTGCTCAGATGGATTTTTGCAGATGACAACTTCATTCCTGTTACTTTTTTTCCTAATAAAGATTTATTTTTTTTCCTAATCGCTGTGAAATAAACAAACACTGACTGCTCTATTTTACCCAGACAAGTGGCTCACTCCGTTCTCTATGCTGGTTTTATCTGGGCTCTTGATGGTGATTATACACTGGCATGAGCAAATTTAATAACAAAATGTTTGGATATAGTGGTTCCTGAAAAATAGAGTATAAAATTATAAGCAGAGAGTTCTGGTTTAAACTGCATCACTAAAAGTGGCAGAAGAAAAATATACATAGAGAAAAACAACACAAAGCAGAACTGGAAAAGTAGGATGAGTGCCACCAACACTCCAGGATGGGACAGAAAAGTCGTTGGGAAAGATTGGTAATGGAAACAGAGGGTTCAAGAGCAAATGGGGATGTCAGCAGTCCCTGGATATCAGAATGACCTTACCTGACATTGTTCCTCAGGATAATAATATCTTCCATATAGATCTTTGATCCATACATTATGACAAAAAGATTCCCAAAGCAGGATATATGGCCAAAGAAGAGGCTGTGCCCCAGAGAACGTCAGCATCCAGGAAGGACAGGGAGATCTTGTTTTCAAAATGAAAAGTCTTCCACTTACACACCTTGGAGGAAATCCCACTTGGTCTCCCATCTCTCCTGTATTTCCTTCTCTTCTTTCGAAAATGCAGAATCAAGGCCCTTATGATCTACATCTGCATTCACTGCCATTAGAACATGAAATGTCCCTAAAATTTCTGAAGAATTATTGGGCAAAAGAATTATTCCCCAACTGCCAACATCATTCAATTTAAATTTCATCAGTAATTATGAGCAGCAACCAATAAATACCACACATTGGAGGACACTCAAAAGTGTGAAAAGATAATTGCAAAATATGATAGGCATAAGCAGGGTGTGGGGATGCACACCTATAACCCCAGTGAGTTGGGAGGCTGAGGCAGGAGGATCATGAATTCAAAGTCTGCCTCAGCAACCTAGCGAGGCTCTAAGCAACTCAGTGAGACCCTGTCTCTAAATAAAATATTAAAAAAGGCTGGGGATGTGACTCAGTGGTTAAGCACCCCTGGGTTCAATTCCTAATAACTTCCCCCAAAATGATAGGTATATTAATGTATAAAGGAATAGTTAACGCATTAAACCAAGGAAACTTCTTGAGCTATATTGATGAGGCTTATTGACGAGGCTGTTAAGAAAAAGAAACAACCAGAACTATTGAAAACAAAAATGTAAAGCCTGATTGCCAAACTCAAAACTAAAAGTAATCTTGGTGGCGCACACTTGTAATCCCAGTGAGTAGGGAGGCTGAGGCAGGAGGGTCACGAGTTCAAAGTCAGAAGTTAAAGTCAGCCTCAGCAGAAGTGAGGCACTAAGCAACTCAGTGAGACCCTGTCTCTAAATAAAATACAAAATAGGGCTGGGGATGTGGCTCAGTGGTTGAGTGCCCTGAGTTCAGTCCCGGATAACCCCTACAAAAAGTGGACTCTATGGATGGTCTACAACAAAGCTTGGGGTATGTTGAGAAATTCCCTCATAACCAGTTAAAAAGAAGAGTGTCAAGATTTTCAAATAAATACATTTTTTAAATGATGTTTTTATGTTTCTCATTTTTTTAAAAAAAGAACACTGACTAAATAAAAATAATAACATTGCAAAGCAGGTTAGAAACATGCATAGAAGTTAATTTATAAAGACAAGCACATAAAGCATAGGGATTCTGGGTAAGGAAATGACACCGCTGTAACATTGTCATGTTTGTTAAATGTGAAACATGATGGGTGTAGCCAGAACCAGGAAGGAGAAGATGGGGAGAGATCTAGGTGTGAGGTGAGAAAGGGAAAAGGAACCAGAAATAGCTCGTGTGAAGTACCAAGGAGCACATCACTGTGCAGATGCTCTAATAAGTTAAGAAGGTACATTAACACACCTGGAGAAACCACTAAAAATATAAGTGGTGTGTGGTTAAGGAGTTAAAGGAAAATGTAATCCATCACTGGAAGATATTTGAATAAGCCCAAAGAAGGAAGAAAACAAACAAACAAAAAATTCACAGGGAAAACCCAGAAACTCATATTAAGGAAAATTAATAGAAAGATATTTGACTTAAATATAATCCAATTAATTATTCTAGACTAAAATTAAAAGGCAGAAATTGTCATGCTGAACTAAAAAGCAAAACACCGTTACGTCTGTCTTAAAGAGACCCATTTTAAAATATAAATACACAAGATTGAAATTAGAAAAATGGAAAATATATATCCTATGCAATCAGTGAACATAAGAAAGCAGGAAGTCATATTATTAAGAACCGTAAGAAATCATATTGATATTAGGTTTTGATGACAAGATTTTAAAGACATAAAAAGAAACATTCATAATAATAAAAACAACAGCTCACTATGAATGTAACAGAACATTAAAATTCATGATGCAAAAACACTGACAGAAATAAACAAATCCCAAATCCTAGTTGGAGATGTTAATGACCCTTTTCATCAACGGAGAAAACAAGTAGAAAACAATTTAATAAGGATATAAGGTTCAAAAACAACATCATGAGCCAATGTGACCTACTTGACAGTTACATAATGACATGACCCAAACTGCAGAATACGCATTGTTTTCTAAAGATTTATGGAACATTCACCAAGGTAGGATATATATCGTGCATTAAAGTATCAATAAATTTTTAAAGTATAAATTTATTTATTTATTATATTTTAAAGAAATTATATTATTCAATGTACTTAGTGTACTTATCTTTTCACTTCATTATTTTTTTAACACATAGCATAAAATTTACCATTTTAGTCATTTTTGAGTGCACGTTCCAGTGGTATTAAATGCATTCACATTGCTGTGCGATGATCACTACCATCTGCCTCAAAACCCTCTTCCTTTGATATTTTGTATTTTATTTTTTAATGAACATTTTCTGATTTTACATATTAATGGCATTCAATGTGATATTGCAACACTTATCCTATAAAAACTGAAACTCTGATTTCATTAAAAACAATAAACTCCACGTCGGCCTAGGATCTAACTTCCTTAACACGACTTCTAAATTTCAAGAAGTAAAATAAAGAATTAATAAATGGGGTGGATTCAAATTAAAAAGCTTTTTCTCAGCAAAGAAAATAATTAATCCATTGAGGAGGAGCCTACAGATTGGGAGAAAATCTTTACCCCATCCACCTCTGATAAAACATTAATCTCTAGGATATATAAAGAACTCAAAAAACTTCACACCAAAAAAACAAACAACCCTATCAATAAATGGACCAAGGAACTGAGCAGACACTTCACAGAAGAAATACAATTGATCAACAAATATATGAAAAAGTGTTCAACATCTCTATCAATTAGAAAAATGCAAATCAAAACTACTCTAAGATTTCATCTCACTCCTGTCAGAATGGCAATCATCAAGAACATAGGCAATAATAAATATTGGTGAGGATGTGGTGAAAAAGGTACACTCATACCTTGCTGGTGGAACTGCAAATTGGTGCAATCACTATGGAAAGCAGTATGGAGATTCCTCAGAAAATTGGGAATGAAACCACCATTTGATCCAGCAATCCCACTTCTTGGTTTATACACAAAGGACTTAAAATCAGCATACTACAGTGATGCATACACATCCATGTTTGTAGCAGCTCAATTCACAATAGCTAGACTATGGAACCAACCTAAGTGTCCCTCAATAGATGAATGGATAAAGAAAATGTGGTATATATACTCAATGGAATATTACTCAGCTTTAAAGAAGAGTAAAATTATGGAATTTGCCAGTAGATGGTTGAAGTTGGAGAATATCATGCTAAGTGAAATAAGCCAATCCCACAAAACCAAAGGCCGAATGTTTTCTCTAATATGCGGATGCTAATTCACAATAAGGCGGTGGGGGACACTAGGGAAGAATGGCGTTACCTTAGATTAGGTAGAGTGAAGTGATAGGAGGGGAGGGAAGGTGGGGGAATGTGGGGACAGGAAAGATAGTAGAATGAAACAGACATTATTACTGTATGTGTATATGTGACTGCATGACCAATACGATTCTGCAACATGTACACTCAGAAAAATGAGAAATTATATCCCATCTATGTATGATATATCAAAGTACATAAATGCATCCTACTGTCATGTATAACTAATTAAAACAAATTTAAAAATTTTTTAAAAATAACAAACAGCAGTTATTAAACCGTAACTCTCCATTCTGGGCTAATTGCAGCCCTGGTGACCACCAATCTAAAGTGTGTCTCTCTGAATTTGACCATTCTAAGTATTCCATATAAGGGCAATCATTCTGTATTTGTCCAGGTATGTATGATTAGCCTAGTTCACTTAAAACATAAATCTTCAAGGTTTAGCAATGTTGAAGCAAGTGTCAGGAATTCCTTCCATTTTAAGATTAAATAACCTTTTATTGTATCTATTTGCCACATTTTTCTTACCCATTCATTTCTTGATGGACACTTGATTTGCTCCCATCTTTTTGATCATGGTTATATAAATAACTGCTTTCAATGTTTTCAGTATATACTCCAAAGTGGAATTGCTAGATCAGATGATAACTCTGTTGTTTTTGTTTTGAGGAACATTGGTCCTGTTTTCCATAGAGGCTGCACCATTTTACATTCCCACCAACAGTGCACACATGTTCCAAGCTCTCCACATCCTCACCAATATTTGTTGCTTTCTGTGTTTGCTTTTGTAGGTGTTTTGATAGTAGCCATCTCAATGGGTGTGAGACGGGATCTCCTTGCAGTTTTAATCAGCACCTCCCAAGTGATTAGTGATGCTGAGCATCTTTTCATGTGCTTCATGGCTGTTTGTATATCTTCTTAGGAAAAATGTCTAATCGAGTCCTTTGCCATTTTTTTTAACCAGGTTGAGATTTTTGTTTCTTTGCTTGGTTTTTAGTTATAGAAATTCTTTACATATTACAACCTTGACAGAACATAAACATTTTCTTCCATTTCTCACATTTCCTTCTCACTTTCATTGTGTCCTTTGGTGCACAGAGTTTTTCTAAATTATTATTTATAGGTAGTTTATTTATGCTTGATTTTTTTTGCCTATGATTTTTGTGTCATATGCAAGAAATCATTGCTGAATAAAATATTATGAAGCTTTTTCTCTATAGATCTATTTTTGCAACTCGAATGTTTAAGATTTCAATTTATTTTGAGATAATAATTGAATATGATATGAGTTAAGCTCCAACTTCGTTGCATGTAGGTATCTAATTTCATTAATTTTAGAAGACAAAGTCTCACAAGATATGTACAACCAATGTATCTGATGTAAGTAAAAAAATAAATAAAAATAATATATTTAAAAGCTTCTCTGATATGTGGAAGATAAACTACTTTCTTCTAAATAATACATGGATTCAAGATGTCTCAAGAGAAATTTTAAAATATTTTGAACTAAGTGGAAAGGAAAATTTATAGCCTAAAATTTCTTCAATTCAGTGTCAGAAGTGGGTAGAGTGAAATTTATAACATAAAATGCATGAATCGGAAAATAAGAAACATCTTAAATGAATCGAATAAATTTCCACATTAGGAAACGAGAGAAAGAGGAAAAGAAGAAAAGTGTAGGAGACAATGAAATGGAAAACAGAGGGACAATGCAGAGCATCAACAAAACCTAAAGTTTGTCTTTTGACAAGATGAACAAAGTTGATAAAGTTCTAGGTCAACTAACCAGGAAAAAAGAGAAGATACAAATCACCAACATCAGAAATGAAAGAGTGTTCATCACTACTGATCCCACAGACCTTCAAAGCCAAACAAAGGTGTGGTACAAACAACCCCAAGGCCACAGATTAGATAATTTAGATGAAATGGATGAATCTGTTGGAAGACACAATCTACCAAAGATAAGGAAAATAGATCATTTGAATAAACCTATACCTAAAGAAATTGAATGAATAGTTACTAACCTAAAGGCTTGGGTAGAGCCCAGTGATAGAGTGCTTGCCTAGCGTGTGCAAGTCCCTGAGTTCCATCCTCCGCACCATAAAAAAGTCACTAACCTTCTAGAAAGAGAAGTGCAGTCTGCTATTTCTCGTGAGCATAGACACAGAAGTCCTCAACAAAATAATTATCAAATAAAACTTCACAACGTATAGAAAACATAGATGCTTTTTAGGGGACATTAGACAAAAATTAAGGAAATTTGAGTAAAGCATGACTCTGGTTAATCATCGTGTAACGATATGAATCCATTGATGAACATTGTACCTCGTGAGAAATTATTCCAATGTAAGATGGTACTAGTAGAGGAAACTGGGTTTGAGCTTATGCTGAAATTTCTGTATTGGCTTTATTATAAATCTAAAACTGCCCTAGAATAAGAACACTTACTTTAAAAAATTGAATTGGGTAAACAACAGTGCGATTTATACAGCATAAGTCAGAAAAGCAAAACAGAGGAACAAAAAATAGTTGGTAAAAAAATAAATAGACCTAGTTCAAACCACTCATTACATAAAATACAAATAGACTAAACATAATAAACTGTGAAAATGTATTTAAAAAGCTAAAACCACTATATATCTTATAGTTGGGGGAAATCACACTTGATTAAGGAAATCCCAAGAAGTAGTGTGTACAAGTGGAAACAGATACAGTCACAGTAGTAAGGGTTTTGGAAATGTCACACTGATCCTCCTGGGAGTCCTCTGAGATAGGGGTAATAATCTTTTCTTCATTGCTCAGTTTCAACAGTTAGAAGTTGTCCTGAATAAGAGCATGTCTCTTGTCCTCCACGGGGGGTGTGCATGTGATTGTGAGTGACCAGGAACCCTGCTGCATCAACCAGCCGTGGCCCCAACTCAGAGCTAACACTGTCACCAGCACACTGGGCCATACTGGCAATGGACCTTGGAGATCTGTGCTTGACAGGTGGTCAGTGGCTGATGTCTTTCTGCTCTGGGGAATGAGTGAGGCCCCCCTGAGACCTGTTTGAGTTCTCCGGGTTTCCTCTGAAGAAAGGCTGTCATTGCTGAGTGGCCTTTCCAGCTTCAAGGCAACGTGAGTGACGTTCTTGAGCACTCTGATTCCACACGACATCGGCGTGTCGTGGAATCTGGGCCACGTGACATAATCAGGAGCTTTCTCCTCCCTCCTTCTTTCAGGGTCAGCCAGCAGTAATTTGGCTCCCCCCTGCCTGCCTGCATTATCTCTACCATGGGGAATTAACAACCACTTCACCGCACAGCTGCTGGGGGCTGGAATAATTAATTAAAATTTAAAATAAAACCATTGACAAGCCTTTGCATCCGAAACTATAGGATGAGTAACCTTTTCGAGGCATTTCGAGTGATTAGCAAGGAAAAGAGAACTTTTTTTTTAATCAAGAGTACATTAGCAGTATAAAGTATAGTTTCTAAGCATAGATATCAGTAATCAACCCGTAAATGCTGACACTATAGCAGAACAATCTCGTTGTGTATAGCAATTGGAAACTCACCCAGAACATCAAGAAGGCTCCATGTGGGGAGAGTAAGAGCCAGGACACCAAATTACAAACACTGACGAATAAAAGTGGCAATTTGTGATAATGACCAGTGCTTGGTTCTTCTTTTATCAGGTGCCACAATAACTTTGGAATAGTCTGATAACTGATGGGTAGAAGTACATTTTTTTAATGCTTTGATTTTATGAGAAAATAAGCAAGCTAATGACATGTGTTATAGATATTTGTCCCATCAAATATCCTACTTTTGACTGGGTGAACAAACTAAAGAGACCTTCTCCAGGCCACGAGGGGGGAATGATTCATTTTGAGAAACAACCACTTTGGTAGATTCGCTTTCAATGTTGGCATGTTTAATTCGAACCAACTCAAAATTGATGCTTTTGCATGGAAGAGTATCATTTTTAAAAGTGCTTTCTGAAGCCGGGCATTTGACAATTCATAACAATCCTGGGGGTCTTAATTTGATGAGGATAGAGGAGACAGAATTCATGAAGCCTCTGCTCTGAGCCTGGCCCTGTAGCCTCTTTATGTGAACACTCTCATTGAATTTTCATAGCTGCCATATGCAATCGGCCCTCTCCTATAGCAGATGGAGGAAGAGCCTAGAGGTCAAGCCCACCATCAGATGCCCAACTGCAGACCTGAGAATTCAGAACTCCATTAGGTGTCATCATGGAAATGTCTCTTTGTTTGTACAGCCATGAGGGAGGCATTGAGTCGAACACTGGGTCCTTCATAGTACTGCCGTGAACTTGGCTCCCATGTGGAGGTCAGCAGCTGAGGCTGGGCTAAGTCCGTGGCATGCACAGCACCAATTTAGACTTATCAGCTATAGGGTTGGGCATGTCATCTTCGCCACTCTGATTCCACAGCTTTACAACCTCAGAGAAGGAGAGAAAGGGCAATAAGTCCAGTTCTCCTGAGAGTTTAAAATCCCAGGGAGATGATGGAGGACATCAGTGTGTCAATCAAGAAAATGTGCAGGATGAGAAAAGAACATGGAGATTCTACAGGCTGTGGAGAAGATGAAATGCTTCAACCCAATGTACTTCTGGTGGGACTCTCTGGGATGGGAGCAGGGCACATGGAACAGAGAGGAAGACGGAGCCTTTCCTGAGGAGAGAAGGCAGCACCTGTGTGTACACCTTCCAACCTCCTGGTGCATGTGTATTTCCAACTCTATTGGTGCAAATGTATTTCACTCAGTCTTCATGTAACTGCTTTAAGCTCCTCTGTAAAGCTGGTGTGCAAATGGTAATATTTCTTTTCTTTTTGCAAGTAATCTTTGATCCCTCATCTACTAGATTGGCCAAAAATCTGGTAGCCCTCTCTTGAGTTTCGCCATCCATTTCACTTACACCAGGAAGAACTAGGGTCTGATGCAGCCTACACGCGGGCCCCGGGTGGAAGGAGTGGAGTTGTTGCCCCACTTCCACACTCCAGTAGGAAAAATGACTTCTAAGCAGCCTGCTACTGCCAATGCTTCTTCGTTTCTTTCCACCATACTGCATTGCTTTCATAAGCAACTTTAAAGAGATACAATTTATATTTCACGAAATTCAGTTCACCCTAACCCATTTCAATGGTTCATTTCCATGATTTTTTTCAGGTAACCTGACCAAGTGGTACAACAACCATGATAAGTCAGTCTTAGAACATTTACACACACACACACACACACACACACGATCCCTCATCTCTATTTTGAATTAATCACAATTCCTACTTCCAGCTCCAGGGAACCACTAATCCCCTTCCTCTTCCTCCCTTTTCCTTCTACCTTTTCTAGAGATATTATGTAAATGCAATCCAGATAACATGTTGTCTCTGCGTCTGCTTTCCTTCCTTCCTGTCTTCACGTATTGCACTTGAGGCTCACCCACGAGACAGTGTGCCAGGGGTGGGTTCCTTTTCGTTGTTGAGAAGTATCCCAGTACATAAGTGCACCATTTACCAGTGTCCACAGAGACTGGTACGTGACTCTCCACAGCAGCATTTTTTATCATTGCTGCAAACCGAAAACACCTAAATGTTCTCTCAAAACATGTTCAGGTCTCTGGTTCTCAAGGCTGGCTGCGCATGATGATTTTTTTTTTTTTTTTTTTACTTAATGGACCTGGAGTAGAGCTTGAGACACTTGTCAATTTTCAACGCTTTCCAGATGATTCTATAGGCCCAAGAGGATCACTGCTCTCCAAGAGAGTCCAACAGATAACATTTCCCACTCTGCTCCACACTGGTATCACAGTTCTGTGCTTCTCGGATCCCATAGCTTCTGAGTCGGACTTGGCCACAGTCGCCCAGAGGTGGGCTCCATATTGCAGCTTTTCGCTTGGGCATGAGAATGGGGACACGCCTCAGCTGTTTACTGAACCCCAACACACTCATATCCCCTTCTCGGGGTCTGAGGTCAGTTCATTCCTTTGTCTACCCCTCAACATGGGAGACAATGGCACCACTTGATCTACTTCCCAAGTGAGGCTCCCAACCCAGCTCTCGAGGAGATGCTTCCTTCCATGGCTCAACATCGATTTCCACACTGAGGCTTAGTTTTAGGCTGTGTCCCTCCCTGTTTTCTGTTTATTGTACATTTTTCTTGATTAACAAGACAGAAAAAGCATATACAGAAACTGCTGTGGCATAATAGGCACGGCCACCCCTGGATGTAAGTGTACCATGGCCCTTATTTTAGACATCCATCCGCACCTAGGTTGATTGGCCAAGGCCATACAGCTAATGATTGTAAATCCAGCCTCTCGACTCAAAATCTTCTTGACTCCCAAAGCGGGTGCAGGCACTTTCTACTACAGTTTGCTGGCTTTTCTCCACCTTGGTTCTTTGCAGAGAAAGGATTTTCACATTCCCTTTAAAATGCAATTTAATTGTAAATACTTTATTGCAAAGGCTCATTCTATCTCCCTCATTTTCTCCTTTCCCCTCCTCACTCTCCTAAGAGAGAGTCATTAGGAAGGTACATTCTGTTTCTAAGTCTACTTTGCCTCATACAAAAGGTCTCCTTCCAAAAATCCAGTGGAGGTGCCCTGGAGAGTGGCAATAATGTCCTTATGCTCTCCCTGTTGGATCTGTAGAGAATCCTGTAGCTTTGAGCAACACATTAACCCTGATACTATAGAGTCCTACTCCTCGTCTCAGCCAGTCTGCAGCCTGCAGACCCTTGCCATCGGGGGACATGTAAATTGAAGGCCAACTGAAATTTTCATCAAATAAACAGTTGGATTCTGCCGGAGTGTGGTGAGCAGGGCAGGGCATTGCTCCATCTAAGCCCTTATCAGAGCCCAGCAAACACTTCCTCCCAATGTGGCTGGCTTTACATTCACTGAGGAAGGCAGAGTGATAATAATGGAGTCTGCCTCTCAGGGCTTCGTTCCAATGCCCTTGCACAAAGAATTGCTTTTGGCAAATGTCAGCCTTGCTCCTGGGGGGACTTTCTAGAGGTCAAGTTTCCCCCAGTCCGTGGTGATGGCAGGGGCAGGGGCTTTTCTCTGGACCTTGGATCAAATCCCAGACCCCCTATTTACAAAATGCATGACTTGGGGCAAGTCGTATCTCCTGCGGAGCCACGGATCACCACTCACCTCTACAGTTCCTCTTCTATGGTCAAATCATTCATTTTTTCTGTGAACCCACTTTGCTCTCTGGGACCTTAGTATTCCCTGTGTCCTCCACCTGGAACTCTCACAGAACATGCCGCTGAAAGAATCCATTTTTTGTCTACCTCCCTCATTTTTTAGTTGAAGAAACTGAGGTACAGAGAGAGGAAGGGGCTTTTCCAGAATCACACTGTGAGTCAATAGCGGAAGACTCTGCCCAGCAGAGGCTCGCTGTTAAGAGGGCAAACCGTGGGCAGGGCAGGGACCAGAGGGAGGGAGCCAAGACGTGCCTCTCCTAGGAGAGATTCTCTCTGTTTATGACCATGGATCCTACCATCCCAGGACACATGGAGGAAGACTCATTCCTGTTTATGTCTTCACAGTGGGAGTGTGGCCCTGTCCATTTCACAAATGGAGAGCACGAGACCCAGAGAGACTTGAGTAGAGTCTCCACCATGCCCAGCTGGTAGTTGATGGAGCTAGGATTGAACCCAGGGCTCTCTGGCTCCAAGGTCGTGGGATACAGCTGAAAAGTATGCAGACATGCTGCCAAAGCCCTATAATGCTTTGCTTTCAAAACCCACAAGCCTCTTCCTGTCTCGCGGATCAGCTCAGATTCCCTATTTTCTGAAAGCCCTCCTTCATACCCCTCCCTCCCAGAAGCTCCCCTCTTGTCCTCTGCACTTTGGCTCTCTGCAAGGATCATCATGGAGTTCTTGCAACTCCATCTTATCGTTTTTGTTTTTTTCTTTTTCTTTTTAACCTATGTGTCTCGATCACTTGATCCTTGCTTGTTGAGGATTGAGGCCACATATTAACCTCTACATCCATCCACTACAGGCACATAATGGCTAATACGTACAGCAAGTAATAGGGAGGTGGGTGTAACTGGTATGACTTGTCCAACTGGGTGTATAATAGGGACTGAGCAAATACCTAATGTGTAACAAAATGAGTGATAGTGGTTTTCTCCAAGAACTGTACTTATTCTGACTGCAGAATTGATTTTTTTTTTTTAAATTCAAGGATCTCCAAGATGGATATAAAGGCATTTTTGCTCATTAGTAAAGAACTATCACAAGGAATTGTGCCCACCACGCCAAAAGGGAAAAATCTGCTGACATTAAGGATGGAAAGGAGACCATTAGCTCTGTGGAGGGAGGTGCCTTTATTTTCTCCTATACATGGAGAACATAATGTGCTGCTGAGAATTCTGCACAGCATGAGTTTCTCAAAGAGAGAATTTTTTTCCTTGAACATAAGGCATGGCTTATTCATTTCAGCATCCCAAGTATCTCCCTGGCCCACTCCCCACTGCCAGCGAGGAGCACAAAAACAGCCATTCAATCCCCATGAATTAGGAGTGTTGCAGGAGAGGAGCCGATGGGTGGGGAGCCCAGCTATCTGGGACCCTAAGAGTAGCAACTGCATCCATCCACCTCTCCCCCACCACCCCCGCCCCAGGCTCCAAGGCCCTCAGCATCTTTTCTCTTTGCTAGTACTTTCCTGGTAGAATCCTTTGGCCACAGGAATGTCTATACCAATACCACAGTGCCAGGTGCTAAATCAAGAAATGAGAAACAAGTAAAAAAAAAAAAACCCTGGAGCAAGGTACCAAATGCCAAACCAAACTCTCACCACCACCTGCAGGGTCCCATTATTTCAGTTTTACAGAAATCTAAACAGTTTTCCCTGGGACACAGTGAAGACAGAACAGAGAAGAGACCCAGGTTGAATTGACTTGGTACTAGTGGCTTAGAATAATCTAGAAAATGGATGGTACCCTTTCCTTACCATGCCCCTCTCACTGTCCATTCAGATGAGGGTCTTCTTTCCACCACTGTAAATAAGACCACAAGAAACTTTTTGTTTTTAATACAAAAGAAAGAAAGAAAGCTTTGGCTGAGTTTAGGATTGCTGCCTTGGAGGTAGAGTTGTTGAATTAAGAGGCGTGGATATCTTTAAGGCTCTTGATATACATTGCCAAATTGCTTTCCAAAAGGGCTGTACAACTGCACACTGCCTCCAGCTGTGGGAATATCAATTTTTCCACACCCCCCACCTCGGTTTGAGTATTCTCATTTTTTTGGAAATGTTACACATTTACCAGCTGAAAATAGTATTGCCATTTTAATTTGCATTTCTTTGATTACTAGTAAGATTGAACATTTTCCCATATGTTTTTAAAACCATTTTGTTTCCTCTTTGTGACTTTTATTTTCTTGCCTATTTCAGCTCCCAGGATCTTACTGATTTTTTGTAACGATTTTATATGCTCTTTATGTTAAAAATATCAAGCCTCGGTTTGTCATCTTTGCTAAGAATATTGTCCCATTTTGTTTCTTTTTAAGATTTTTTTTTAAAAATACAATTAAGCATGCCAATCTTTTATTTTGTCCTGTTATCTACCCAAAGCCTTCTTGGATTCAGCATCTTGATGAGTATTCAATTTTGTTTTATTCTGTTGCTTTTTTATTATTGTTAAAAACAACTGAATACTTCACTCTGGAAGGCTTATTTATTTATTTATTTCTGTTTTCAGTGGCAAATCTAATGCGAGGTTCAACCTGAGTTTTTGCCAAATTGCTAACCAACATTTGTCCCGGCAGATTCTACTGAACAATCCCTCGCCTTCCCCTGGCTCCTTATCATATATGAAGGGCTCATTCCTGAGAGCCATGCTTTCCCATCCTTTCCTTCTGGGGTTGGCAAGGGCCTTTGCAGATTTTTTTTTCTCTGTTCCACCCACCACCACCTACCGAGTTCCTCCTCCTCCGGCAGGGTCCCCAGAGCGATCCTTAGAACTTCTGACCAAAGAGTTTTCCATCTTGCAAGTTTTTTAAAATTTTCATTTATTTATTCTGTATGTGTAATGCCAGCCTACATGGTGGGAGTCGTGGGCCTCCCTGAGCAACTCTGAGAAATGCAGCAACAGCCCTTGCCTGGGGGAAGGCCTGTGTGTTTGCACCTGCTGGGACTGCCCCCATCCAAACGTTCTCTCTCTCTCTCTCTCTCTCTCTCTCTCTCTCTCTCTCTCTCTCTCNGGAAGCTGCTTGTTGACTTGCTCGGACTGGCCCTCAACCCTTACCTCTCTCTCTCTCTCTCTCTCTCTCTCTCTCTCTCTCTCTCTCTCTCTCCAGCCTGGGCAAGCCTCAAGGTGCAGACAGCCTGGACGTGGAGGTTCCAGAGAAGCACTGCAGGCTCCTGGAATCAGAGAGACCTCAACTGGAGGGCTCTTGTCCACGACTGGAAAGAATTCACCCTGGTGCGTTAGTGCTAAGTTCTTATCTTCTTTCCAAGAAGGAAATTGATAGGTAATATCTGGAAAAGGTTGTCACGAAATAGTAACATTTGCCTATTTAGAAATATAGAAGGAAGTTTCTGGGCAAAAGGGCTAACCGTGGAAAGTCCTTGCTTTTGGGATATATCCAAGAGGGAAAGAGGAGACACAGAGATGAGGATTTCTGCTTTTCCTTATGAAGCTGATTAAAACTTTTAACTTTGTGCACACGATTGCTTTGAGATTAATAATAATAATAATAATAATAATAATAATAGCATCTTAAGAATCAGTCACTGAACCTGACAATGCAAAACCAAACTAATTACACAGCTACTTTCTTATCTGATATCTGGTGAGCAGAAGTGAATCTTTCTTTTCTCATCCTGTATCTTAAGAACAGAAATTCTCACTGTCGAAGCCAGCAATGGAGAAGAATTAGAATTTAGAAGTTTGTTTTTGATGTGAATTGTTACCCCCAATTTTCTCTGGATGTTGGCATGTTATTCTTTGAAAAACAAAGTCCTTCAAAAACGTTCCTTTTTTTTTTTTTTGCATTATTTTTTTCATCTTTCTCTAGAGAGGGGTCAATTCATTCTCTCACACTAAACTCTCCCCTTACAGAGAAGGGATAGTGACTTGTTGATTTCATTATCTTTTGCATGTATCACATGGTTTAAAGTTTGTATATAGTTGATAAATATCTGTAGAATGAATGAATGAGAGGAAGGGGAGACATTTATGATCTTCCTCTTCAGGAAGATGAGGATTCAGTGTTCTTATATGGGAGTGGATTCTTTCTCCAGTGTTGGACTAAGATGAAGGTCCTGTGGCCAATACCAAAAGAAAGTTCTCTTTTCACTTTTATTAGTACTCCTAAACCAGGGCTCACTATCAAACTCAAGTCTAGGCTTGCACCCAGGGAGGTGATTTAGAAGGAAGTAGGGGGGGAGAGAGAGAGAGAACTCCCACACACAGAGATGTGTGATTATGGTCAAAGCAGTCCACCCCAGTGATACGGCAGGTTATGGGTGACGAGTTCTGCTTCCTCTCATGTTGAAGTATAACACTATAGAAGCACACTGAGGCAAGCATATAAAGCAGGATTTATTTAAAAATGGGTAACATAGACTTCTCCCAGGAGGGAAAAGGGGACCATAGCTGTGTCCCGGTATCCCAAGAAGTGAGGATGTTCTGCCTTTTTATATGCCCTGGCTTCCTTTGTCCTCCTGCCCTCTTCCCCTTATCTCCTCTGCACACTAGACCTAGGAGATGCTCAGTGGGATGGCCCAAAGGTGAGACGCAGAGGAGCTGGAGGGGCCAGGGTGGAGTGATCTGGGCAGGAAGGGGGCATAATTTACAACTTTTATAGCTCCCTATATGAGGGGACAATCCCTGGGACAGGTCACCTTATCAACAGGTTGGAGCAGGGGCAGGTTATCTTGGTAAGGGTGGAGGAAGGGCTCTGAGGAATTAACATTTCAATCCCTGCATTCTCTGGACCTTGCCTATCTGTGCTTCACCAACACACCCCAACAGCTGTGCTTTATCCTGGGGTGGCCCGTTCCGTGGAGAATGGAGACCATCTCTTCTTTTCTTCCTTTCTTCTTTCTCGCTCCCATCTTCCATTGTTCATTCAGTAATTTTTTTTTTTTTAAAACTCACTCATTGCACCATAATATGGAGGTCCCGTGGCCCCTTCAGGGATCTTCTGACTTAGTGGGCAAGGCAGCAGGTCAACAAGGATGGTACATTCTGAGAATGACTCCAATGTAGACAGACTTCTGTGATAGATAAAAGCCATTTGTATGTTTGGGAAGGAGGCAGCTGAGAACTGGTGCTAGAAATTTATCCGAGGGCTATGGAAGCCAGGATCTGGAATTTAGACTTACAAAGTTATTGCATGAAAATGATACATCATGGCTGCCCCGTGTAGGTGCTCACGAGTTGCCTCATGTCAACTCACAGCCACTATTAACCCCATTCTTTCCAGGCACTGAGCATATCAGGACTGGTTTTCCTCATTGCATGATTGACAGCCTGTTGTTTTGCCAGATTGTTTGGGGGCATTCGGGGGTGTTGGAAATGTTGTTTTCCTCTCAGTTTGAACCTCAAAGAGAACTCCTGGCTGTTATCTCTACTTTCCAAGTCTCTGTAGAGGAGGCCCACCTGGGCTGGCTGACTTAATTAACGTCTACGTTATCTATCTGCTACTTTTGAAGCTGTTGTCATGTTGTTGATATTAAAGCTGCACAGTGACACGCCTGCAGGCTACCTCTGCCAGCAAGCTCCCATCCACTGACATCCTCAGCCACAGAACTGAGCGGCAAGGCAAGAGATGTTTTGATTCCTGAGAACTCCTTCATTTCTGGTCCTGAGAAAGTTGGCTGCAGGTAAGTTTGAGTCTCATTAACTGTTATCTCACAGTTTTGCCACAATTTTCTTGGGCTCATGATAGCCATGATCCCCAGCCCAAAAATCCATTTCAGGCCACAGAAAGTGTTTATGATCATGTGCCCCCAGCACATGGCATCTAGTGGACATGCAGCACCATTTATCACTAGCTTCTTACTGTGTGAAGGTAGAAAACATGAGTTGGGACTGTAAGAAAGAGGATAATGAGTAGAATCACAGTGCAAGGATCTGAATGCCTGAATTTTCATTCCTGGTCAGCTTCAGAATAAATCCTCAAGCTGCCTGAGCTTGGAGAAAGCTAGTGAGAGTCTGTGGATGGGGAGTTAGGAAGAACTCCCATTTGAACTGGATTCTGACACTTACCACTGTCTGGTCTTGGTCAAATCACTTGACATCAGTGTCTGGCACAAAATGAGTGGTGTAATCAGCATCCTCAAGGTTATGATCTCCACCATCATCGTCATCATTGCATCATCATCTCCAATAAAATCACGATAACTATCACCACTGCGACCATCTCCCCCCCCATTACCACCACCATCATCAAAATCATAACTATCACCACCACCATCATCAGAATCATAACTGTAATCACCATCACCACCATCATCAAAATCATAACTATCACTACCACCAAAATCAACAAAATTATAACTATCACAACCACCACCATTATCAAAATCATAACTGTCATCACCATCAATACCACTATCATAGTCTACATCATCTATAAGCGTATTAATCCATGCCAAGTTCTATTCCTCTTCTATGGACATCCCCAAATGCCCTAAACTCCCCAATCAGACTGTGTCACACTTCATGACCAGATTCCTCAAGAGCATAGACAACATAGTCTTGTTCACTATCTTATCCTCATGTCCTCAGAATGTGCTGGGTAACTAGTAATTGTTGATAAATGAAGGAATGACTAAGCAGAAGAGAGCCATCTCTTAGGAAGCAACTATTATATGTCAAATGTTTTGCAAACTTATTCCTGATCTTCAAAGAAACCTTGAAAAATTTCCATTTCCATTTTTTGGGCTAGACTAATAGAGGTCCCACAAAATGAAATGAGTCCACAAAGGACACAGCAGTGACAGTCCTCAAACGTTGGTCTGTCCAATGATCTTTGCATTCTAGGATGGCTCCCTAATGAGCCAGAAAATTTATCTATACAGACTCTTCTTTACTCTGACTATTCCAGGTAATCAAACTTTCGCTGCCTCCAAATGGCATTGTAGGGGAGGGGAACTGAGATGGCCCAATGGGTGTCAGAACACTAAATTACATGGCCCTAGGGCTGCTAAGATTTTCCAGTCAAATTCCAGCCACTTAAAATTAAGAAAATGCACATGGTTTTCCATCTGCAAAACTATCCATTCACACAGCGCATGCTGAGAAGTCTGGTCATGATGTGTTTATTTGTAGAAGGTAGCTTTCAAAACCTCCGAGTGCTCTGCAAAGAAAATGGCAAACACAGGTTTCAGTCACTAATAAAATGAAATATTTAAGTGGGATTTTCCTCCCAAAAGCACATAAGTAGCAGATTTCAAGTTTCATTGGTTTCTAAGTAGCACAGAAGGGCATCTAAAGCGTGAAGGCGAGAGGGAGTCTTCCAACTTCAAAGGTCAAGTTAAGGGCTTTTACACAAATGTTTGATCCCAGGTGCGTACTCATACAGAGGTGGTAACATCTGTAAAGACATCTGGACTGTTCCTCAGAACCACAATATTTACATTGACAGAATTAATGCCTGGAGGAAGTACCTGCCAACATCCCTCCACTTCATGAAAAGCAGTGGTCAGCAGAAGATGATGTTGTTATAAACCTGGAGCATCGGTCAGACCAAGGGAGCACCACAGTAACCATGATGGTGGTGACAGATGGCAATGATAGGGTGACTGTTGAACATATGCCATGTACCAGGCACTGTCCTGGACACTACCCTTGAATGTTGTCTATTTAATCTCTCGTGGCATTGTTGTGGTTAGCCCAATCCTAGTGATCAGGAGAGACCCAGTGCTTAAGTAACTTGCCATGTAGTTAAAAAGAATGGTGTCAGATGCTATTTAGACGAGCTGAGTTCCACTCACCCCCCTATGCACCATCTCCTAGCCAGTCTCCAGGGTTATCCCAAAGCATCTCATATCAGTAACAACAACGCTAGAAAGAAAACATTCTCCCAGAAAGACTTCCATATTGACATCCCAACTCTTTAGTCAGGAGGGAACGCATTGCCCCGAGGAGAAACGAGAAGGCAAGAATTCTAATCCTATCTCTGTTCCTACAAAACTTTCTAAATGGGCCATGATTCCCTGGTAGTTCTTTTATATACTAGAATTATTTTTAGAGTTGGAATTCCTAAAAAGTTTTGGGAACAAGGACACCAAAGGTCAACCTAGATGAACACCAGGGAGTCTACGAATTCCCAGCTACTATGTCAGATGTACTGTGTGCATGTGCATTTTTCTGGGGGAAGGACCAGTTTTCATCAGATACTAAAACATCACCCTCAAGAAGGAAGCCTTCAACCCCTAGGGCTTTCAAACACAAACTGTCCCTTGTGCTCCATAAGCCCTTCTAAACATAAGCCCTCAGAAAGGCAACCTGGTGTCATAAAAGTAGCATTTACTCTCTCATTCATTTCTTCACTCATTTCTCAATTGCCTTAGTCTATACCTTTTCCAGGAAATGGGAACTCAGAGAGAAATTGATTCCTAGTCTAGTATGAAGAAAGGTATCTAAGCAGATGATTATAAAGCAATATACCATAATCATATAATTATCAGAGAACATTTAGACTAGACCGGAAGGTTCAGGATGATTCTGATCTGAGTCTCAAAGAAGACTCAGTTAACCAGACATGGAAGGAAGGCTATTCTGGGCAGAGCTAAGCACCAGCCTAGGAAACAGGCTGGGGACACATAAAGGAGTTCCAACACCCTCATTTTCCTCGAACATAAAAATCTAAGGATGGTAAGAGCGAGCCTGACCAGGCTGTGTGACAGGTTAAACAGGTTGTTATATGACACCTCTTTATTCTACCAGGAAGGGACCCTATTAAAAGGTTCAAACAAAAAAAAAACATTAGATATTCTGGCTGCAGTATGGAGAATGAGCTGAGAAAAATCTGTTGCAATAACCCAGACATGAAACGATACAAGCTTGAACAAAGGTAGGGGCCATCTCTAGCGATAGGCTGGCCTCGTGTCTATTCTGTCTTTTCTGCCACGTGTCCACAGGCCTGCTATAGACAGCAGACGGTAATGGTATAATATGTTGAATGAATAAATTAGTAGAAGGGAAATGGAATTAATGCTTAAGATATATTCAGAGTCTTAAATTGGCAGGATTTGGGACTAGGGTAGGGGTGGAAGGTGAAGAAGGGGAAATTGAGGGAACTTCTATCATCGTAAGATTCGACGTCAACCAGGCAGGGTGTACCTTCTGCCTTCTGAGCCAGAATGGTGGGTTTCCGGGACAACAGAAGTCGGAATGGAGGATGGCAGTGATGGATTAATGGGGACAGACTGAAAAACAGAATTAATTCTTTGTTTGTATGTGAAAGAGAGGGAGGAAGGGAAAGAATAGAGGAGAAAGAGACCGAGTCCCCAGAATGGAAAAAAGTCAGAGAGAGAGAATTTGTTTTGGAGGGAGCTAGATTTTAGACTCTGAGAAGTTCATGAAAGGAAAAGGAAGGCAAAGGATGAGAGGGAGAGGGAGAGGGGAGGGGAGGGGAGGGGAGGGAGGGAGGGAGGGAGAGAGAGAGAGAGAG